>NW_003852476.1:695110-708832 GCF_000181295.1 Otolemur garnettii | reverse complement strand
TATGTATATATATTCCTTCCTGAATATTGCCTGGATAACAGGTGATCTTCTGCAGTATGAGATGCTAATCACAGTACAGCCATAAGATGAATCCTGGAAGCCTCTGCTGACTTCTTTGCCCTCAAACCTCACAGGGTTTGGAGCCTGAATCTCTCTTTAGCCCACTTAATAGATACACCTCCACCTTTTCAAACTGTGTCCCTTGGCTATGCAGTGGCTTTCCCAGGAAAACATTTGTTGCTTGGATCTTGCCCCGAAGTGGCTGTCCACTTATCAGGCACATCAGAACCGGTCTTGTGCTAGGAACCTGAAGGAGGAGTCTGCAGGGCAGCTCTCCCATAATGGCAGCACCTGGTCTACAGCTGAACAACGACTGCTCCACTCTGCCTGGGTGACTCAGTCCCAGCCTGTGGGTGCTGTTCAAAGTCACTTGCTCACTCACCCAAGGTCTCCCAAGGTAACTCAACCAAGTGTCCAATTCCCCCCCCCCAAAAAAAACCTGCAAGTAAGGCCTTTCCTGTCTGAAAACTCCTGCTCCTGCTGTAGCTGTGGCTGCTGCAGCCACCACAGCTGCCACAGTTGCCACAGCTAGTGGCCTTAGACCAATCACAAACATTTGCTGCTTCTCCACTGCTTTCGTACTCTTCTTGGGGTACTAAGTTTCCTGCTACCTCACTGTGCCCCCAAAGGAATATTTCTGGGTAGAGCCTATAAGCAGAGGTGCCTAGAGTTTTATACCCCCAATCTCACCACACCCAGTTGCAAAGAAGCTATCTCTAGTCCACCATCTTAGTCCACCCTGTTTTGTAGATTTTTAAGGACTTTTCTATAAGCAGGATTATGTTATCTATGAATAAAGATAATTTATTTCCAATTTGTTTGTCCTTAATATCTTTTTCTTGTTGCACTGATAAGAACCTTTTCTACAATCTTGAATAGAAGTGGTGAAAATGGAAACCATTATCTTGTTTCTGATCCAACTATTCAGTCATTTACTATTAAGTATGACATTAATTATAGGTTTTTGTAGATACCGTTTCCCAGAATGAGAAAGTTAGAGTCTCCTTTGGAACAACAAAGTTCAAACATTGGGGAGGGACCAGAGTAAAATACAAAGCAAAGTGGGGTCTATAAGGAATGTAGAATGTCGTTTCTGGTAGGAGTTGGCAGAGATACTGGCCAGTGACTTCTGAGTGGTAAAAAGAGATGGATGAAGGATTGCTTCCTTCTTTCCTCCCTTCTGGGCCTGAGCAGCACAGAGCCAGCCTGGTGCTCTTGCCTGGAAGCCCCTCTGAGCCCAGCATTGAGTATTGCAGTGCAGGGGCATTTCCTGACCACCCTAGGAAGTGGGTGAAGGAGCAGCATGAAGGAGGCAGTCCATAGTGAGGAGGGCTGGCTGATCCAGAGAGATAGCCCCAGTGCTAGAAATAGCTTGTAGAAATGTTTAGCTTTAGTCAACACAATCTACCAAAATAGTTAACAATGGTTTCAAATCCTTTTTCTAAAACTCTGCTTCAACAAGATTCAAGCCCAGACAGTTCAGTGCATGTTTTGAAGCACATTCAATGTTACTTTGAGTCTTTTCCTAAAATATTTTAGGAATAGAGTAGGGTATAAATAAAAAATGAATACGTATGTCTCCAAGTGGGTCTGTAAATCAGAACAGAAGATAGTTACTGTTCTAACAATTTCTACTGGGATTCAAAAAAAGCAATGCACCTTAAATAAAAACCCAAGAGATCTTTGGGGTGCAAAGTACTTCTACAGCTAAACCACTGAGTCATAGGTGGTATCCAATCTCCTACCCAAATCCTCTAGTACATCACTTAGAGGTAAGTAATAATGATGATAGTTAATACCAAACTTCTTAAGTGGCATTCACTATGTGTTTTATAATATAAATTTATTTAGTACTCCTAAAAACCTTGCAAGGCAGTTAATATACCATAACATATGGTATATTATAATTAATATATATTAATATATATAATTAATATACCATATATAACTTCAGTTTCCTTCATCTGTAAAATATATATATGTATCTACATATATGTATGTATATATATATGTATATATGCCATTTTACAGTTGAAGGAAACTGAAGACAGAGAAGTAAATGTCTATCCAATGTCTGCTTAAAATTTTACTGCCTTGCAATTCTGTTATGAAAGGATACGCCTGATAATAAAGTTCCCCTTATAAAAATTAATCCAAACTTTTCCCTCCCTAATAACTTCAGTTCATTTTAATTTAGTCTGAGCTGTTTCTTCTTCCTCCCAAATGACAGAAGAATTCTCGACCCAAACACAGCCTGCACTTTGAGTCTACTGCCCTCCTTGTGTAAAAGCAGTGTTTTCCAGAAAGCATCTCTTGGCATCACTCTAAAGGTTATTGTCTGAATAACAAATTTACCTTTGCCCTTTGCTTCATGGAAGGTCCCAGTTATCATCTTGCTTCTTTCTAGGGTCCTGGAGCTCTGGGCAACTGATAGGTCTCTTTAACAGTCAGAAGATCTATTGTCCAGGAGACAGGACCCTGTCGGAAACCAGGCCTGGCCAGGTCTCTGGCCCCAGCTTTTCTATTGTCCAGACGCGGATCGCTGATCTTCCTTGCTCGGAAACAATTACCCTTAGGTGTCTGAGAGCTGTTCTCCTTAGCAGAAGGGAGAGAGAGAGAAACATTCTTCGAGGGAGAGAAACAGTCTTAGTAAGAAAGTAAATCTTAGCAGTCTTCTTGGAGAGATGCCGGACAGATGCTTTGCAGGTAGGAGGAGCGAAAGAGTCAGAGTGAGCTAGTCCCTGAAAGAATGTGTGCATGTACCCCAAATCACCTCTCCAGTGGCTACTTATAGACATAATCCTGTGCCTATTTATACAGGAGAGACTGTTAAGCACTGATGTTCTCATCTCACGAGCTCTCAAGTTAAGGAGAGCTTAACTCCCCACGTCCTTAACCACCAAGGTGTCATATTACCAAGATGTTACCTGCATTTCTTATTGTTACAGAGTGTTCCGAGCTTTGCCCTCACTTCTTCTTCCCATGAAGCTATATGGTCTGCTACAGGACTCAATAAACATGGTATGCCTCCAAATTCCCCTCCTCCACTTACCTGGGAAACTGCTTACCTTGCTAACTGCAGAGGTTGTACAGGCATGCTACTGAGCTGCTGGGCCCTGGCAGTTCTTCGTCCAGGAGAAAAGCCATAAGGCAGCACAGGAAAGGAAGCCTCAGAAAGTTCACATTGCTCTTCTGAGATAGTTTCAGGAGTTCTCAAAATGCTACTAACAGGAAAATGAACTTGGATGCAAATTCCTCCTGACACTGACCATGTCCATTAATTAGCATTCAGAGAAATAAAGAAAAAGGAAGATTTAAAAGTTACCACATTAACATTTTAGCCTCATTTCTGAATAGCTATGTGTGTACACTAATTTCCCACCCATTCCTTCTTCCACTATCTCTAAGGAGAACTGGCCAAAGCAGATTAGCTAACATGTTTCCTGATGGCAATTTTTTTTCTCCATGAATAATAACAACAAAAAAAAATCAGTGTTTATTTGTTCAATTTTAACATTTTCACATAGATGAAGGTAATGAGGGTGGTCAAACTTTTTAGTTCCTACTGAAAAGAACTGACAAAGAATTTCTTGCTTCTCTGCAAGGCAAGATCAGAGTCAGGGCTTTTTTCTTTTTCAGCCCCCAAATCTAGCCAGTTATGACCTTTTTCCTTGGAAGATTTCTTTGTACAAAAGGTCCATTAGTGACAGACTCTTCTCTTGCATGAGCTGACAATTCATCACAGTCTTTCAATTACAGAGAACATAATACCTTCTTTAGATTTGAAACCTGTTGAGCCAGAGAAAGGCTTTTGGAATTCAGCAGCTCTGTGCACCATACCCACCCCACTCTCTACCATCTGCAGTAACCTTAACCTTCAAGGAGCGCCTTTCCACTGTTCTCCTGGACCCTATGGGTCACAGCCCCTGGACAAATGAGAGGGAACATGTCACATAGTGAAGAAGTTCTCACACACTCAGGGAAGCTCGAGCCACTGTAGGCCTCCCCTCAGGAGATCTTCACACGGCTTCTTCAGATCCCACTCTCAGAGCAAATATCTCACACCTCACTGTAAAAGGCAAATCTCAGAGAAAAGCCATCCAAGGTGCTCTCCTTGCAGGGAGACATCTCAGAGTCTGAGGGGCTGGACACCAACCATCATGACCAGCAAGTGCAGCCTTGAACTTTGGTAGATGATAAAACACATTTCAACAGTAGCTCAAACTCACCCACACTGGGTACAGAGCATTCCTAACATTGGTGGGAAGAGCAGCCCATGTCCTTACAACTCATCTGTGCAGTAACTTTTTTTTTTCTTAGCAAGCAGCCAAAAAATCAAAACCAGTAGCTATAAAGGTCACATGGGAAATTTGCTGCCTTCTTTGAATAATTTCTTATGCACAAGAGGAGAATATGTTAAAACAGGGAAAGGAATTGATGCCTCTTCTTTGGTGTCAGCCTGAGCAGCATGAGACCTTTCCAGACCTTGCTCACTGAGTGCTGAGTACTTTGCTGTCCAGGTGGTGAGAGCGCTATCTGTCCACTCATTTTCATAGACTGGAGAGCTGCCCAATGGACTTTGTTTTACAAATATAATAAGCAAGAAACTGGCCTCTCTTGTAGACAATTTCAAGTCTTATTGATCCCATTGTGTCTGTCTAGTGCAGGGGTCCTCAAACTTTTTAAACAGGGGGCCAGTTCACTGTCCCTCAGACTATTGGAGGGCCAGACTGTGGGCCCTGGGACAAGCTGGCTGCTAAGCAGGACAGACAGCTGTGGCAAAAACACCCGGCAGGCCAGATGAATATCCTAGGTGGGACACATGTGGCTCGCGGGCCATAGTTTGAGGATGCCTGGTCTAGTGGTACACATCTAGGACTGATGGCAGAAGACAAATGCATGTGTTGTAGCATTCATGAGCTGGTCAGGTCCTCTTTGAGGGAAGAGTGGACAAACTTATGTCGTGGCTGTGTGCAAGCAACAGTCCCTGAGAGGCATGCAGTCTCCTGCACTGTGAGAGATGAAAAAGTCAGGACCCACCAGAGGCAGGGAGACACTGCTGCTGTGCATACATAGTTGCATGGATGTCCAACAAAGAGAATGTGCCATCTGGCCAGTGGCCATTAAGAGCACAGGATGCATCCACCATCCCTATCTGTAACTCAGCTCTGTTCTCTGATGCTCACAGACCTGCAGACAATGGGTCCCTCACTTGGAAGAGGAAAGACAGTAACTTGAGGGAGACTTAAGGTCAACTCAACTGCAAAAGAAAGTGCAAGTGGCAAGTGCAATCGAACTATAACGGTTCAATTCCCTTGGTCAAAAAGACACACGTACACTAAAGGGGATCTACAAAGTAGGCTAGCACTTAAGCAAACCACACCTGCAAATAAATAGGACAGAGTTTGCAACACGTTTGAGGACAAGAATTATGACGGACAATGTGATTCTTCCAACACTTGGATGGTATGCTAGGCTTTACTTGGCAGAAGAATTCCTCACTAGATGCACCAGATGGAAGCAGGGGGTCCTCTAAACCTCTGTGGAATATAACCTTCCTCAGATCTGCCTGTGGATAGAGCTGGGTTGGAGTAACAGTGATGCCTTGTGTATGAAACTCCCAGGGAACATCTGCTGTGTGCTCAGGGACAAGCCCCTCCTGCTAGGGCTGTTTGGTGGCTTATGGAAAAGTGAGGGACTATTATCCTCTCCCATTTCAGCAGTTCTTGCTAAAGCTGTACTTTCTGATATCCCAACATTAATACTTTTTGGGAGATCAGCTTTTCCTATGAATCATCCCTCTCTGCTTATACCCCAGGGGTTTCTGAATCCAGCAACAGGCAACACACTGTCCTGAGCCACACTGTCTTTCGTGGCTAGGGCCCTGTGACTGGGGCCCTGTGACTGGCTCAACTCAGGATGCCTGGCTCCTTCTTTCTTAGGATAATTTCTCTCCAAGGAGTTTCCTTAGCTCATGTATGAAACTTCTGTCATGTCATCCTGCAGATAGCCAGTTAGCCATACTTGATAAACAGAAGGGCAGCAGGGCCAGATATCAGGCTGGGGCTGGGCAGTCCTCTGGGGAAGCCATCCCACATCCTCAGAAAGGACATCTCATGGTGGCATGAGGCCCTGGGCCAGAGCCTCGGTGCACAGTGTGGGGGCCTCTCTCATGTGTATTTGCTCTGTCTGACCTGACCACCTCATAAACGATCAGGGAGGCTCAGATGGAAACAACCTTTCTATGTCCAGAGAGGTCGTACACATTTTTGAATCAGAAATTTAAAACTCTGACTTGACTTAACTTCTCTTTAACTCTCCTAAAGAAAAGGATCAAATCAAATCAGGTTTGGCTGGTGGGATACTAGGGAGCAGTTTCCACCTTTTCTGTGGGATGTCAAGTCTCCTGTGGCTGCCAGGCCTGCTTGCTCAGGGGGGCCAGTCTGGAAACACCTGCTGACCATGGCTGAGTTCTATTAACATTTTACTCCATGCCACCACTTCTGGGGAAGAGGGAAAAGAAGGTGGAGAGAAGTAGACAGGATACTTATTTCTTGTAGCTCATCTCAAGTCCTGATTCAAATGCATCTTCTCACATCTACTAAACAAAAGGCCCACATTCCCACCAGCACAGGGCTCCACCATCTTCCTTAACAGCGGAAGGTTGGATGCACAGAACAGCTGCAGGCAACTTGAAAACTCCAACTGAAAATGTCTTCTATAGTTTTCATACTTTAAGTTGATGGTTCAAATAGAAAACAAATATTTTATATCTACTAAGAATTCTGGTTTTCAGAAGTACCCTTCAGCATTCATTTTACCCACACAAGAGTTTTAGATAGCAAGAATTTTTTCTTCCTTTTGTAGAGAGAATATATTCCTATTTAGTATATGAAATCATTTACTTATTCACATACTCATTTAGGCTTTCACTTATCCGTCATCCATCCATCCAAATTACAATATGAGCAGAAGAATGTGGGTCACAATCTTCCTTTCTGGCCTATCTCTTCTCTGTCAGTCAGGATTCAACCAGAGAAGCAGAAGCACTGGGAGGTAGTACTTTAGGGATTTATTGGAAGGAACTGCTAATGTGGTTGTGGAAGCTGGCCAGGTAGGTCCGAAGCCCCTGCAGAAGGCTGTCAGAAAGGGCAGCTGAAATTCTGAGATGCACAGTGGAATGTCAATTAATTATGGACTTTAATCACACTATGAAATAACTTCACAACACCTGTCTTAGTGTTTGACCAAATAACTGAGGATGGTAGCCTAGTCAAGCTGACACTAAAACTGACCATCACACCATCCACAAGACAGCACTTCAAGCCCACTTGTCTTATTTTCCTCACACTATTCACTGTTTTCTTTACTTTATCTAGTCAGAATTATAGTTATACTTTAGAATGCAGCATTATGGGCAACTGTTCTAATTTTGAGAGTGTTTGTAGCATCTATCAGGTTCTACCCTTGGCCTCTGTCCCATGCCCCTATTCCAGCCGGGACCACACTCCGCCTGGCCAGGTAGTAATGCTCCAACAGCACAAGCATCCCCTTTCTGACACCTCCTCCTGGCTCACTTGTCTTGCAATCACTATTGGTGGGAAACATCCATTTTACTCATTTTCTGTCTCACTCAGTCTCTCTCTCTCCCTCTTGGTATCCTAGAACATCACTGAATGAGGCCAATAACTGATGCCTCAATAAATCCATACTCCCCACCCTAATTCAGGCCCTCAAGCCATCTGGGTTTTACTTGCCTCTATTCAATTCCCCTCTCACTTCCCCAATTATATTAAATCTCTGCACTTCCAGCTTCCAGCCTTGCCTTCTCTGCAGGTGACTTAGTGTTCCAGTGGACTGACGGTGCATATCACGGACCTTCCCTCTTTTCCATTCAACTTCTAAATGTCTCTGTGTCTTCCCAACACTTTACTTTTTCTCTCACATTACAGAAATTGCTCTTTTCTTCTCTCTCTGAGGCTAACTTTTCTACTTGTATTAATCTTACAACTCTCTCTGAATCTTGTTTCTTGTCTCCTCAGCCCTCTCTTTTGAATTCTCATTGCTCTCTCCTCCTTATTGCTTTTCTCCCCATTATTAAAAACATGTACAGTCATGAGACATTCTCCAAGATTGATAATATCTTAGGCCACAAAACATGTCTTGACAAATAAAAAAAAATATCATACCATACATCCAGAACAAAACTAGAAATAAATTTCAAGAAAACAGTCAGAAATTATTCCCTAGCCATCAGAGGGAGGGAATCTTCCAGAACTTATTCTATGAAGCCAGTATCACCTTGATATCAAAGCCAGGAAAAGACACAACAAAAAAAACTATAGACCACTATCATTTATGAATATAGATGCAAAAATCCTCACAAAATACTAACAAACTGAATTCAGCAGCACATCAACAAGATAATTCACCCCAGGATGTGAGGATATATATATGGTGGTTTATGTAATAACAATACTATTATCAATTGTCTATCAAACTTTTAACAATTTTTTTAAATCACAGTTTTGAATGTCACAATCTCCTCCTAAAAACAAAACAACCAACCAGTGAAAGGACAGGCAGCCTTTCCCTGCTAACACGTAGTTTCCTCTCCTTTTGACACAGACTCCATGCAGAGGCACTGCCCAGCCCAACACACCAGCATCACAGCGCCTGGGCTGTGCATGCCCTGCACATTTTTCATTTATTAAAAGCATATTTAGTGTAATATAGTCCCACTTGTTTGTTTTTGCTTTTGTTGCCTGTGTTTTGGGAGATATTTAAAAAAATAATTCCTGCTAAGGCCAACATCAAGGAGCTTTTCTCCCATGCTTCCTTCTAGAAGTTTTATGGCTCTAGGTCTTTCAAATCTTACATTCAGGTCCTTAATTCATTTTGAATTGATTTTTGTGTATGGTATAAAAGTCATTTCCTTTTTTAGCACATGGAAATCCAACTTTCCCACACTCCTTACTGAAGCAATTATTCTTTTCCCTTAGTGTTTCCTTGGTAGCCTGGTCAAAGACCAGCTGGCCATGTGCATATGTGGGGTCGTTGCTGAGCTCTCCGTCCTGCTCCCTTGGTCTGTACATCATTTTTTTTACTTCCCTGCTGATACTGCTTATTTTTGACTTATCAGTACTGTGTTGTGGAGATTCTCAATTCTTTTATCATCCTCCAAAGAATATTATCATACTGTTTTGATTACAATTATTTGAAATATAATTAGAAATCAGAAAGTATACTACATGCAGCTTTATTTTTCTTTCTCAAGATTGTTTTGGGCATTTTCATATATATGCTGAGTAAACTAAGCCAAACACAGAAAGAAAAATGCAGCATCATCTCATTTATATGTGGACACTTAAAAAAAAATAAACCCATAGAAACAAAGAATAGAAAGGTGGGTACCAGGAGGAATTGGAGGGATGGGTGCAGGGCTTGGGAGATGGAAAGACAGAGGTCCAGGGGCAGATGGCCTGGGTTGTGAAGGACAGACAAGCCATGAGATCTAATGTACAGTAGGACTCTGGTTAATCTCATCGTATTGTACACTGGCCCTTTAACAAGAGAATCAATTTTAGGTACTTTCTTCACCACAAAGTAACTATGTGAGATGAAAATAAGTAAATAAAGCCTATTTTCTTTTACGTGATCGAGCATAGTTGTGGTGTTTCAATGTTCTTTCTGGTAGTTCTGTTGTCTGTGCTGTCTAGACACTGACATCGATTGATGGGCCCTTCCTTGGCTCCTTGTAAGTCAGATAATTTGGGGTGATGTCCCTGACCCATCAATACTACGTTGTGGAGATTCTCGATTCTTTGGTCTTTCTCCAAAGAGTGTTACTTTTTTCTGCCTCCTAAATGTGACTCACCAGTCAGCCAGAGTCCAGGCACAGCTTAATGACAGAATTTGACCTTCCCTTCTCTGGTTTCTTGGGGTTCCCAAATCACTTTCCAGGGATCCTATTTGTCCTAGGTCCCTTCCCCTAAATCCTCTCTAAGGGGCCAGCACAGTCCACATCTGGACCAGCCTGTCCCCTTTTGTAGGCCTCAAACACTCTTTCTTTCTTGCTTGCTTTCTTTCTTTTTTTTTCCTTGTCCAGACAGTTGTTATCTGTCAGAGAGTCCAGCTATTAGATGAAAACTCACTTTACCATCCTGGAAGAAAACTCTTTCAAAATAAGTGTTTATTAAGTGTAATAGAAGGTATATATATATATACACATATATATGAAGGTTTATAAAAATATACATGGTGTTTTTCCAAAGTGAGCAGAGAGATTATTTTAATTTTGAAAATCACTATTTATGCATAATTTTTGTTAGTTATGGCTGCAGAAGTATGAGAAGTTATAAGTTTAATAGTATTTTTCTTTATTAATTGCCTATACACTAGTTTTCAAAGAACATATACAGTTTTTATAATTCCTTTCTTTTGTTTGTTCTGATTATCCTCATTGAAGTGTTGTGCTTGTCTAGTAAATATATAACATATTAATTTGTCTATATATGAATACATATTAAACATATATTTTATGTATTTTAAATAAACTTTTCTGTGAAAATACTGACATTTAACCAGTCTCCTGTAGTTCACTACCATGAGATTGATTTTATGAATATTTTAAGGTAGATTTCCATTAATTCTGGAGTTTTTTTCTCTATGTACACAGACCATGAATAAATTGGCTGGTGCTGGCAAGCACTTTGCAGCTAGTAACCAGTCTGTGTGTTGTTGGGACAGTACCTAGGATCATCTATGCACCTGCTGTTCTTGGCTTGGTTTTGTTTAGAACTTCTACACTACAGGGCAGTTTGTAAGTTCCCTGAGAAACAGTGGAATCCAGTGGAAGTAGAACCAGTGCTCAGGGACACACTTCCCCACACATTTCCCAAGGGAAGCAGAGCTTTCCCATGCTGGTTTGAGGAAGGTCAGTGGAACTTTGCTGCTTGGTACACGTGGGAGACACGTTTCTTCTTGATTAAATGTCATAAGAACATTGGCAATGTCACTGGTACCTGATGTCCTGATATGAACATGAGAACTTTGATAAGAGCAGGATAACTTGGCAATATCCCCAGTTTCCTTCACTTCATATGTTGGCTGCCACAGGGAGCTCCTGGTAAAGTGAATCTCATAGCAGGTCCCAGGAGAGAAATGTTGTCTTATTTGGTACCTAAAGTCCCTTTTCATGCATAATTTTTGCTAGTCAGTTTTCCATACAGAGAAGAAAAAGTAAATACACTTCAAGCAAGAAATGCCCCATTAGTCCACTGAGACTTCAAAACAATGACAGCCTTAGCCAGACACCTGGACAGGGAGGGTCACAGACAGCAGCGGGCAATGCTGGAACTGTGACCAGACATTTGTGGGAGACCTCACCAGGGAGTGAACATGTACACGTGTGTTCAGTGACGTCCTCTCCGCTCAGCTCCCGCTCACAGAGCCAGCCCGTGTGCTGTGCTGTGTCCACACACCTGTGTTGTGTATCCTGACGGCCTTACCTTCCTTCTGCCACCGTGTCAGTCACATCTGGAAACTGGTGCCCTTTCAAAAGCCTCCTAGGATGTTCACACTTCATCTCTCTGCTTTAGGGCACAGGTTACCAGGTTGATGCTGCATAATTTAACACTTGTTTTTATCTTATTTGCCAGTTTTTACTCACTTCATAGATTAAACAGGATTATTGAGCACGATTGCTGTTGTTCCTACCACCTCTCAGGTGGGCCTAAAAGGTAGGTCAAGTTCTGGGTTGCTAGGCTGAAGATTTTTAAAAATCTATTTTATTATATTATATCTATTTTTATTATATTACATTATTTTATTATGTCATATAATATTGTTATGGAAAATAGTATAATAGAAAACTATATAATACATTGTAGAAAAAATATAAAATATAGAAAACTCCTTATAAAACTGCCCATGATTCCACAAGTGACCAACAGTAGCTGTCAGTGTGACAGCGCATCTTCTTCTAGAGATCCCTGCACATAACTGTGGGCATAGACACAGATGTCAAAGTAGACATAGACAATTAGAAAAATAAACAGCTTGCTTTCCAGCCAGCTTTAGAAGCACTATATTATGAATGTTTATGCATGTAACAATTACATAGGAAAAAGTACAGCTTAGATATTGTGCCTGTTAATTTTAAGCATCAATCTGCCTGGATGGAAGGACACCCAAATAGCTGGTGAAGACACACTGCTTCTGAGTGTGTCCAGAAGAAGGCACCTGAAAGAGGCTGGCATTGAATCAGTGGTTTAACTGGGAAAGACCTGCCCTCTCCAGTGCCGGCAGACACCATCCCATCAGCCAGGGGCCTGGACAGAGAAAAGGTAATTTTCTCTCTCCCAGAGCTGAGATACTCTTCCTGTGCTGCCTTTGGGCACCAGAACTCCAGGTTCTCTGGCCTTTGGGCTCTGGGACTTCCACCAGCAGGCCCTGAGTTTCTCAGGTCTGCAGCCTCTGACTAAGAGTTTCATCATCAGCTTTCCTGGTTCTGACACATTCAGACTGAGACTGAGCCACAGTGCAAGGAGCTCTGGCCCTTCAGCTGAGTGACGGCCAACTGTAGGACTTCTCCACCACAGCCACCTGAGCCAGTCCCCCTAACTTATCTCCTCTAGCCTATGAATCTATGTATCTCTCTCTCTGCCTCCTATTGGTTCTGCTTCCCTGGAAAGCCCTGACTAATGCAGATGCCTTATGTCAATGCACACTTCACCAGCTTGTAGGTTAAATTCCAAAAGGTTGTTTTCCTTTAGCTGGAAGAGTGGACAAGAACATCGCTGATAACCTGGAGGTAAGGCCTTTCCTTGGTTTAAGGAGATTTGAATATAAACATGACTTGCTGGGGGAGATATTATGTAATCTCTTCTAAATATCTTAATAAAAACAGTAACAAGATGATACAACTGCTAAAACCTGAGGGCAATGTAAAAGGGCCTTCTCTGAAGACAGAGTGCAGTGGCTAAGCAACATAACATCCTGCTTCTACCAGGCAGGCCGTGTGGCCAGGTGGGCTGAGTCTCTGGTGGTGAAACCACCCCCAATGCTGCTGTTAACAAGTTCTGTGACATGTGGGTCAGTCCACCTATCTAAGCAGCAACCCCCTGGGTTCTAACATGTTGAGGGGGTATCGGTGAGAGCACACAGCGCGTCAACCACAATCATGGCTCTTTTGCTTCTGGTAGAGAGAAGAGACTGACTTCTTGTCAGTTTCTGTACTTTTTTTCTTTCTTGTGAGACATTATAAATGGAAACTGCGTTTTAAAAAATATATTTTTTGGAGTTAGTATCACTTGAGTCCAGGTTCTTGAAGATCGGCAGACTTTTAGATAAATAAAGATACCCTCCACATCCTTACATTGATGCAGAGCTTTGATACAATCCTATGACATTTCTTGGGATTTGGCTGGACCAGAAAATACAACACGGGGTGAGAACAAGGAATTTCAAAGCTCATTGGGTGGCACCTGTGGCTCAGTAAGGAGGGTGCTGGCCCCATATACCGAGGGTGGTGGGTTCAAACCCAGCCCCTGCCAAACTGCAACAACAAAAAAATAGCAGGCATAGTGGCAGGTGCCTATAGTCCCAGCTACTCAGGAGGCTGAGGCAAGAGAATCACCTAAGCCCTAGAACTGGAGGTTG
>NW_003852476.1:665861-688443 GCF_000181295.1 Otolemur garnettii | reverse complement strand
GAGGCTGACCTGAGTGGGGCCAGCACTGAGCAGAGCCCTGTGAGAGGCTGACCTGAGTGGGGCCAGCACTCGGCACCGTGGGAGGCTTCATTTCTGTTCTCCACCATTTTTTCTTTAAAGTATAAAGCATTTGAACATTTCTCCCAAAATTACATTTTAATTGTAAACCCACACATGAAGGTAAAGGCACACTTCTCTAGAGTTAGTGGCCTGCCTGACTGCCCTGGTGGGACTAGAATAGCTGCCAATATCAGGAGTTGGGGGAGGATTGTTGGGAGAGGGGTCTGCTGACCCATCCCATGGGATTGGGAGAGAGACACTCACCCTTTCCTTCAATCCTTACCCCATCCTTGATGGACGGGAGAGCTGAGTTAGCAAACTCTTGTCTCTGATCATTTGCCCTCAATCTTGGCCAAGAAAAAGCAATAAATGTGAGCATTAAATCTGGTCAAGGATCTTGGTAGTGTTGGCTGCACCTGGAGCCAACCCAGAAAACAAAAAATTTCCCTGACAGTTATCAGGCTTGAAAGCAGGTAAGAAAGACAAGTATCTTGCCCATGTTTTCCCTGGCATAAAATCAGGGTTCAGGATTATGAAGGGCACTGTCACGTGGATACACGTGGCTTCAGGCTTTGACTGCACACAGCGGTCACCACTGAGGCAGGATGTTCTGGCCTGCTGTGGGTCTGGAGCTATGCTGCGGTGAGCTGGTCATGGAGGGAGGTGACAACAGTGACCAGGATGTGCCGAGCTCCTGTGCCTACCAAGTGTGCTAAGTGCTGAGTTCAGCACCCACCACATACTGCAAATAAAGGCAACAAGGGTACAGGTGACAGTGTCAGGGAAGTATCTGCTCTTTATTGGTGTGGACACAACTTGGGCCAAACTTTCTTCTAGAGGTATCACTTTAGGTGTTCACACTTAATCAGAACAGCAATTCCACTTCTAGCATTGTAAGTTTTTGAAATAGCCAACAAGTATACGCATACATAGACATTTAAGGAGCTTGCAGCATGGTGTTTAATACCAAAAAGAAAAAATGGAAATATTAAAATAGCCACTAGTAGAGAGCTTGTCAAATATGCCATAGGCTATGCTCAGGATGGAACATGAGGAAGCTTACTGGGGCATCTGTATGTGGGGACACGGCAGTGATCCCCCATGTGGCAGGCAGTAGGCAGAGCACAGCACATTTGTGTATAAATAGCTCAGAATTTACTGCACCTGCCTACTGCACGCTGACTGCGAGAGCACAGGGACTGGTAATGCCTCAGAGAAAGGCTGATAAGCCCACATTTTAACAGTGTTTCCCCTCTGGGGAACAGATGTGCAGGGAGATTTTAGGTAATTCGCATTTTTAACTTTAATACTCTGCAGTGTTATTTGAAATATATTTTTTTTTTGGTTTGGTATTTTAAAATTCTAAAATACTTTAATAATTACTATTGATGGGAAGACTGATATATAATGCAATTATTTATTTTACAAGGAGATTCTGTATATCAGGGAAGCATCTTGAACTACATAAACCAGGCCTTTATTTGTTCTTTATATGTTTGTGAGTTTCTGTATAAGTTGGTACTTACATGGAAAGGGAACATGAAATCCATTTTTATATACATAATACAAACACCTGAATACACTTGATCCCCAAAGTATCTTATTCCAAAAGAACATTGAATAAAATGAAAGATTAACCAGATTCCTTGGTGGCACAAAGAAGGCGGACCAGTAGCTCAGGGAATCAAATCCTACTTCAGGCTTGGAACATTCAGGGTAAGACAGGCAGTTAAAGAAACGTCTGAAAATGTCACCTCAAGCCACAGAGAATGCTGGCATCAGTCACGTGACCTCCTTGTCAACAAGTTCAAGCCACAGAGAATGCTGGCATAAGACAAGTTGTCTCCCAACCAACAAGACAGAACAGTTAGAAGAAGTGAAGTTAGCAGTTAAAGGGGGGCTATCTTATATCTAACCTCTAAAGGAAGAATCATTAGTGGAATCATCACTTATCTTCTCTCACTGTTAATGAACTACATGGAGATATAGACCCAGTATTGTTTCCACAGCCATAAAACATTTGCTGGTAACTGAGAAATCAAATCCCTTCTTTTCCTCACACAGAGAGAAGACACTGCCTGCTAAGGTCACTTTTGGCCTTTTTGTTTGGACTTGATATTCTGCTTCTTTAGCAAGTCTTCTCTAAATGACGTGAAAGGAGCAAAATCTACTGAAAGATTATATAACAGAGAAACTGACAGGGACCTGCATGAAACAAATCAGAAGAAATCCATGAGATAGCCCCAATTTCTTGAATATTAAAGTAAAGGGGGAAAGCCACATTCATCAGTTAAATGAAAACTATTTTTTCCTCCTATTACACTGTGGAAAAGCATTAGAGGAAAACAGGCTGCATGGTTCTCAATAAAAAGTCAAAGAAAGAAACCGAATCTTTTGCTTTAGGAAAACATATTAATATATATTACAAATACAGAAACAGGAAGGGTTGCTGAGCCAATGCCCAGGCACCAGATACATTGGCTACAGTTCGGAAGAGGAGAGGGGAATGAGGCGGAGAGCCCTGTGGGAGGCTGCCGGAAGGGGTGAGCAAGAAGATGGTGCTGGAGTGAAGAGGGAGTTAGCAGCAAGAGAAGCAAACAGCACAGAGAAGCAGGGCAGTGGACTTTGGTCAGGCCACTTTCTTGCTTTTCCAAAGACCTTTTCCTGTCTAGCCCCCCACATCCCTTAGGATCTTGCTGTGACTCTGGCTGGAAGTGTGGGGACAGACAGCTCACACAGGAGTCCACAGAATTGCTCTACTTTACAGAGAATACATCTATTGGTCAAAGTGATTTAGAATATCATCTGGTACAATAAAAGTACAATAGCCTACAATATTTAAGCCATGAATCAGTTTTCTGCCAGATTGGCATTAAGGCTTTTTCTTGTTTTTTGTATATAGAAAATACATAATGCTTCCTCATTTAACCAACATAGAATCTGGTTGCAGCTCAGATTGTTTAACAGACAGGAAAAACATAAGTTCCTATTACTTGAGGATCACTTTTTAATAATCAGGATAACTTGTGAAAAAGAGGACTGTGGCAGATCCTGAGCTTCCTCTGGGGCCGGGGTGCCTGAAGAAGTCTGTCTGTATTGCTTTGTCCCGAGAGGTCTAGTGCAATGCTTTCATCTGACATGCCAGTGTGGTTTAAAGGCTTTCCCTGAAGGTGGGGACCGCTTTGACAGAAGGTTTGGGGGCCTCTAGAAGGATTTTTCCTGCTAAAAATCAGATTTGATGGCTGGAATTCAGCACCTGTACAAGCAGGTCTCACAACTAGGGCAGGACAGGTGAGGCTAATGGGGCAAACTGTGCCTCAGCATGGGCAGTCGTCATCTTGAGTGAAGGGTGCAGCCAGTAAAACCTGGAAATTGCAAGTGGTTCGGGACTTTGGTGGCTGGTGAGGGAAAAACTCCTTTGAGTATGGACTGCAAATGTTCAGTTTTGCCCCAGGGGCAGCATGGTGAGAATCCATATCAATGAAATGCTACATTCATAGACATGCTGTTCACCCCAGAACTAGGTCGTAGAGGACCCAATTCTGGCTATGCTGGGAAGTGCTAAAGTTCACTCCAAGTCACTCTGGAGACAGAAGTGGAAAATCAGCCCTGTTTGGGGCAGGGGGGAGGATTGTTCATCTCTCAAGTTTTGGCATCATGGACAATGGTAGTGTGTAAAATTTTTGCTCTCTTCATGAACCTCCATCTCTGAGCTTTTAAATTCATTTAATTCTTTTCTTATGGGAACCTTATTAGCAGGAGACAGTTTGATCGTAATCTTGAGCATTTGTTACCTCCACGTAGTCATTAAACCTCAGACTCTTCCTATCATGTCGTCCAGCCACAGTTGGCTTTGACTGAGATTTCTGGTGAGCCGACATTCAATCTCTCGTGTTTCTGCCTGAGGATCAGCTTCATTTTTAGGCTGTAATATATTTCATTGTTCTAGTTCTTCTGGTGTTGGTCTTTGACTGTCACTGGATCACCGTATTCCCAATCTGGTGCTGAACTTAATTCCACTCCTTCTTTTAGGAGGTCAAGTATTCAAGTTCATTTCTGGTTCACTGGGTCTGTGGTTCAACTTCATTGCCAGTGTGTCTTTCCTTTTCACTTTGTTGGCCAGAGCACTCTGTCAGCTCTCATCTTCATCCTCTTCATCTCGGTACTGAGTGGGCCGCTCAGAATCAGTCACTCTCCTTCTCCTCGTCTTCCTCTTGCAGACACTGTGGTAGTTTGGAGGTGACTGAGACAGGCATCACATCTTCACTGAATGCAGGTGGGCAGATCTGCTCTCCATCTTCATCCTCTGGAATTTCACCATTTCAGTAGTGATAAGAAGTGACCTGGTCCAACCCAGAGTAATGCTGTCCTCATAAAAGTTGTTGTTCTCAAAGAGCAATGAATGAGCTCTGTGAGGTCCTCCAATGGAGGAGTCATGGGAAGTGGGCTGGTCAGGGCCTGCTGGGTTTGAACATGCAGTGGGAGTGGGGGCAGTCTAGAAGTTACCTGGGGCTCCCCAGAGCTCTGGTCCAATATCCTCTTTGGGACTTTCCTCTTCCGATATTCTTGCTGGGAAACCTCTTGGGGTAAATCTACGGATGCTACAAACTCAATTTCTGGCATAACTGCAAGAGTCTTAGCAGGGAATAGAGGGGAACGTGGAGGCTCTGGAGGTATATGAGCAGGCAGTGGGGGGGGATGGAGAGGGAGGTGGACCATCATTAGTGGTTCAGAGCCCACAGAGTACGTGCTCTTCTCTCTTTGAACATTTGGTGTTTTGTGATGATGGCAGCAGCAGGCTCCATGGTGGGTACTGAGGTTGACAGAATGCCTCTCTTAGGTGGTAAGGGTGGGATGGTTTTAATCACAATACACCACTGTTTATTGCTTGGGACAGTTCAGCAATGACAGGGGTGCTATTTCTGTGAGCTGGTTTGGGGGAGGGATGGGGGTTGTTTGGCAGGGACTGTATGAGTGAGGCTCAGGGCAGTGTTAGTGCTGGCAGGAGTAATGGGCAGAGTCCTGGGTGCTAGGAAATGAACAGTCTTTGCTAGGCTCGTGGCAGGAGTGGGGGCAGCAGGTGCCGTGATGGTGGGGGTGATGATGGACCTCACTGTGCAGCCAGAGGAAGTGATAGTCTCTGCTTACATTTCACTTGCTTCATGAGATGAGGACAAAGGTCTTTTAGGAGGAAGTAAAGGCTGTTTGGGTACATTCTCAGGAACAGATCCTGCTTCAGAATTAGGATGGCTTCTGCTTGAGCCTAGTCACTACTTTGGGTCTTCTTCTGGAATGGGTTGCCTAGGACTCAGTATTCTTATTGGCTTTTCCTCTACATGGACTGGAGTAGAGGACCTGGCACTCCCTGTGGGAGTGCTATGGCCGTTCTTCAATGTGGCATGGCTCGAATTTCCTAGATCCTCGCCACCTTCTGAAGGTGTCACTACCTTTTTTCCCCCTCCATTTCCAAGGCTTGAAGATCTTAAAGCCAGAGAACTCACTCTTCCTGTTGGTGGGAGGTGCGGTGTCTCCTGCTCCCACACTATTTATAACCATGCCTGGGTGAATCTATGGATGGTATAAACTCAATTTCTGCCTCTTCAAATTGATCTTCCAGACCACTATTAACCAGTTTGGGACATTAGGATATAGTTTGCAGGTTGCTGCCACCACCTCCATAGTAGTTTCCCCTATTTGAAATATTTTCAACAAGAAAACAATAAAATGGGTGTGAAAAATACAAGAAAAAGGCAGAGTCAAGATTTCTAGCCAGACTGGGCTGACTCCACTGCTCTGTGCCACAGCAAAACACACCACCCTCTGCAAAATTGTTTGCCCATCACTCTGTCTGGGCTCTGCCAGCAGTCTCCACCTCTGCTGCACCAGTCTGGGGCCTAGACTTAATTTCCTGCTTCATCCTCCCTTGTAAGAATGTCGACATGACACTTAGAATCCCTGAGCCAAAGAATGGGGCCCACTGGCTGCTTGTGACTAGGAATTGGCTCTTTTTATACTATTCAAGGTAAGGTCAAGCAGGTGTTTAGAGCTGGCCTCGCAGTCAGACAAGTTGTAGGCCTGGGTGACTGGTTCATTCATTCCATCACTCAAACTCCTTACCTTGTTGCAGTAGTGAGGCTGAGATGGGGTCTGAACTCTTTTTAGGGTGCCACTGGGTCCGGTTGAGGTTGGAGCCCTCTCGGCCTGCTGGTCACCCAAGCTCCTGGTGCTGGATGTCTAGGGCACCAGCCCTCCTGCTGTTTCCTGCTAATCTCTGCCCTCCTGATTCCTTGACCCCTAGGTGGCCAGATCCTCTGTTCCTGGTGCTGGCTGCATGTCCACACAAGGCCCCATCTCTCCAGGCCAGAGCACCCTCCATGCACACTGTTGACCAGTCCGTGGAGGTTATTCTGCATTACCTTAGAGCAATGATTGCCAATCGGCATGTTGTGAAAACTTTCAAAGATCATTATTAAATTATTTTCAAAAGAAATTCAAAGCACAGTAAGTACACTCTTTTTCTTACTCTTCGTTTTTGATCAACATAAGTGTGTCACAGAAGTTTAACCGTTGGTTCAAGTGTGCTGTGAGATAACAAAGGTCGGAAAACACTGCCTTAGAGTCTGGTTTCTACTCTTTCTTTCTTTTTGGGAAACATCTGTTCTTGACATCTTTCTTTTAACAATTTCCATATTTGATATCTGCTGTTTTCCTCAGATATCATCAGATTAACAGTGACAAAATATATCTCTGCTTGTCACCTCTGCTCCCCAGTGTGGGGACTCCTGTGCCCTCCGGGTCTTCATCCCCAACTGGCTTTCCTTCAGGGAGAGCACAGTCTTCCTCACAACCTGCATGGCAGCATCAGCACTGCCACCTGCATCCTCCAGCCTTCAGTGAGGAGACACTTGGTATGCAGGGACAGACTGGGCCCTGAGGATACTGGCTTCCTGTGCCGGGAGGTCTGCTCAGAAAGGTCTGCTCAACCCGGGGTCCTCAGCATCCCATTTTATCCACAGAGACAGCACAGCTAAGATCTGGATTATATATTCTATGAAGGTCCTTTTTCAAATTTTTGTATTATGTGTTCACCTCATCTAACGAGTGTTTGCGATATCAGCAGTCCCCAGCAATCTGAGCCATTCCCAAGCACTCCCGGGTATGCCATGAAACTACTTTGAACTTTTCTAAACACGCATGTTTTCACTGGATGTGACTTGGAAAGGAATGAACAAGCCCTGAGGTGCTGCTGGCCATCAGCGGCTCTGAGGAGGGCACAGCCACGTCTAAGTGCTCAGTGCAGCCCCCAGGCAAGGCAGCCACAGAGCCTGGGCCAGTAGCCAGCAGGCCTAGAAGCAGGTCCCAGATCTATGCATTCTGCAGACAGAGGGGGGTGAGGACAGCAGATCATCACTGAGAACCTGGAACTGAAGACCAGATGGGTGAGAGGACATGTTCAGCACAGGGCAGCAGGAGGGTGGCAAACTGGGGGCAGCTCCTTCTCCTTCCCTGTGCCTTGAAGTTTCTGGTACCCTCACCCCAGTGGCAGGGCCACATCCCCTGCCCTGCATGGGTATGGCTCAGGTGTGAAGGGGTTTCAGCCTTTCTTGCCTCCTCTCCTTTTTTGCACAGCTCAGCTGATTCTCTACTGGAAGACAACTGACCTCCATGACCTATGTCTTCCCTGCCCCTGGCCACCATTCCTACTTTTGAGCTTTCACAGGTCTCTGTTCTCCTGGGCATCCTGCACAAGTTGGCATTGAAGAGGTGCTCAATGGACAGCCTCTGAGTAAAGAAATTGATGAATGAGGAAGTGAATTTACTTTTATGCCCTTAGTGTTATGGATTTGGACTGGGGTTTCTTTCCATGATTACCACAGTTTAAGCACCACTCCAGCCAATAATCACCCAGGTGACCCCTCCTCACTTCTCAGAACTTGTCTCCATGGTGGATATTTTAGGCACTTTGGTGCTTCTATGGAGAAGCAAGGAGCAGACAGCACGGGGCAGGCCTGGCCCTCTGGGATCAACACACTAATAGGGCTTTCCAGGCCTACCAAGGTGGGTCCAGTACCAGAGAAGCAGGTGCGAGACAGAGGAGGGACGAGCCCCTGCCCTGGCCTGGTTCTACAGCACCAGTGCTTCTCCTGCCGGCTGTGCTGACAGGTCAGCAAGGACACAGAAGAGGGAAGCACTTACATTATGAGAATAGTCCTCAGGCTGATTTCCAGGAGACAATGCCTTAAAAGGGAGAAAGCCCAAGCTTTGTGGTCTGATCCATGTGGGTTCCTATCCTTGCTCCTCTACCTACCTACTGTATGACTTAGAATAAGTTACTGGACCTTGTTTACTCATTTGTAAAGTTAATAGCTCACAGCCTGATGTGAACATGAAAAAGGAAAAAGCAAATATGTGTATAGGTGTGTGTTTATTTCCCACAGTACCCAAAATGCTGGGAGCTCTATATTGCTAGTATAACATTAATTCAAGTTCTTTCATTCATTCAATAATTGTTTTTAGCCGCTTACATGCTAAGCAGAGGAAATTCTGTTTGCATTTTACTTCAAGTGTGCTATAACAAGAAACATGCACTTGAAGAAGTTTCAGGGAGGAAGCAGAGGCATTTTACAGGAGTTTCAGGTGAGCTTCTGTGAAATAGGAAATGTCTATTGGGTCCTCCCTGTCCCCTGGCCTAGAAAGGGGGTGGGGGGTGTGAGCAAAGGGAAAGTGTTTTTGAATAAGGAGCCCCCAAGAGAAGGCAGAATGCAAATGTGCTGGCCCCACTCTCAGTTGGTAACTACCAGCGAGCAGCAGCTGCTGCTGGAGAGGAGAGAGCCCTGCCCCTCCAGGCGCCACCCAGCTGGGAAACATGCCCTCACTTTTTTCCAGACTGATACAAGGGTACAAATGTTCAGGTTATGTGTTGTTTCATTTTCTAAGGTAAAGTTCAAGTTGTAGTTGAGCCCTTCACCCAGGGTGTGTGCTGAACACTCTCACATTGTGCACATTAGGCAAGATCCTGCCAGTCACCCTCCCTCCTCTCCCTTTTCTTTTCCCCTTCCTTCCTTCCCACCCCACCCTTGCTACACTATATTTGTGTTTTTCTTACCTGTAGGTGTGTACTTGTTTAGAGATTGGTTTCATATGAGTATTGAGTACATTGTATCCTTTTTACTTTACTTTACTAACAATGTGTTTCAGCTCCATTCAGGTAACACAAAAGATGTAGTCTCCATCTTTTCTATGGCTGAATAGTATTCCATGGTATACATATGCCACAGTTTGTTGATTGATTCCTGGGTTGATGGGCACTTAGGTTGCTTCTACATCTTGGCAATTCTGGTCTTTATGGTAAAATGTTTTGGGGTTTTTTCCTTCTGGATAGAAGACTAGTAATAGGATTGTGGAATCAAATGGAAGGTCCACTTTCAGTTCTTTGAGTATTCTCCGTACTTCCTTCCAAAGATGCTGTATTAGTTTGCAGTCCACCAGCACTGCTGAAGTGTTCCCTTCTCTCCACATCCATGCCAGCATCTGCAGAACTGAGACTATAATGTGGGCTAATCTAACTGGAGTTAGGTGATATCTCAGATTTGCATTTCTTTGATAATTAGGGATGATGACCATTTTTTCATGTGTTGGTCAGCCATTGTCTGTCATCTTCAGATAAGATTCTGTTTGCCCTTTTCTTGTTAATTACTTTGAGTTCTCTGTAGAGTCCAGTTTTCAGCCCTTTGTCAGAATTATGGCGTGCAAATATCTTTTCCCATTGTGAAGGCTGTCTGTTTGCTTTAGTTGTGGTACCCTTGGCTGTGCAGAAGCTTTTTAAAAACAAAAACAGATCTGGAGGCAACACGTTGCCAGACTTTAGATTATACTACATTATACTATAAGTCTATAGTGATTAAAACAGCATAGTGCTGGTACAAATATAGAGATATGGATGTATGGAATAGTACAGGGAACCTACAGATGAACCTAGCCACTTATTGCCATCTGATCTTTGATAAACAAAACATGCACAAGGGAAAAGATCCCTATTTAAGAAATGGTGCTGGGAGAACTGGTGTACCACATTTAGAAGACTGAAACTGGACCTGCACCTCTTACCACTGACCAAAATTAACTCTTGTTGGATACAAGATTTAAATTTAAAACATTAAACAATAAAAATTTTAGAAGAAAGTATGGGGAATGAATGGATTAACAAATTGTGGTACATGTACACTGTGGAATACTGTGCAGCCATAAAAAGATGGAGACTTCACATCTTTTATGTTTACCTGGATAGAGCTGGAACATATTCTTCTTAGTAAAGTATCTCAAGAATGGAAAAAAAAATCCAGTGTACTCAATACTACTATGAAATCAATATATAATCACCTACGCATTCATATGAATGGCAAAACCTAACTATAGTCCAGAAAGTAGAAGGGAAGAGGAAAGACAAGAGAAGGAGGTGGGCTATGGGAGGAGGGAGGGTATTTGGGGGGACCTCACCTAATGTGCATGATACAATGGTACATTTCAAAACTATTAAGAAATGAGTATAATTGTGACAGATGTGTTACTTAGTTCAACATAAGCATTTCACATTGTATATCAAAACAGTACACTGATCCCCATAAATGCACCAATGTACTAAGTTATGAATAAAAAAAAATAAAAAAAGAATGGAAAAAAATTTTCAGAAAATAACCCCCCCCCAAAAAAAGAAAGTATGGGGAAAACTCTTGACGAAATTGCCTGGGAAAAGATTTTATGAAGAAGACCCCTTGGCAACAGCAGTAACTCAAAAATAAATAAATGGAAAAATGTGTCTTCTTTACAACAGGTACCCACATGGCTTCCTTCTCCTTTTTCATTTGTTTCAAGAAAAGCAGGTTATAAAAAACTTAGAGACAGTGCCCATGTCTTTAGGTCAGGTGCACCAACCTTTAAAAACTAATGGGCCTCATGCTTAGAGGTCCTTTTTACGTTTTGTTGTTGTTGTTGTTGTTTGTTTGTTTTTGTTTTTTTACTGGTAACAGTAGGGAGTCAAGAGGCTCCTCCCTTCATGTGAGTATTAGCTGAAGCTCAAATGTTAAGTCCACATCAAATCTTTCTCTTGAATTATTTTATTTTTATCTATGATCCTTTATGATGCTCCAATATAGCTTAATTTAAATCAAATTGTTTAGAATTATATAATTAATTACATTCAGGTTAAATTATATTTACTAATTGATCCAAATCTGTTAACATGATATCTGGGGAGAGTTAGTTAGAAATGGTAGCAGCCAGGTGGGGTCCCTAAAGGTTGGTTTGTGGCAGCTGATGAAGTGTAGGGTGATTCTGGCTGTGTATAGTGGTCTGTAGGCCCCATGTTAGATTCCCAGATTGTTGGTAACCTAGACTGCTTGAAAGGGAAAATGAGCATGCCCTATAAATCCCCCAGGCAGTCCCAGCAGAGCTAATGAACAATGGCCCTGGCACACATCACCACTTGATCTCCACACTCTCCCCTGTTGAACCTAAACTTAGCTCAGAATATTTTACAAGGTAGTCATCACCAATTGTGTTATTTATTGCTATGTAACAGATTACAACAAACAGATCAAACACACTTTTGTTGATCCATAGTTCCTGTGGGTCAGGAGCTGGGCATCAAGTTTGGCTGGACTCTCCACTTCAAGATCCCTCACAACACTATCCAGGCACTGGCTGGGGCCAGGTTTCTCTCAAGGCTCAAGTAGGGAAGGACACACATTCAAGCTCACACAGATGTTGGCGGGATACATCTCCTTGTGACTGACCAGGCGGAGGGCCTCACCACCTGCCAGCTGCTAGCTGGAGGCTCCCTCTAGCTCCTTGTGGCTGTCTTCACAGGCAGCTCATAGCACAGCAGCTTAATTCCTCAAAGCAGCAAAGAAGAGCAGCTGCTAGCAAAACAGACACTGTGATTTTATGTGATTAAGGACATCCCATCACCTTAGCTATATGCTATACACTGCTGGTTGAAAGCAAGTGGCATGTCCTGCCCAGGTGCAGCAGAGGGTCCTACATGGTGTGGGTGCCAGGAGATGGGGACCATGTGTGCCAGCCTTGTCCCCCTACCACTGTCCCCGAGTTGGCAGGACAGAGGACATATTTTGCCTTTTTTTGGTTCAGACAGTCATGTTGCCTGTGGCAGAAAGAATTCCACAGCTGACTAAGACAGTCAAAACTAAAAACACCCGGAGGCCATGTTGAGCCACTCTTGGGAGACTATGACAGAAAGGATTTTTGGTTTCTTTACAAAACAGCAATCTAACAATCTAATCAAATTCTGAGGAAGGACACTGAAAACTATAAGGAAAGACTTCCATACTCAGAAATATGGAAGACAAGTTGTCTAGTACAGAACATCTAAAAATACAGGATAAATGAAGTTATCTCAGGAATGGAAAACCAAACACCACATGTTCTCACTCATAGATGGAAGCCATCAGATGGGCACACAGACAAACAGGAGATGTAAAGGACATGAGTGACCAGGAAGAGGGTAGCAGGTGGGTGTGAGTTTAAAACTTACCTATTAGGTACAGTAAACACTATTCTGCTTTGGGGAACTTAAAGTTGGAACTAAAAGCCCCAACTTAAATATCACACAAGATATTCATGTTACAAAAACACTCATATCCCCTTAACTAGTATTTTGAAATAAATAATGAAATAATAAGAAAACAAAAAAATAAAAATATAAGAAAACATTTTTAAAGGCATGATAAGCCTGTAAAAAAGAAAGTAAGAGAAATCCCCAGAAGTCTAACTCCATAGGAGTGCACAGATATAAAAGGCAAGAGAGTGAGAGGGACTTTATCTAACAAATGCAATCAGTGTGACCTAATTCTTGGTACCCTCACTGAATCCTAAAAAACAAAAATAAATAAATAAAATGCAAGAGAGCAAGGAAGCTCTCATCTAGGCAATCTGCTATTCTCCAGTGCCGTGAAACTGAGGTGTTAATGGGGAGCAGCAGAAGAGTCTACTGCTCTGCTGCCACTAACGCCAGAACGCCGTAAAGGCCAGACCATAAGGAGTAAACTAGGAGGAAAAAGCTATCTCCCATGGAAGATGATGGAAATTATTACTTTGGCCTCGACTATTAGTAGAGAAGAAAATGAGGAAAAAAATTCCCCTAAGAACTCAAAACACCATGAGCATCCCTCATGAAGATTTAGGGTAGGAATTTGCATTAGCATTTCCAATAAGTCTCAAGCTAAAAATGTATAGCTTTCCCAGGCCTTTGATAGAAACAGATCACAGATTCCTCTCAGAGGAATGGAATAGAAATCCAGGGTTCAAATAATTCCTACAATAAAGTGTTAATGAGCTTACAACAACTACAACCGCAACAAAATCACAAACACATGGGAAAACAAGCCAATGTGATCTGTAGTCTGCAGAAACAAACCAAAAAATAAATCCAGAAACTAAAAAGGTAGATAGGCAAAGCCTACAGATACAGAAACAATAAGATATGGAGATAGGGAATATGAAATAGTACACTTAAAATGTTTAAAGGTAAAACAGAAGAATTAAAAAGATATTAATGAATAAAATATTATTATATTTCAAGGTAACATTTTAAAAATACAGGTAATAGAAACTAAAAGAACATAACTGATATCAGAGATTTGTTGGGAGATTTAAACAGCTGGTTGAACATAACTGAGAATTTGTAAGTTGGAATATATTCATAGATCTGAAAAAAACTACATAAAAATTATCTCAGTAAAACTCAGTAAGACTCAGTAACACTCAACATGATGAGATTTCAATTATTAACATTTATGCACCCAACCATTATGTGCCTCAATTTATATGAGAGACTCTAACAGACATGAGCAACTTGATTTCCTCCAGCTCCATAATAGTTGGAGATTTTAATACTCCTTTGGCAATGTTGGATAGATCCTCCAATAAGAAGCTAAGCAAAGAAATTTTAGACTTAAACTTTTAACTTTGGGGTTTAACAGACATCTCCAGAACATTTCATACTAACAAAACTGAATACACATTCTTCTCATCAGCTCATGGAGCATACTTCAAAATTGATCACATCTTACCTCAGCAAATTTAAAACAATAGAAATTATTCTTTTGCTCTTCTCGGACTGTCATGGAATAAAAGTTGAACTCAGTAGCAACAGGAATCTGCAGACTCATACAAAAACATGGAAGCTAAGTAACCTTATTCTGAATGAAAGCTGGGTCATAGACAAGATTAAGAAGAACATTATCAAATTTTTGGAACAAAACGATAATGAAGACACAAATTATCAGAACCTCTGGGATACCGCAAAGGCAGTCCTAAGAGGGAAATTTATGGCACTGCAAGTCTTTCTCAAGAGAATGGAAAGAGAGGAAGTTAATAACTTAATAGGACATCTCAAGCAACTGGAAAAGGAAGAACATTCCAACTCCAAACCCAGCAGAAAAAGAAATAACCAAAATTTAAGCAGAATTAAATGAAATTGAAAACAAAAGGACTATCCAACAGATCAATAAATCAAAAAGTTGGTTTTTTGAAAAGGTCAATAAAATAGATAAATCTTTGGCTAACTTAACCAGGAAAAAAAGAGTAAAATTTCTAATTTCATCAGTCAGAAATGGTAAACACAAAATAACCACAGAGTCCTCAGAAATTAAGAAAATCCTTAATGAACATTGCAAGAAACTCTATTCTCAGAAATATGAAAATCTGAAGGAAATAGACCAATACTTGGTAGCACGCCACCTTCCAAGACTTAGCCAGAATGAAGTGGAAATGTTGAACCAGCCCATATCAAGTTCTGAAATAGCATCAACTAACTAAAAAGAAAAGCCTGGGACCAGATGACTTGACATCAGTATTTTACCAAACCGATAAAGAGGAACTAGTACTTCTATTAGTTAACCTTTTCCAAAGCATAGAAAAAGAAGGAATACTTCCCAACACATTCTATGAAATAAACATCACCTTGATCCCCATACCAGGAAAAGACCCAAGAAGAAAATAAAATTATAGTTCAATATCCTTAATGAATATAGATGCAAAAATATTCAATAAGATCCTAGCAAACAGAATCCAGCAACACATCAAACAAATTATACACCATGACCAAGCAGGTTTTATCACAGGGTCTCAAAGCTGGTTCAATATACATAAATCTATAAATATAATACATCACATAAACAAACTAAAAAACAAAGACCTACTGTGCACACTGTGAGGGTGTTTAACACGCCCCCTGGGTGAGGGCCTCTTCTACAAATGGAACTTTACCTTGGAAGTGAAAACAATGTAACCTCAATTGACGCAGAAAACACTTTGATAATATCCAGCATCTTTTCATGATCAGAACACTTAAGAAAATTGGTATAGAAGGGACTTTAATTAAACTGATAGAGGCCATCTACAGCAAATCCACAGCCAATATCATATTGAATGAAGTAAAATTGAAATCATTTCCACTCAGATCAGGAACCAGGCAAGGTTGCCCATTGTCTCCACTGCTTTTTAACACTGTAATGGAAGTCTTAGCCATCGCAATTAGGGAAGAAAAGGCAATCAAGGGGATCCACATAGGATCAGAAGAGATCAAACTTTCACTCTTCACAGATATGACTGTATATGTAGAAAACACTAGGGACTCTCTATGAACCTCTTAGAAGTGATCAAGAAATACAGCAGCATCTCAGGTTATAAAATCAACACTTATAAATCTGTAGCCTTTATATACCAACAATAGTCAAGCTGAAAAAGCAGTCAAGGACTCCACACCTCTCACCATTAACTAAGATAGACTCCCACTGGATTAAAGATTTAAACTTAAGACATGAAACTATAAAAATACTAGAAGAAAGTATAGGGAAAACTCTTGAGGAAATCGGCCTGGGCAAATATTTTATGAGGAGGACCCTCCCAGGCAATTGAAGCAGCATCAAAAATACACTACTGGGCCTGATAAAACTAAAAAGCTTCTGCACAGCCAAGAACACAGTAAGTAAAGCAAGCAGACAGCCATCAGAATGGGAGAAGATATTTACAGGTTATGTCTCTGACAAAGGTTTAGTAACCAGAATCCACAGAGAACTCAGACACATTAGCAAGAAAAGAACAAGTGATCCCTTCTCAGGGTGGGCAAGGGACTCGAAGAAAAACTTCTCTGAAGAAGACAGGCGCACAGCCTACAGACATATGAAAAAATGCTCATCATCCTTAAGCATCAGAAAAATGCAAATCAAAACTACTTTGCGATATTGTCTAACTCCAGTAAGATTAGCCCACATCACAAAATCCCCAAACCAGAATTGTTGGCATGGATGTGGAGAAAAGGGAACACTTCTACACTGCTGGTGGGAACGCAAACTAATACATTCCTTTTGGAAAGATGTTTGGAGAACACTTAGAGATCTAAAAATAGACCTGCCATTCGATTCTACAATTCCTCTACTAGGTATATATCCAGAAGACCAAAAATCACATTATAACAAAGATATTTGTGCCAGAATGTTTATTGCAGCCCAATTCATAATTGCTAAGTCATGGAAGAAGCCCAAATGCCCATCGACCCACGAGTGGATTAATAAATTGTGGTATATGTACACCATGGAATATTATGTAGCCTTAAAGAAAGAAGAAGACTTTACCTCTTTTATGTTTACATGGATGGAGCTGGAACATATTTTTCTTAGTAAAGTATCTTAAGAATGGAAGAAAAAGTACTCAGCCCTATTATGAAACCAATTTATAACTTTCTTACGAAAGCTATAATTCAATTATAGCCCAAGAAGAAGGGGAAAGGGGGAAGGGAGGAGAGGGGAGAATGGGTGGAGGGAGGGCAATTGGTGGGACCACACTTACAGTACATCTTACAAGGATACATACAAAATTGACTAGGTATAGAATAGAAATCTCTAAACACAATAACTAAGAAAATGCCATGAAGGCTATATTAACCAGTTTGATGAAAATATTTCAAATTGTATATAAAACCAGCACATTGCACCCCATGATTGCATTAATGTACACAGCTATGATTTAATAAAAGTAAACAAATAAATAAAAATAAATTAAAAAAATTGACAGAAGTCTAAAGAGAAATATGTCAGTTTACCAGCATAGCCCAAAACATTACCATATCTTTCTCAATAATGACCAGACCAAAACCTTGAAGATATAAACCACACTATTAAAAGTTTGGTGTAATGGACTTAAACAGAACCCAGCATCTGATAATTATACCCCCAGACATTTGGAGAGGGGCCCAGGAGTTAATCCCCATCATGGCTCTCTCCCTGCGTTTTCAATTGGCCACTCCAAGTAGGGCACTGCTTTCCCTCATGTGTGACCCTCTGTGATCATACAGGTCACAGCTTATTTATTATCAGCTTATAAATTACATATGTGTACTACATATTCTCTAATGAACATACAACATTTCAGAATTAAAATTTACTTAGAAAAAATGGTTAGCAAAACTGACTCAGAAAATGACCAGATTTTATCTAGATGTTTGTATCTTTAATAACCTGTAACAATTATGGCTTATGTGTTATTTATAATGTTTGACTGATTTAGTGAGTACTTGTTATATAAAATAAGAACAGGGAAAATTTTGTTTCGAAGTGGTTCTTCAATAAGTCATCTGGAGTAGGCAAAGGAGAGCAAGTAAGAATTATTGGCAGCATACTCTAATTGCAAGGTAAGTATTATGAGTAATTAATTCCTTGGGCACAGCTTCTGCAACCAGTCATTCCTCAGTTACAGCAAAGGTCACCTTCTCCCATTAATCTCTGGCTAGGAAGAGTAAAAAGTCACAAGAGCTAACGATTTGTGCCCCACCTTGTCCCTGCCTACACCCACCTGCTTTGGAGACGTTAATGAGGCCTGTGTTCTTACCCTCAGCTGCTTCCAGGTTACCATTTCCCTCCCGTATCAAGGTCCCTAAAAAGATTTAGATTTTTTCACTTAGGGATTCATCCCTCACAGGGCACTCTTACACCTAGCCTCCCTTTTAAAAGTCAGGATTAATTTCTCTAAAAGCTGTACACTTCTGTTTTTCTATTGCACAGAAGTTCTTCCACACTGTGGATCCAGAAGTCCACATCTGCAGAATCACATGAGAATCACCAGTTCTCAGCCCATGCCAAGAGCTGTGGGCTGACCTTGTTCCATAGCCTGGAAGTGCAGACTTCTCTGGATAGCAAGCTGGGTCCTCGCTGCCATGCCCACCTCATCCCTGCCCACACTTCCCATTCTCTCCTCGAGTATGACCTGTATTCTGGGAGGAAATCACCACAAAGGTTAAGAAAGCTACAAAGTGTTTCTGAAGTAAATAAATTATTACATAGATAAATGGCAGGGGCAGTGATGAGGGATGTGCTGGTCAGCCTGGGTAGTTAGTCAGATCTGGCGTGAGATGCTCTCTTTCTCTCTTCTTTCTAGGAAGACAGCTGCTGGTACCGAGTGCTCTTTGCCCCCTGGTCTATTTCGTATTCCCAGGTCAGAGGTAGCAGGACTTTCTAGAGAAAGGGCTATGTTTGGTCCCCAGGGACATAGTGAAGCCCCCTCATGTCCTGGTCTGGTTCTCATCTGCACCCTCTCGGGGCAGACCTCAGACAGGCGGGGAAGGGTCTAAGTGTGGCATCCTCCCCAGCTCATGCGTTTTCTTCACATGGACCCCGTGTGTGTGTGTGTGTGTGTGTGTGTGTGTGTAGTGGTGTTTCTACAGAGTGTGGGTCCTCTTGGAGCAGAGCTAGGTGTTCTCTAATTTTGCAGGGATGGCGGGGGCTGAGTGACAGGACTGTCCCATTGTGGAACACCCAGGGAGAGGTCTGTGCCCCCAGGGGATGTGCAGAACACTCATCACATAGAGTTTCAGGCCCCCTCCTAAGCGCACAGTCAGCCAGACAGGACTTTGAGTCCCCACTATTAGTAGCTTTCTGACCTTGAAAGTATCACTTCCCCTTAAGGATCTCAGCTTTCCCATCTGTAAAATAGTTAATAACATCCTCCTCAGAGAATTGCTGTGTGGACTTATGGGACATGTACATAGAAACTCAGTGTCTGGTGTGTACTCCGCCCTCAGTATACATTAGATATTATTACTAACACCTGGAGACATTACCCATTTGCCATTGGAAAAAAAACGTATAAACCACAAAAGCACCATAGTCTTTGCTTCCTGGTTCATATGCACCCTGGGCCCTAGGTGAGCAAATCGTGCATGGAGGGAAATTTGCCTCAACGCCCTCTGCTAACTCCTGCCTCACACCCCCTCTTCCCAGGGGAGGCCTCTGAGCGATGCCAACTCCTGAGTTCCCACACAGAACAGGCTTCCCCTTCAGGAAGTGGACTGGGGATTGAAGCCCTACTTGTACAGCATTCATTTTGGAAAATGACCATTGACCATATTGAAAAACAGGGCATGGTGGGGCAGAAGCAAGGATGAGGGTCATCCACTTGCAATCTGCTCTCCCCCTTCCTTCTCCAGGAACTGGGACTCCAGTCCCTCTGGAGGTTTAATGGCTGCTTCTGTGTTACTCTTCTCAGAGGGGAGTGACCAGGCCAAAGGAGCCACGGTAGTGGTGGAGATTACAGGTGCATGTTGGGCTAGGCAGGGGTTACAGGTAAGCAGAGTGGAGTGAGCCTGGACTCCACTGTGTACTGGAATGCACAGCTTTTCCCAAGAAAGAGGTAAAGAAAGTCTGAGGCTGCAGCCAGGGAAAATGATGGTGAGGGGAGGGGTATGGTAAACCTGAAATGATTGGAAAGAACTTCCAAAGGCTAAGTCAACTTTAAAGTGTGAGGCCAATGTAGGAGAGGAGCTGATGGTGAGCCTCCCACAGGACCTACAGCTCTGTCTTAATGAGAAGCATGAATCCTATGTACTCAATTTTGATAGAAGGACAATTAATGACCTAGTACATAGTGGGGGGTGGGGGAAGGGGAAAGCAGAGAGAGAGGAGGGAGGGGGTGGGGATCTCGCTGTATGACACACCATTTGGAGGCAAGACACAATTATAAGAGGGACTATACCTAACAAATGCAATCAGTGTGTAACCTGCTTTCTTGTACCCTCAATGAATCCCCAACAATAAAATAAATAAATAAATAAAACAACACAGTAGTGCATGACTGATGAATGTTCTTCTATGGACCCTGAGCACTGTGAGAGGAAAATTTCCCCACCCTGCTTTCAAAGTGAAATTCTAAATGTGAAGGCAATGCCACTTAAGTATTTTGCTTCTCTTGTGTTTGGGCATAACCCCCCATTGGGCTGTTAGAGCCCTGAATTTGAATATTCTAGTGATCCTATTAAGAGACTCATGAAAATCCATCAAAGCAACTTTTGGTAACAGAGAAGGAGCCAACAGACCATACTTTTGTGAATGCCAACACATGAGCTTCCCCTCAACAAGAAAAAGAGGTTTTTTACAAAATAGACAAAATGGACAAGACAGAAACTGACAAGTGTCCTCTGAGGCCCACACTCTCTTCCCAGAAGTAATAACATCCCCAAGTTTTAACTAGCACATCACCACATAGCTGAGCTCTAGGCATGCCCAATGTAATCTAGACTGATTGGTGCAACAGCCAGGCATTTCTTAAAACAGAAGCCAGTGGTACCTCAACAGCCCTTCTCAGCCTCCACTGGCTGGAATGCAGACGTGGCCCTGACTCAGATTACAGGTGTGGAAGAGGGAAACACACCTGGGAAACACAGAGCAACAAACGGAAGGAGCCTGGGCCTCGAGTGCAAAGGCACCAATCCAGCCCCAGATGGTGTGCACCTGTACACCAGACAGAGCGAACCTTCTGGCTCCTGTGTGCCACTGTGGTTTGGGGTCTCTGTTGCAATCACCAGACCTATGTGATTTAGCTGGTATAATTAAGTAGGCTACTGAAGGGATTAGAGCCTGCTGAACCTACTTTATCTAATTTTTCTTTCTTGAAAAAATCTTGTAAGAATGAAAGTTGGCATTCTGGATTCCTACATGATGTTCTAGAATCTAACATCCTGGGTATTAAATTTAACTTATCTACTGCTTCCCATTACAGCAGCACCTCTAATTACCTTCAGAAGAGTTCTTGGCAAAACCAACAATTCTTTTCCCACTCATAAAAATATTCAGGAACAAAAACATTCTTGTAAAGCCCAAACTCAAAAGCAACAAAAAGAGAAAGGTCTAGGAAAGAAAAGAGAAAAGCAGAATAAAGTGAGAGTAAGCATCAGTCAGATTGCATGGTAACGACAGCACACAGGTATTTACTTACTCTCTTGCCTTTTTAACTAGCACACTTGGTGCCAGCTGAAATCCCTATATTGTGATATATCAGTTGAGTCCAAGTAAATCTCTGTGTGCTTTCCAAAACTGAAGGTAGCCGATGATCACAGACTTCTTCAGCCTGTGCTCATGGGGAACACGGATCTGAAGGCTTCACAGGACATGTAGATTCTAATGAAGAAGACTAATAAGTTGCTTGAGCAATGCCACATCCCAGTTAGTGGGCTCTGAGCCACTAGAGATCAATCTGGATACTCTTATTTTGGTTTTGCTTCCCAGAAGACAGCCTTTAGGACAGGCTGTGTGCTGATTGTATTACCCCATTTTGCACAGCTCTAAAGGAGTATCCTAGGCTGGGTGATTTATAAAGAAAAGAGGTTTATTTGGCTGACAGCCCCATTGACTATACAGATTTTGCTTCTGGGGAGGGCTTCCAATCAAGGTAGAGGGTGAAAGGGGAGCAGGTGTGTCCCATGGCGAGAAAGGGCACCTGAGAGGGGAGAGGGTGGTACTAATCTCCATTAAACAGTCAGCTCCCCAGTGAGCTCCCCATAGAACTAATAAAGCAGAACTCTTTCATTACTACCAGGAGGGTACCTAGACATTCATGCAGGACCTGCACCCAGGACCCAAACATCTCCCATCAGGCCCTCCTCCAACACTGGGAACCAAATTTCAACATGATATTTGGAAGAAAAACATCCAAATCATATCAATCATCTTTCAGAACTCTGAAAATTTGACTCCATTACTAAGTCACAGAAAACACAACTTCAGGCCTGGCCCAGTGGCTCAGCCTATAATCCCAGTCCTCTGGGAGACTGAGGCAGGAGGATTACCTGAGCTCAGGAGTTCTAGACTAGGCTGAGCAAAAGCACCCCATCTCTACTAAAAATTGAAAAACTAGCCAAACGTCCTGATAGGTGCCTATAGTCCCAGCTACTGAGGAGGCTGAGGCAGGAGGATTGCCTGAGCCAGGAGGATCACATCAGGAGTTTAAGGTTGTTATGATGCTATGACAAAGGAAGGAAGGAAAAGGGAAAGGAAAGGAAAGGAAAGGAAAGGAAAGGAAAAGGAAAAGGAAAAGGAAAAGGAAAAGTAAAAGGAAACCTTTGGAGCTATTAGGGGCCTTAAAAGTCATCAAAACATACAGTAAGTCAAAAATACTTACTAAGCACCTACTATATGTCTATCCCTGTGGTACACACTGGGAATATAAGAATAAATAA
>NW_003852476.1:619669-665794 GCF_000181295.1 Otolemur garnettii | reverse complement strand
AAAAAAAAAAAAAACAACCAAACAAAAAAACATATCCCCTAAGCTCAGGACATTATGGTTTAGGAGAGAAAATATTACTTAAACAGAGACTCAAGTTGCAGTATGATGAGGACTTTAAGAAGGGGTGAAAGACAGCATGACTGAAGGCTTCATGGAAGAGCTGGGAGTTGAAGAGTGATTTGGAATTTTCTAGATAGGGAGGAAAGAGGGGAAAGGGAGAAAGGGCATTCCTAATAAAGTGAATGGAATATGGGAAGGGTGGGGCTAAATGAAACCATATGTGCTTGGACAATTAGGTTTGTGAATTCATCGTAGAAAAAGCGCTACATACCTCATTGCTGAATGTCACTGCAGTCACCAGATGGCCAACCAGGGTACTTCAAAGGTGACCATAGTGATATTCAGCAATAAGGTGTGCAGCACTTTGTCTAGGATGAGTTTGAGAATTTAACTGTCTAACCTCATATAATGGGTTTAGGGAATAGGCATTAATCCATGCCTATTTGTGGAAATAATGGTGGAAAAGGCTGGGAAAAGTATTTGAAGCCCAACTGTGAAAGACCTGATAAATGAAACTGATGACTGAGACTCATTTCCTAGGCAGAGCCAGACCTACAGGAATGAGCTATATGTGCTTCTTGGGCATACTAAGAATTGGATGTTCCTACAAAACCAACAGCCTTTAAATATTTTTCCAATATTCCAGTTATTTAGCAAGGTTGGGGTGGCACCAGAACTCTATTAATAAAAACTGTAAAATAAGCAAACAAACACAACAGATACTTACAGTAATTCATTTTTACCTGTCAAGCAGAGTTTAGATTCTGGAAAGACCTCAGTCACATGGTTCTTCACTTTTTCATTATTCTTTTTCTCTCCAGTTTTCTTCTGGCCTTTTCTAAATCAGTCATCTTGGAAACCATATTAAGGTTTCAAATTTTCAACTATAAAATAAATCACTCTTACCTGGTAAACACTAACTTGACATACATATTTGGTTTCTAAATTTCAGCTGCCTGCCAACTTTCCACTGATTAAAATCTCACATGCACAGAGTAAAAATACTTATCAGAGAAATGCAGCCAGAGAGGATTGTTTAAAAGCTTTCCAACATGGGCTACCACCCATTGCAATGGGAATAGAGTTAACTCATTATTTCCTAGCCATGTAAGACTTGTGTGTGGAAACTGGAGTTTGCTAGCACTATTTTTGTAACCCACAGATGGATTTCCTGGGTAGATCCTGGATTGCCCCAACTTTTATCAGACTTTGAGTCAGAACCAATTGTTTCATACTTTACTTTTTGAAATCTTTTAAGTTTTTATTGGACCCGTCCATTCAATGCAATCTTATGGAAATCCAATATGTAAAACAAATAAAGGCAGAGCTTCCCTTATTGGAAGTCTGATGGTAAATTTTATGTATCAACTTGACCAGGCTGAGTGATGCTCAGATAGTTGGTCAAACATTATTTCTAATGTTTCTAATGTGTCCAGAAGAGATAAGCATTTGAATTGCCTGTCTGATTAAAGCAGATTGTCCTCACCAGTGCAGATGGGCTTTATCTCACCTACTGAGGGCTAAAAACTAAAAGGTGAGGGGAGGGTCAGATCTTTATTATGTGACATTTAACTCTCCCTGCCCTCTGATGTCAGCACTTCTTATTCTTGGACCAGGATGACCTTGTCTGCCCCTTGAGTCTCAGGCCTTCAGAGTCAGACTGGGACTTCTTGTTCCCAGACCTTTGTGTTTGGACTAGAGCTACACCCAGCTTCCCTGGACCTCCAGCTTGCAGAGGGCAGGTCATAGGACTTCTCAGCTCCATGCTCACATGAGCCAGTCCTCATAATAAATCTCTTTCTAAATATCTACATACAGATATATAGTATTGGTTCTGTTTTTCTGGAGAACCCTGGTGATACAGAGGGAGAGGACTGCCTAAGTCCCTGCTTATAAATACTGGGTATAGATCTCAGAATACTGTGCCTCTCAGGTACAAGTGGGGGTAATGAAAGTATCAAGCATGACGTTATCATGTTTGTTCAATGTCCTCCTTGTGTAAAGGAGGAAACTGGAGCCCAGGTAAATGCCAAACATTGGCCAAAAAAATTGTGAACATTGGAGTGGCCAGAATTAATTAGTGGTGCTATTACCTTTCAATAATTACTGGCCCAGACTCTGAATGTACACATGTAAGACACACACACACACACACGTTTGGGACACCACTCCCCAATCCTACTGAGTTCACTGTGCATGCATTAACCTTTCTCCTGCAGCTATTTCAGAAGTGGACAGTAGCTTTAGCAATGGTAGAGGGTGAAGCTTATTATTGCAGGCCATTAAACAGCAGAAGCGGACTTTCCTGCAAGAAAACTGTGCCTGCCCACCTGCTGTGCGAAGTGTAATTGTCATCAGAAGTGGCAGAGCAGAGCCAGGCGGGGGTGGGGGAGAGAGCCTGTGTGTCTGCATGGTCACAACAACAAAGCCTAGATGTGGTGAGCACGTGGCCTCTTCTCCACAGGCCAGCAGGGCCTTGTAGCTGGCAGCAGCAGTGGGCTCAGCCCCAGCCATGCGTGTGTGGTCTGCTGCTGCGGCCACCACTCTTCCCAGCAGGAGCTCTTTCTGAGCAGGGTTCATCCCTTTGGGTCAGACTAACACACCTGGTCTAAAAAAACAAATCACAAATGCTTTCACAGTACCAATGAACACTTAAGAGTTTATGTGTGTCCTTGTGTAGGTATTGTGAGGGGTCTGGTACCAAAAACTTCCCATTACAATATTCATGAAAATTCACATGCCTTTCTCCCATTAAGCACCAGGTTAGCCACCAAAGTAGATAATTTTTATCTAGAATATTTGAGTTTTTGTCTTCAGCTTCCCAGCTTTGGAGGCCTGACAACCTTTGAAAATACAATGAAAGCTATGGACTCTTCTAGAAAAAAGCACAGAGTTTTGCCCAGTTTCAGAGGGTCTGTGGTCCCTGGAACCATATATGAAACCCCACAAGCATTTTCTTCCTCCAGTTAGAAGAAGACTGCTTGGCCACAGAGGACCAGCACCCATCACTGGCAGCACAGCTGATCCGCCACAGTTCATCTGCTCTGCTGCTGTCAGGAGGAGCCTGCCTGCCCGCCACTCTGCAGCCACTCAGGTCCCAGCCCAACCCTGCACAGAAAGCTGTGGGGCATAGCTGCTGCCTTCCCTCCTCCAGTTTCTCCCTGGCCCTCTCTTCCTCCGTCACCACCTTAAATCTCAGTTCTTGATCACACCCCTCTCCTGCTGAGGATGCTTCATGACTGCAAGACAAAATCCAATTTCCCTGCCATGTTTTCAAGATCAAACTCCCTCATCTGGCCTCATTTTCCCCCATTCTCTGCCTCACTCACACAGCAGGACAGATAGTACCCCTACCCAATGTGTCTCGGCACATGGGGTCCTCTGGTCTCCGATTCCCCTCTCTGTTCACCTGGTAGCCTCCCATCAACCTGCTCAGACGCCATCTGCTCCAGGGAGCCTCTGCTGACGCCTCTGTGTGCCCTTTGTCACCCTGAACATCCTTCCACCATCAGGGCACAGGCCAGTGCCTCAGTTTGCCCACTCAGGGACTGCCTCCCTTCCCACCCCCAGACAGTGAGCTCCTTGGGAGCACAGCTGGGCTTGCTCAACTTTGCAGCCTCGGGACCCAAAGCCTAGGTACTCAGTAAACGTAAGGAGGAAGGGAAGATCCCCACACATTACCCTCAGGTACCCAGTGTTATGTACAGATGAGGCCTCCCTGATGTCTGCATGCAGAGAACAATGCCAAGTCACGGAAGGAGAGGGACCAGGCTTCACATTTGCTTCTGAACCAGAAATGATGCCACTCACGCAGGTCATCCCAGGGTGGGCCTGGTACACTGAGCTCACCACCCTTTGTGAGAATATCCTGGGGCAAGGCTAGGACTTGGAGCATGACTCTTAGCCTTCACTGCCCATTAGAACCACAGGGAGGCTCTGACAAAATCATGATGCCTGCCTCTCTCTCCCTCCCCTGCCCCAGAGATTCTAATTTAATTGTTCCAGAGTAGAGCCATGGGAGTCTGCAAATTTTTTCAGGTGACTCAGTGAGGTCCATCGCAGTGGGGTTGGACCTGGGCTGGCGTCCTGCTCTAACACAAGAGCAGCTATGAACATCTGGCAAGTCCTTGATCTGTCCAGACCTTCCTGCACGTTGGGTACTTATCTGTAGAGTACCTAGGGCTCAGCCTGGCCAGGAGGGCTGCACTCAGTGGGTGTTACCTGCTTTGTCCTCCCAGTGGGAGGCTCTAGGCAGGGTGCTAGGAGAGGTGCCAAGCTGAGCAGGGCCCAAGTTCCCATAAGACTCATTGACTGGGGTGACACTTGGTTGTTCAAGTACTCGGGAACACAACAGCAGAGCAGTCATACCTCCTGGTGAGTAGGAGAAGGTCACCGTGCAAGAATTATTAGCCAAAAATATAGCTGCTGTTTTTCAGGGAGGACTTGCAGCCAATAGTGAAGTCTATGAGCATAATAGAGTAATTGACAGTAATCATTAACCTGGTTGAGTCTGTTCAGCATCAGTGGCTGGGCAGACACAAAGAGAGTTACAAACCCTCGGGGGCCTGTATTTGACCTTAGCAAAGGGGCTTAAACTGCAGCATCACCTTGGGGCATGTTCAAGGCTAGAGGCCTGGAATTCAGCTCAAAGAGCAATGGGGCCACTGAAAAGGATTCTGGGGAGCTTTAGATTACACCTTACCATCTCCACGGGCACCCCACATTTTGTAAAATGTCACACCCTTTGATATGATATGTACAACCAAAATTTCATTTTCCTTAAAGTATGAATCTTCAGAAAGCTTTATTCTTTGTGAAAATCAACTTTGTCGAGCTATAACTATGTACAATGAAATGTTCCCATTTTTAAGTGCATTTCTGATAAGTTCTGACAATTTTATATACCTGTGTAACCACAAGCACAATCATTTCCAAACACAACCCCCTCCTCCCCAAGTCCCCCTCTGTGCCCTCTCTCTGAGGGATGTAAACACCAGCAGACACCCCACCTGGCCCACAGGCCCCCACTGAGCCCGTTCTATTGCTGTAGATGAGACTGTTTCATGGTTCTAATCAGGGACTGTTTGCTAATTCAGTCATAAACACGTTAAGTCAAAACTTAACACTCTCAAGATATGACATGTAGTCCCTTTATCAAAAAAATGCCAACTCCCTCTTGTGTGGACACCTTGCGCAGCCTTCTCCAGAGGCTCTGGTGAGGTCGGAGGTGCCGCCCAGGAACTCGTGTCTTTCACCATTACAACTGGTCATACCAATGTCTGTGGTCCCAGAATGCACTTTCACAAACTCTGTCCTGATGTCTAGGGCACTGCTAACCCCAGGACAACCTATTTCTGGTCACAAAGATCTGGCACCCTTTTTCAGAAACAGAGATGAGAGATTCTCAGGCTCCTATAACTGATAGTCAAGTCACATGGGGAGGGGCCTGCCCCTGCCTTCGCAGTTGTGAACTCTCAGCCCTGCACACTCTTTGCCCTGGGCTCTCCTCAGGCAGACAGCCTTTTTTACGCTCTCCACCCCAGTCCTTCAGAGACTTACTTTTAATCTTTCTAAGGAGTAAGACATGACGGAAAGCAACCCCATGTCTGACCTGAGCAAAGACATGTCCAAAGGGAAAGCCATGGAAGATTCTAGAGTGATGACCTGAGTATCACTCACAACAGAGCCCTGACAGCCAGAACTACATCTGGAGAATATGAAGCACAGGGAAGATAAGGTTGGTGGTCTTGGCAAGGACCCTTTAACAGAGACCCCAGGGGAGAATTTCATAGGGCTGACCCCAAGAGATGGGGGTGTAGGTTTGCCAGGGGCTGTGGGGACGGAGTCAAGCTCAGCAACTCACTGCCTCTCCATACCACCTTGGAAGTCACATTGGTTAGCCAGAAAAAATTGATTCTCATTTTTCCTCTGATAAAGAATTTTATTTACCCTTTCCTGCAAAGATCACTTTACTGTTAGTTTCATTCCTTTGTATTTTTCCTTTGTGGTAGCACTATGCCCCTTTAAGATTCAATAACAGATGGAGCATATCACTGTGTTTTCACATACACAGAATTTAGGGAGCTAGAATCTCCCTCCTTTTTCTCCTCTTTCTCCTCCTCCTTCTTCTCTCTCTCTCTCTCTACCCCCTTCATTGTATGTGTCCAAGTTTTGTGATCCAGACCTGGGATTCTGCATAACACCAGGACACCTGTGTGTCAGAAGTCAAAGCAATAAAATATTGTCCTGCAGTGATCCAGGCTACCATGGAAAGAGACTTGCCTGTCAGTCTCAGCCTTTAGACAGAAGCATGCTCAGTTTCTACATCTGTTTTTCTTTCAGTGATTCATCTATCCATTAAAAAATATTACTGGGACTTGGTAAGTGCCAGACACTGTCCTGGATGCTAAGGAAACCAAATTTAAAGATGAAGTCTGACAATTAAGTTCATGAACTTGCCACCACGTTGCTATGTTGGTGGCTGTACAAAAAACTCAGTATGGTTTTATGACCTTAGTCTACCAGTGTCTCACAGCTATGTTTGTGTCAAGGTGTGGCAGTGTCTTTCTGAGTGGCAGTCATTAGTCTTGGTGAGTATTTTTGTTTGCCATCATAAGAAAGTTGGGGGCTTGAATAAGAGCAATGAATAAACATTAAGTTCTTCTTAAACTTGGCAAGAGTCAAAGTGAAATCAGGGACATGTTATGGGGATAGTGTCATAAAGAAAATGGCAGTGTACACATGGGTTAAATGTTTTTCTGGGAAAGAGAAAGTGTCAGTGATGAAGAGAGAGAAAGTGTCAGTGATGAAGAGAGGTCAGGGTGGCCGGTAACATGCAGAATTAATGAAAACATCATAAAAATTCATCACATTGTGCATTAAAATCATTGGCTGGCTGTGAGATGCATAGCAGACTGAGTAAACATCACTAGAGAAACAATTAGTAAAATCTTAACTGAAAATGTTGGCTGCACCTCATGGCCTTTAAATCATGACAATGCACTAGCTCACACAGCACCGTCTGTGAGGGAGTTTTTAGCCAATAAACAAGTAACTGTTGTAGAACCCCCTCCCTCACCTGATCTGGACCCCAATGACTTTTTTATTTACCCAAAGATGAAAGAAATACTGAAAGGAAGACATTTTGATGACATTTGAGACAGTGGGGTTGAAAGCCAACTGCCAGGCTTGATCAAGTTCAAAGGCCTTGGGCAGCTAATGTCCTTACTCTTGTTTATCTGCTTCTCTTCAGGCTTTAACTGGGCACCACGGCACCTGGGCCCCGTAGCCTGCATTGGACTGGATCAGACTGTAAACTACAAGGCCTAACTCAGTATCTTGAGCCTCCCTCATGGTGACGAACCTTACCAGGAAGCTGGTGACAAGTCCATTCACAGTCAGATTCAAGCTTGAGAGTGGGAAGAACCTTGTTTAATTAGAGAAACTAGTTTCTCTGTGCCCTGCCCAATCCATCCAGATAGACATGCACATCTGTGTCTACCAAACCCCAGGGTAAGAGCTGTCTCTGTCACCAGTGATAGCCCAGGGGACAGCCACCAACTTTTTACCAATGACGTTTTCTCCCCCTTCTTGGGCCAAGCAGGTCTTTCTCAATCAGAGACTTAGGGCACCTCTCTCCTGGAGTCAGCCCTGCCCAACTGCGTCTGAGAACCCTTGTCCAGGAAGGCAGGCAGGACAAGTCTCTCCACAAGGTCAGTGGTGACAAGCCCTGCCCTTCCCTTGTGTTTCCTTTAGCTCTCTGACATGAGCATGGCGTGGCCCAAGTCCAGGGTGTCCCCAGGACTTCTTAAGGGTGCCAGCATGGCAGGAGCATAATTCTGAGCAGGGTAAAGCCACTTTTTATTGGCCACCTTCTTTTCTACACTATAGTCATTTACTCTGTTATTTCTCAATTAAAAACAGCTCTTTAGAACCTGAGAATTAGTCATATTTTTGACACCTCACTCAGCATAGCAAACTGAAAGGGCCAGTTTATCCCCAGGGGCTTGGGCTTGAGAGCTGCTGTTCTCATAATTAGCTAGAGGACTTTGGCAGGTCACTTTTATTTTACTGAGTCTCAAGTGCTATTCAACCATCCTCTGTGTGACTTGTGCCATGCCTTCAAGATGCCAAAATTTCAGGATCAAACAAAAAAGATCAAAAATCCCCACCTTTATGGTGCTCATGAAGAGTGTGGAGATGGACCTTACAGGGGACACAGCTACTCTTGCTTATGGGCCTGGTACATGCAATGCAGGGCAGGCACACAGCTCTTAATGTGAGGATAAGCCTTCCCCTCCATCTAATGGACAAGAAAGAGTTAAGCAGGCAAAGAATAGAGCAAGATGGTTCCAAACTTCTCTTCCAAAGCTCCAACATCATAATAATTATAATGGTCAAATGAGAACCTGTGACCAAGAGCACATGAAAGATGTGAACACCTCAGGAGATGTTGACAGGACATTAGCCAGACATGAGGACTTGTACCCAGGCAGGGGCCTGCCAAGGACGAGACCATCCCCCCAGACTTCTCCCACCAGGCAACACCAGGCAAGGCCAGGCCCAGGGCCCCTGGGGTGCAAGTGCAATTATCCTTAGTTTCCTGGGATTAAACCTGAAATGGTGACAAACACCACAGTGGCCCAGCTGGTGGGAAGTGACGAGGTGCCGCTCTGTGCCAGTGAGCTTCAGAGGAGAGTGTTTTTGTCACAGGAGCCCAAGGTTTTTGTTTTGTTTGCCTTGTGCACTGGTGCTGTCACCTGCAAAGTGTTTCTGGGTGGGGATGTCTCTGCTGTACAGAGAGAGGACAGTGGAGTCATCTGTTTGCTGGCAAGGAGATGGGCAGACAGGCAGCCACACCCAAGCTCCTGTCCTGAGACCCTCTGTCTGGCTCCCTCACTCCCCTTGGGCGTGTGGGATCTGCACCTTCCCTGGGGCACATTTCCTTGCACAGTTACCCTGAGCTTTCTTGCCCTCTCCAAGGTGTCTCTGAGGGCCCGCAGACTTGCAGTGCTGCTGCTCTGCCCCCAGAAGCTAGTGGCCCCAGAATAGAGAGATCTTCACCAGCAAAAAGGCACCACGTGCCCAACCCTCTGCTTGAAACCAAGACATGGCCTGTCTTGGGTCACACTGACAAACAGCTCTGGTCCTCCCCGTAACAGATCATGTCACTGTGAAGGCTGAGCCCCTCCTCTTTGCTGGCAGACAAAGAGCCTGGGGACAGGAGGGCACCACAGCAAGAGCTGGCTACAGCATGGAAACCACAGCCCCAACAGCTGCAGGACACAGCAGAGTGGACAGAGTGCTGGCCTTGGAATCAGCACACTGGGCCTTGCACCCACCTCTGACTGTGTCACTGGGAGCAAACTCCTTCCTATAGCTAAGCTCAGGGAGAGTGGCTGCTCCATGGGTTTTTGCAGATTAGTGATATTGCATAGAGATGTGACATTATATAATAACTGGCCACTTCTACCCCGGCAGCCTCTGTCTGCGCTGCGTCTGGTGCCTCGGCTGTTGTTTTATTAGCTTGTGCTTGTACTTCACTGCTGCTGGTGTTGCTGTTGACGCCCGTCCCCATGCCGGAAACCCCGTGAGAGTAGGGCACAGCCACTCTTCCCCAGAAATGAGGACAGAGCAGGTACTCACTCAGTAACAATATTTTCCATAAAATTTTAATTCCTTCAATAAAATTAGCTTCTTTTCCTCTTTGATATCCTGAGCTAGCAACCAAAGGTGGATGGTTTTCCAGGTCATTCACTGCTGCCTTTATGCCCCAAACTACTAAGAAAGGAAGTTAAGGACAAAGTACCATTGCACTCTAGGACCCAGCAGAAAGAGGTCACCTGTCTGCCTCCCAAGAGCCCCATCAATGCCCTCTGGCCCAGGGGCAGGCCACTGGGCTGGGCTGAGCAGAGCTTCCAGTAATTGCAACATGGTTTCTTCAAGAGATGGAAGGAAAAGCATTTCGGTAATAAGCAAAGGAGAGGGAAAATCAATAAGGATGTGTGTAATGAATTTTTGTTTCCTGAAATAGCCCAGCAGGAGCCTTGCCAGGCAGAGTCAGAACTAATCAGTGACAAGATGAGAGACACAAATCCAAAAATGTCACTCAGCCCTGCACCTGCCTGGGTGCAAGAGTGTCATGTTATCATGTGAGAAACTCTGGGGAGTCAAGAAAGGCAGGAGAATCTGGACAGGGATGACAATAGCCCTCCTATCTACTTAGGAAGAAGCCTGCTCGTCCGGCTGGCCTGAGATCTGAGGAGAGAGCCTGAGCAGGTGGGACAGACAGCAGTTAAATGCCCACATCGTCAACATGACACACTCTCCAGCTGGCCACAGCGTGATGGCTGTGAGCAGACTCCAGGTCTGCAGCGCATCCATTGACTGTGTGATCCTGGGTGATTTGCTTACTGCCTCCCAGTCACAGCTGTGTCTGCTGTGAGAGAAAGAACTGAGAGTCCTGGTACTGAAAAGCACTGTGGAGATCAAACAAGACGGCACACCCAGCACAGTTTCATGCTGGCCATGGGGTAACACAAAGTCAGCTGCAGTTGTTACTGTCGCCTTGGCTGTCACTCATCCCACTCTGCTGTGTATCCTTGCCAAGGTCACTGAGGTCGTGGCTGGACGGTTTACCCTGACAGGCGAGGACCATGTTTTCATCCCAGAACACCCTGGACTTGGGAGAACCAATACATGTTGACTTAATGAAACCTCTGAACTGAAATCTAGAAATAAGGATAAGGTGATTCATTTTCCTTTTTATCCTTTGAACATCTCAGAGTGTGTTTCCCCTGACAAATGGGAGAGAATTCCCTTATGGGGATTTTAACTAACAACTCACTCAGTGATGACAGAGCAATTAGCCTGTATTAGCACTTTTTAGAACCACTCTGAACTATTTTCATTTCTTGCCATAATTACTTGCAATGTAGTGAAGTGGCTCTCAACCATACAATCATCATTTTGTTCATTCCTGTTACTACGTTCTTAAATCAATTTTACTGAGGCACAATTTACATATAATAAAATAGACACTCTGGTATAGTTAGCTGAGTTTTGACAAACGTTTGCACCTGGTGACTACCACCTCAAACAAGAGGTGGAGATGCTCCCATCCACACAGCCTCCCGTGGGTCCCTCCACTCCAGACCCAGATACCCACCGTCACATCTATTACAGACCAGATTAGTCTTGTCTGGAGTTTTATTTAAATGGAAATGTACCACCTGTAGTGTTTATACCTGGGCTGTTTTGCTCAACAGAATGTTTCGAGATTCCTTCATTTTGTTGCTGGCATGAATAGCACATTCCTTCTCCATCACTAAGTAGTGTTCCACAGCATAAATGCCCCACACTCTAAAAATTATCCATTGGCCTTTGAGTGGTTTCAAATTTTTGACTATTATGAATAAAGCTACTATGAATATTCATGCACAAGTCTTTTGATTCACTTTCATTTCTCCTGGGTAAATAGGAGTATCACGGCAGTGGTATCACTGGGTCACAGGCAAGTGTGTGTTTACCTTTGTAAGAAGCTACAAAACTGTATTCCAAAGTAGCCACTTTATATTTCACTTGCTGACTGCATTTCTTTTTTTATCTTTTATTTGTGACCCTCAGTAGAGTGCCATGGCATCATAGTTCACAGCAGCCTCCAACTCTTGGGCTTAAGCGATCTGTTGCCTCAGCCTCCCAAGTAGCGGGGACTTCAGGTGCCTGCCACAAGGCCCAGCCTTTTTTGTTTGTTAGTTTTTTTTTTTTTTTTTTTGTACAGATGGGGTCTCACTCTGGCTCAGGCTGGTCTAGAACCTCTGAGCTCAGGGCAATCCACCCACCTTGGCCTCCCAGAGTGCTAGGATTACAGGTGTGAGCCACCACGCCCAGCTGCTGACTGCGTTTCTAATGAGTCATTGTTGTATTTTACCCGGACCTCTCTAGAATTTCATCTTCTTTCCCCTCCCTCCAATTTGTAGAACCTCTGCTCTCCCTGAAGGGCAGATATAAGATTAAAGTGTTTATTGTTAGATTATAAAATTTGTTTCAAATTCATTTTCTAAATATTGTCAGTAACTTATCTGCCAGAGAAGGTTCTGTATCCAGAATCTCTATTCTGTACTCCACTACAAGATGCACTTAGGGTCTCCTTCTCTTTGGGCAAACGTCACCCTGGAATACTTCATTTATGGCAAAGAAAAAAAGAACATTTTCCTTTAGACACTAAGCTCAGTTTCCAAGACCTTCTTTTCAGCATCTGTTTAGAAAGTGAGATCTTCTGTGGTGTCACTGCACTGGACTTGTCCCCAGCCTCTCTTCAGTCCCCTTTAGCCTCCGTATCTCATGGCAGTCACTGATTTCACAGCAACTTAACATGGAGTACACTTGGAAATAGGCTCATTGCTTCATGAAATGCAAGCTGTCTGGGTTACGTTCAATTTCATGCTATCAATTTGTGTCTTAGAAATTAAAATCTCGATCTGTAGCAAATAAAGCACTCAGGGCATTTTATTATAAAATTATGAAGAGTTTGACTTTTTTTTTGCTGTTTTGGCCAGGGCTGGGTTTGAACCCGCCACCTCTGGCATATGGGGCCAGCGCCCTACTCCTTTGAGCCACAGGTGCCGCCCCCGAAGAGTTTGACTTTTAAAGGAACTCAGGTACTTTAATTTTCCAAGATGCCAACATAACTAGTTTTTTGTGGGATTAAAAAAAATTAAAGGAACAAATCTTTGTTATGGAAATGCCAAGATCTTCCTTAAAGTTGTATAAATGATTTCTTAAGAAAGGCACATATCACAGATGGGCAGATATTGAAGTCCTGAGCATGTTTGGTTAGTCAGACTATATTCCTTGAATATCTTACTATTATTTTCCAGATCCCAAGTATAGGAAAATGCAGACTAGGTTTTACTGTTTTTTTTACTAAATGATCTTCCAGTTTTAAAACTAAGCAATTAAAGGAAGATGTTTGTGCCATCATTCCTTTCTAGAAACTTAGGTCATTAAATGTGTACCATGAAATCTTTGATACAATTTGAAGCCTTTGCTAACCTTTTCTGTTAGAAACAGAACATTTTAATATTAAGAGTAAATTAACTTAAGCATCAAAAGTTTCCAGTTAAACACTCAACCCAGGAGGTTTAGGTGAGTTAGGAACTTAGCACAATGCATCCTCCACCATCCCCAGTGATCAGTCCATCTTCCAGCAATAGAAACTCAGTGGTCAAACAGGCTGCAGGACAGAAACACATGAGTTCCTGCGACCAGCAGATAAACGCTAGTGCTGTCAGCCTCCTCTTCAGGTTTGGAAGGATAGAGGCCCAGGGGCTCTGTAACACTCCAGCAAAAGAATGAAAACAAACACTTGCACTACAAAACCCAACATCATACATGCAAACCTAGAACTGCTCATAAATGTGAACTTTTTTTTTCATTTACAGGAAAGTATGGTGAAGACATAATCATGGATGGACAAATACGTTGAGAATTATGACAGACTTATAAACGAGAAAATTATGTGTATGTTATGAATATCATTAAAGCATATATTCTAGAAAGGTAGTTGAGGTCATGACCAAGCTTTCTGTAAGGTGACTCGTGGAGCACCAGAAGATGGTCCTGACTTGAGATGCTCAGCCACCTACAGGCTATAGATCCTCACATAAATCCTGGGCACAGGTGCCCTGAGGCCGTTTTGGGAACCAGCCAACTAATAGCCATGCCCTAGCCCTGGAACCTGTGACTGTGTCACCCCACATGGCAAAAGGTACTTTTCAGATTATGAAGGTTATGGCCTCCAAAGGGAAAGACACAGATGATGCAGGTGAGTCCAGTCTAATCACCCAAGCCCTTAAAGTTGAGAAACATTCTTTGCTGCAGTGAGATGGACAACTGAGAAGGGCAAAACCTGCCGTAGCTCTGAAGATGGGGAGGGGCCAGGAGCAGAAGAATGTGGCAGCCCCAGAAGCTGGGGGTGGTCTTCAGGGTACAGCTGCGAGAAATGACAGCCAGGGGAAAAACGGATTCTGCTAACAAGCTAAACGAACAAGGAAACAGATTCTCTTCTACAGCCTCCAACAGAGAATTCCCTGCCAATACCTCGATCCTGTGACACCTTCTGATTTATAGAACTGTAGGTTTAAAGAATGTTGTGGTTGTGAGCCACTAAGTTTATAGTAACTTATCATAGTATATGTAAATATATAACCGATGTCTGTACATACACACTAGAAAACACACCAGATGTTAATAGTAGTTATCTTCAGGGGTTGGTTTTATGTGTTTTTATTTGTCTTCTTTGTGCTTTTTATTTTTCAAAAGCTTTAATAAAAAATACATGTTACTTTTATAATCAGAATAAGTTACTCAAAAATTTAAGTAAAAAATTAAAGGTAAGAAACAAAACTGAACATGACCCAGTCAATACGTTGTGCTGTACTTGGCTCAGAAAAGGCTTTGAACTTGTGGACTCTGAGGTCAGCCCTGGGGTGCCCAGCACCCCACAAGTAGATCTTAGCATATCTGTATAGAGCTCAAACTCACTTGTGTCTTCTCTTTTATTCCAGGGAAAAAGACAGAGACAGAAATACTTTACACCACCTATTTTTCATGGGAAAAAAGCCAAAGCAATTGATTATTTTTAATTTCTCATTTTATGAATACCCTAATTACTGCAACTGGTGTTCTGTCCAACTAGGTAGGCACATCCTGAAGGAGGTAGCCAAAAGTTTCATTAGTTGCTGTTGCTAGAGCATGCTAATAACTCAGACAGCGGTATAACAGACTAAGGTCTTGAAATTCATTATTATGTGGACAAGCAGATAAAAATATATCCAGTTTATTCAAATATCATTTGAAGGATGGAGGATAAATATTTATTAGTATTAACATAAATGTGCATAAGTAAAGTGAAGTGTCTATTAAGACTCTTCAATTTTGCAATGTGCGTTAGGTCACAGTCAGTAGTAGGAGCAGGTAACTGCTGCTGTTCACTGAGCCAGACCTGTCAAGGCAGATCTGGGCATCGTTAACAACTGCCTTAACACAATGATAACCAAAATCACGTATGTTAACTTAGGTGGGAAGATTTTTTTTTTTTTTTTGAGACAGAGTCTTACTATGTCGCCCTTGGTAGAGTGTCATGGTGTCACAGCTCACAGCAACCTCAAATTCTTGGGCTTAAGAGATTCTCTTGCTTCAGTCTCCCAGTAGGTGGGACTACAGGTACCTACCACAACGCCCAGCTGTTTTTTGTTGTCATTGTTGTTTAGCAGGCCCTGGCTGGGTTCAAACCCACCAGCCCCAGTATGTGTGGCTGGCATCCTAGCCACTGTACTACATGCACCGAGCCAGGAAACTAATTTTGTATAGGGACTGCAGTACATAAATCCAAGTGACTAGCTTGTGGCACAGTGAAGGTCATGGGTGTGTGAGTCAAACAGACCTGGGTTCCAGTTCTAACCTTTGCACTGACCTTGTGTAGAACTTGGTCCAAATGTTTAAGCCTTGGTTACCTTTTCTGAGGAAACAGTCAGAAGAACACCATCTTACTGAGATGTCTGCATTAAATTAGGGAATTTCCTGACATGTCACAAGATCTCAGTAAGTGTTAGCCATCATTATCTTATGTTACAAAGGAAGCTCAAAAAAGGTGAAATAATTTGCCCAAGGTCTTATACATAGAACATGGCCTCAAATCCAAGAGGCCTGGCTCTTTATATACAGATTGTATATAGAGAAAAAAATAGTAAGAAGTACCATGTAACTGGAAAGAGACACAATGCATTCTTATTTCTACAATATCTATAATCAATTCTAACCCATACTGGGAGAGGAAAAAGAAGTCTTTCCTTTGTAATCTGAATCTGCCTTAATTAAAGTCTGCCACATTTAGTTGTGCAGGTTGGGCACTGCACAACTCTAGGAGATGTCATTCATATAGCCAGCAACCTTAAGGAAAGCCAACCTGAGTTGCAGAACCACTGTTATCCACTAAGACTCAGATGGCTTTGGGAGTGAGGAAATAAATCATAGAAGTTACATATTGTCAGAAAAGCATATGGACATATCAAAACTTTCCTTGCTCTGCAGACACTACCACTACCACCTCCTTTTTCAATGCCAAACAGTTCTCCCTTTGGAAAGGACAAAGCACTTTTATAAATAGCCCCATAATATCAGTTGCTACTTTGGCAGTGCTTAGTCACAACAGGATCCACTGTTAAAAGTTTAAAATAGCTCCAGGACCAAAAAAGCCTTTATAACAGAATTCTGAAGCATAAAAGAAATGCTGTGAGTAAAGAAGTAGTTTTATGAGAATCCGTCCAAGAAACAGTGGCACACAGTCATCACGTCCCCTGCCTTGCAGGACTGAGTGGGCTGTCCACTGTGGCCTTCCCTGTAGCTGAGGCCTGTTCTCGCTTAGTGTCCACTGAGTCCTGGGGGGTCCCTGAGCTGTGAGGCTCCTGCGAGCCCAGGATGATGCTTCTCCCCGTAAACTTCCAGTGCCTGGCACAGTGTGGCATCAGTGTTCAAATGTTTAATTCAGTGAATGAATGAATGAATCAATCAATCAATCAATTTACGTCTTCCTGAGGAGGCATCTCTGATTACCAACAGATCCCATATTTGGAGAAAATTCAATTGAGAAGTTTGCTTTTGTCAAAAAGAAATCAGCGCAACATGCCTATCCTAAGGCTGATGCCACAAAGATTTCTGACACCACCATGAGCAGAAGAATCTCCTCGGTTCATTTCAGTCCAGTCAAGAAGACATGTCTATTCCACAACTGGGCTAAGGCATGGGCCGGGCTGTCCCAAAGCCTTCCCAGGACACACTTAGTGAAGTTCACCCTTCAGAACCATCACCACGGCTGTGATCTTTACATTGAGCCTCTTCAAGAAAAGGGGCATATTAACCTCACGTTTATTTCTCTTGTTTCCTGAAGTCTGTTCTGTTGCAGGCAAGAGAAACATTTTTCCTCCAGCAGCTTTCCCCCTCCTCTGGGTCCACTGCTGGAGTTTTATAAAATATATAATAATTACATTAATAATAATGCAATGATATAATAATACACAATAATGTAAGAAACATATGCAATATTTTTAACATATATAACAATTAGTGATGAAAATGAATACAACATTTTGATGTATGAAATCATTAGTAAATATAGGCAATATATAATATTATTGTATATAATACTTTTAATATATGTAATAATTCGTGGCTGTAATAATGACAACCTGCCTTTTTGTGACACTGTTGGGACACACATGCACAATGTAGGATAGACATTAAGGGAGAGAGAACACACACTGCTAGAGCACAGGCGTGTAAATGTGCAGTCTCCATCAGTGCACACAGTAACTAGAATGTTCTATTTTCCCAACTCAGTTCAGTTGACAATGAGTCTGAGGTTCAGTCATCCTAAATGTCACACACCATTAAAAGTGGTGGCATGTCAGTTGGATCTCAGATCTGACTGTGGCCCAAACCCTTGCTCTCTACACTGTGCTCCATCAGGAAAGCCACCAAGCTGCTACTGTCCTCTCAGTTTAATGGCAAATCCTTTAAAATTCATGCAAACCCTTCCCAACCTTTCAGCCTCCCAAATACTAAGGAACCAAATAATAAGATTGTCTTCCAGGGTGAGATTTCATCTGCTCGATGAAGCGTGCACACCTAGGGCTTTGATTTAATTCTCCTGGACTAAGCTGATTAAGTGTTGAGCAGTTTAGCCTCTTTTATAATGTTATTAGATTAGATCATTCGATTTCAGAGATGAAACGAATGGAAACCTGACCAGAGCCCACAATAGCAAAATCCACCCACATTGCCGGCTCCTTGGGGCTAGCTTTCAAGATTGAAACACTCTGTTAGACATACAATGCATGACTCTCCGGACAATAGGGATAAACTGTCAATATTAAGATGACATTTATGATGCCAGGAAACACAGTGACATGCTTTTCTCTGGAAGCATCATGGTTTTGCTTTAATGAAACCATAGGTTATTGATTTTCAGACCCAAAGAATACTGTCCTAATGGACATGGTCTTGAATTGTATTACTTCTGTGGCCATTAACTCTGCAACTAAAAGCAAATGATTTCACCTCCCTGTGCTTTATCTCCCTCGAACCTTTCTCACAGAATTTAGAGAAATGAGGATATTTGATTAAGAAAATCTTTGTATCTACATGCAAAAGAGACAATAAAAATGGAACACATAACTGCTTATGCTTCTTGCTGGTTTCTAGGGCTCAGGATACCCTGGGCAATGCCATTTTAGTGCTATCTCAACAGAGACAAAAGTATCACTGACGTGCATGTCACACTCAGTTATATCCTACAACAGCTGTTCTTTCCTGCCTTATCACCCACTCCTGGATGCCCTTCACTGCACACATCAGCATTGCTCCTGTGCACATCTTTCCCAAGCCTCTAACTGCCAGCCTCAATTCCTCACCTCTCTTGAGCTGCATACGTACTTGGGAATGGAAAGTGAGGACTTTCTGCCTGCCCTTCTCTCCTTGGCTCTTCATCTGACAATAGCAATTACTCTAGGCATGGAGATACATTTGTCTTCACATCTTACACCATATTAGTCACCATGACCTGCTCATTTTCTTTCCAATTTATTGGTAGCTTCCTCTTCATTTCTTTAGTCCCACTCTCAAATCCAGGACTCTTTGCCTTCTCTCTGAGTTTCTGACGGTCACCTTCCATGTTGTCCTCTGCTCTTCCCTATAGTTGTTCTACACACAGCTGCTAGCTCAACCAGACAGAACTCCCCTCTGTCATGCAAACTGACTTCTAAAGTAGGCCTGCTCTGTTATCTGTTCTCTCTGTTCTTTCAGCCTGGAAAGCATAGTCTTCTTGTTACACCCCCAGCTCAGGCCTAGTGTAACTCCAGCCAAGCTCATTTGCATCCTGGCTCTGACACACTGCTTGCTTGTTCCCATCTACTGCATTCCAGAAGAATTAATTGAATGAAAGAATGGATAAATACATTGGTGGATAAATGAATGGATGCCTGTGCCCACACTTCAAATGCCCCTCTGCCAACTCTTTCACACCGTTAACACAGAGAATCATAGCAGTGAGTAAAGGACAATGGCATGAGTGGGGCAGTGAACCTCCAAGTTGAGGAAGCTGAAAACTAGGCTGTCCTCGTCCACGTTCTCTTTTCTGTGTCCCTCTACTGGGAAAGGCCAAGAGTAAGTGACCTTGGAAGTCAGGTGTTCACAATGGCAAAGGTGTCACCAGCATGGGACCCTAAATATAGTCACATGCCAAATAACAGCATATGGATCAAAGATGAACCACGTGTACATTAGAGTTCCATAAGATTACACAGAGCTGAAAGATTCCTGTCACCTAGCAATGATGCTGCAGCACAGTGCATAACTCATGTGCTTGAGGGGATGCTGGTGTAACAAGTGCACTACACTGCCAGCCAGAGCAGTGTGTGAGGCCTGATGGTAGTGATGGACAGCTGTGTCACTGGCTGACGCACTTACCATGCTTTATGTTATCATTTTAGAGTGTGCTCCTTCTAATTAAAAAAATAAGTTAACTGTGAAACAGTCTCAGGAAGGATTGAAATGTATCAGAAGAACGCGTTCTTAACACAGTACCTGACAGTTCCTTACTGAAGACTTCCCCGAAGGGCAAGTGGAGGGGGTGGGCATATTGGCAATCCTGGCCCTGTGTAGGCCTGGATGTGTGTGTGTGTGTGTGGGGGGGGGGGTGCCTTAGCTTTTATCAAATAAAGTTTAAAAAGTAAAATTAAAAACAATTTTAAAAATAGAAAAGAGCTTATAGAATAAGGATATAAAGAAAGAAAATATTTTTGTATAGCCATGAAATGTGTTTGTATTTTAATCTATGTGTTTTATTACAAAAGTCAAAGGGTTTTTAAAAAAAATTGAACGTTTTAGAGAGTTAAAAAGCAACAGTAAGCTAAGGTTAACTTATTACATGCTTAAATAAATCTGGTGCAGCCCAGATGTGCAGTGTGGACAGAGCCTGCAGCAGCGCATACCCAGTCACCGACTCACCCAGAGCAACCTCCAGGCCTGCAGGCCCCTTTCCTGCAGAATGTTCTATTTACGTGTACCAGTTTTTAATCTTTTATACTATATTGGTATGCATTTTCTTTGTGTTTAGATATGTTTGGATGCACAGACACTCACCACTGTGGTACAGTCACAGGTGGTGCAGACGTGCCGCCCAGCAGCGGTCACAGTACCCAGAGCCCGGTGTGCGCGAGCACGCTCGGGGGAGTACGGGCGTCGCACGCTGATGACGTCACCTAACGACGCGCTCCTTCCCCCTACGCTAAGCCAGGCAAGGTTCTAATGAGGGGAGTTAGCCGCTGACTCGGAACATTTCCCTGGATGAGGGGATGTAAGAGAAAAAAATCTTCTAGATTCCCTCTGAATTTGTGCACATCTTGTTACAGCAGCTCTGCGGCGCGTACCCAGTTCGCGGCTCGCCTGGTTCGGGTGCCCGGGCTGGCGGCAGCTGCGTGAGTGGTCGGGTCAGCGGTCCGCAGGTCCGCCGGGCAGAAGGGCCTTAGGGCAGAGCCAGGTACAGGCACTCCCCAGGTTATGACCGAGACAGGTTCTGTAGGTTTGTTCTTGAGTTGAAATTTGTGTGTGAGTTGGGACAGTTACCCTTACCTATTACCTGTAATAGCCTCTGCTGGTGAGTGTGAGTAGGATGTTTGTAACCCCGGGACTGCTGGGAGGTGAGCGGGAGGGTGGACCAGGCCGAGCCTGGGGCTGGTCCTCAACGTGGACGTGGGTTCAGAAGAAGTGACTGAAGGCAGACTGGAGACTGGACAGCCTGAGCTGAGAACCGATGGAACAGTCCAGGGAGCTGTGCCGTGAGCTTTGTTCCAGACGAGCTTGATTTTTCTTCTAGTCTTTCCTAATAAGCCCTCTTGAGTCTTATTTCCCCAGACTCCTGGCACCCTCCTTGTCTGTGCCATCTTTTAGAAGTATTTCTTCTGAGTCCCTACACTCTGTCTCCTCATCCCTCCTTGCAGGCGTGGGCTGGGGCTGGGGCTGGGCCTGACAGCCAGGGCTCTTTGCCATAGCCTACATTGCACACTGTGGCAAAGACCACTCCGGCCAAGCTGAGTGACAGAAGGCTGAAGAAACTCTGTCATGGACTTCTGCATAAGACCCCTTCCAGGGTGTTCAGTGTGTGTGAAGACCTCAGGGGCTGGTGGAGGACAGTGCCCTGGAGCATCTCAGTATCAGTGTGCCAAGGCAAGAGAGAGAGCTAGAAAGGGGCACTGAAGAGCCAAAATTTGTGGACTTGAGGTTCTCCACTCTCTGGGCACACAACTGCAGAGCACGTACTCTTTTCCAGCAGTATGCGTGCATAACTTTAACATTGTGGAAGAGTCTAAGGTAGCAGTTTTCCCCCTCCACTTTTTTTTAAGTCAGATGGAAATTTAGAACTGGATGTATGGCCACATCTAATCTCTGTATCTGTTAAAAGAAGACTTTTCAACAAGACCTTCCTTTGCAGAAGTTGTTAAATTTTTATGCAAGCGTTTGGACTGGGCCACTTTGAGGTCCCCATCTCAGACAGTCCATGGCTAAGAAATGATGGGAGAGAAGGAAGCTGTTCAGATAAGCTGAACAGAAGGAAGCTGTGGTCTATGAGGAAGGGACAGGCCCATCCAGGTGTCCAGGGACAAGTGTCAGCACAAGTCTCTAATGTGGCAAGTGGTAGGACAGCACATCAGAAAGTAGAAATTACTCTAGAACCAACAGTTCTGTCACACAGCAACTCAAAATACAGACAGGACGGGTGAGCAGCACTACTTCCTGGGCATAAGCCCTAGGTCGTCTGACTTTCTTAGGTCAAAGCTGGGATTGCATCCTAAGGCCTTGACCCCAGAGTAAAGAGCTGAGGATACAGTTTGTCTGAAAGTTAAGAGAGGGAGGGAGGAGGAAGCACAGCACACGACCAGAGCCCACACAACAGGGTGTCTGACTCCCCATGTCTGTCACTAGTCCCCAAGCAGATATCAGTGCGCTCCCCTAGTGGTGTCCCTGCAAGATCAAGCCCTTTGCCTCTGTTACTAGCTCATGTTGGGCTAGAACTTCTTGGCCACCACTTGTCAGGTAGAAGCTATCTCCTCTGTGAAGAGCCCACACTGGATCCGCAAGTCATAGGCCCAGGTTGATGATTTTTTTTATTGCTTCTAAAAAAAGTGTTCTTGGGAAAGAAATTATTGATATAATCATGCTAGATAGATGACCTGGGAGATATGATATTAAAGGATATGATATGGTATTGGTTCCAGGGATGGTTGCACTCAGCGAGCCATAAGACATCTTTATCCCAAAGTATGGATCAACCATGTTGGAGAAATATTGGGAGATCAAGAACATAAGCCTAATGGTTATATTTGTCCACACATCCCCTTTCACAGGATGGGCATGTGGGTACAGGGGTGCTGAGGGTTGAGGATTGGGATTGTGTATATTGGGAAGAACAGGAGGCCACAGTGAAGCACGGGGCCTTTTCCTGCCTTCAGGAGTAACTAGCTGTGGGATAATGGGCAGGTCAATAATCCGTTCTGTGACACACTTCACTTTGGATAAAACTAGAATAACAATACTTTCTCTTCTTACATGGGATTATGAGAATCAGATGAGGTAATAGATGTAGGCAACTGTACTAAATACATAATACAATATTGTGCTAATGTTGTCAACAATGGTGTGTGTGTGAACTTGTTAAACATTGTTCAAGAAAGTAACATTGTACCAAGTAGCAGAAAGTGACACTTTCCCCCAAGCAAACACACTTATAAACATACACAACTGTAACACAGAGCATGGATGTAGGATGAAGAACTGATGTCAGAGAAAGAGCTGCCAGACCAAGGCACAGCTCAAAGCTAATCACCATAAATGAGTAATAGGCAGAAATTTATAGAATTTATATTGGAAATTTTTTCTAAAAGCCTTCCATAGAAATAAATGATAAAATCTGGCTGCTTAAAGTAAACCTCCAAAGGCAGAAATGAAGAACAACCTACAAATACTACCAGATGCCCTAAAACAAAGGCGCTAACTCCAGGCAGACAGCCTGGTGCAAGTGTGATGGAAGCCAGAGGGTCCTGGGCTGACAGGCATGGAGAGTAGGGCTGCATCTGTGTCACCCATGCTGTGATGTGCAGCCAGGCCTGGCACAAGGTGGGTACCAAGGAGGGCAGTAGGAACCCCCCAAGGTCTAAAAGGCAGCCTCCCTCAAAGAGCTCGCTGGAGCTTTCCCTCCCAGGCCAAGGGCTCCAGAGATCTCTCCAGAGGGGCTGCCCAGGACACAACAGGACCTCTGGTCCTCAGAGCACCCAGGCGATGTGGCTGCAGGGAGCAGAACTGCTCATCTACTGTTAGGGTACAATTCTCCATGTTGCCATTTAAGAAAATGCAAAGGAAGTGAGGCCAACTTCCTTTCTACAGCCTCTTGGAATTTTCCGTGTGCTTTACAGCTTTAAAAGCAACTAGAATGCAAAATGCTTCATTGCATCTGAAAATTCAGACAGTTTAACATGGATCACTTTTATGCCTTGGAACCTGTGTGTCCAGCATCTTTCTTTAGTCCTGGCTATTTATCAAGGGACAAGGGACTACAGAACTTAGAAAAGCTTCTAGAGAGCGGTCCTCTGTGACCTGTAATAAGTTTACTTACGAATTAGCCTTTAATCAGCAGATTTAATAGTAATTAAAAATTCATAAGCTGCTCTTTGCATAGAAATGACATGATTATGTCTCTGAGTCAGCCTAAAGTGTCCACTGCAGAATGTGTGAAATGTTACTTAGTCACTATTAAATGCAGTTAAGAAAAAAATTCTTTTAATTGTGTAAGAAGGCTCATTACATGCGGTAATCAACAAAGTGCCAAATTAGTCCATTGGTGCCATTCTTCTATATATAACAAACTTTCATTTGCATAAAATGTGTGTTTGAATAGACAGATTTTAAATTGCTTTCAAAAAGGGAGCAGTGGTAAGTCTCACAAACAGTTAGAAATGATCTTGTACTCTTTCAACTGTGAGGCAGTAAACATAACTCAGATAAAGGAAGAATAAAATCTCAAGTATTCCTCCAGTAGTTGAGCAAATATCAAAATTTCCAGTGGGGTTTGGAGACCTGAGCTATTTGTAATAGTGGTGAGAGCTCAGGTAGCAGGTGTGTTGACGGGTATGGATGTTCTCTCACGGGACACACGTAAGAACATCAGAGACACAGAAAATGTGCTCCCTGGCTTTTATGGATAAGCCTTCCAACACTGAGTCTCCATCCTATGTGGGTGAGCAAGGACTCACCAGAAACAGATTCGTGAATGAGCATGTGAACTCCATTCCTCAGTCATTCATTGCCATTCATTAATTCTTCAGAAACACTTTACTGGCTTTCCACATTCAGCCCAGTGCCAGGAGCACACACAAGAAAGCCATGAGCCCCCTCCCCAGGCACACTCAGCAGTGCTGTGAGGGTTAGACGAGGGCTTTGGAAAGCAGACCATTCGGTGTCCTGGATATCATGGTCCCACTCTCACTGCACACAGCTATGTGAACTTAGCGGTTAACTTCTCTAGGCTTAATTTCCTACATAGGGATGACTTTATCTACTGGAAGGTTAAAGGTTCCAGTGGGATAATGAGTGTACTTAGCCCTTGCATGGCTGAAGGCAGTGCACACCCACCACCTTCCCCCTCACGTCATGGTGGTTTGTCAGCCTCAGATGAATTTCATGCATAGTGTGATAATAGAAACCTGGCATTTGAGAAATTCTCTGTGGAATTTAGTTCAAATTAACTGACATTTGTGTTAAAGGCTATGCTGAGAATAGAGAAGGGAGAGGACATGCGAGCTGTCCCAACAGGAGTGCCACACTCCCTGCCAAGGCTTGGGCCTTGCCGGCACTGTCTGCCCCCAACACCTGCTGGCCTCTTCCTACCATAACTTTGCCTCTGTCATGTCCTGTTCTGTGACCAGCCTTTGTATACATGCGCAGGCCCCAACATCTACTGCCCATCAGAACCTCTGCCCAGCCTAATGAGGCCAGACCCACAAAGCTGTCACTCAGTGTAGGCTGTCCTGACCTTAACACAAGAGCTAGAAATCTGGTCCCTCCCCACTTCACTGTGGTCCTTTTGATACTGGAATTTCATCTTCAGTGGGTTCTTGGTCTCAGTGATTCAAAAAATGAATCCATTGACCATAGATCAGTGGTAAGATAAGATTTATTTTACAGAAAAGAATACATAAACACCAATGCTTCTGGCAGAGAGAAAAAACCCAAGTCGGGGGAAAAAGTACTCTCTCTGGGCTCTGTGTCCAGAGGTATATAGTTGCTTGGGTTCCTTGTAGTTATATGAGGGCAGAAAGTGAATGGATAAAGTCCTTTCCACTGAGGCAAGGTGAATGGATGCATTCGTGAATGGATACAGTCAATTCATGGAATTGAGGCCTAGGAAATTTATGTGAAATTGACCTACACATAGGAAATGGGGGTTCCCTGTTCAGCCTCAAGTGCAAGGGGAAACACTAAGGTGCTGGTGTCTCCCCAGCAGTTGTCTGGCCCCTCTGACTACTGGAGCCTCCAACTACCCTCCGGCTACTGCCCCCCCCCCCAGCCTGCTGGTTCCTCTGCTGGCTGCCACTGCACCACCACCACCAGGGTTGAGGCAGGCAGGTCCTCTAGCTCAACTTGGCTGAACTGGCTGGGGCGTCACCTCTCCTGTATAACTTTCAGCCTTTTTTTTGTTTGTTTATTTTACTGTTGGGTATTCATTGGGGGTGGCCCTTTCATCCTTGAAATGGGGAAGGAATATGCTCTGCAGGCCCTAGGGCTCTAGCCTGCTCTGAGAAGCCCCTCCCAGTTTGCTCCCACCACACAAGTGCCAACCAGACCCTGGGAGGGTCACAGGACTTTCTGGGCCCACCTCTAGATGAGTGGAGAGCTATTACTGGCAGAGATGGGTCTTCAGAGGCTTGGCATGCCCGGTTCCCAGAGGTGCTAAACGCTCGTAGACTGTGCTGAGGCATCAGGGTGCTATGCTGTGTGGCCGCCTGGTGTGGCCCAGTGAGCCCAAAGCAGAGGGCCACCTGAGCTAAGCCATCCAGCTTAAGTGGACTTTCTGAGACCAACTCTGCTAGGAGGCTACCAGCTGCCAGATTTCACAGCTCCAACAGAGGTACTGATTCACCCTGGTGCCTATGAGGTCATTCTGACAAGTGCGTGGAACCTGACCTGGAACCAGGCTGCCACAGTGGATGTGCTCCGGGACTGATGAGGGATCCACCGGAAATGAGCTCCCAGGCAAGGCATGGGCTCTTGTCTGGAATAAGCAGCCCGTGCTGCTGAGCTCTCCTGCTGCCAGGATAGGCCTCGTTCCAAAGAAGGGCCAAGGCCTGCACCCAGCTACCGGCTCAGCACCAGCCAGGGTAAGGGAGAAAGACTCTGCCGCACGTTGCTCAGCCTTGGCTACCTCAACTGCATGCCCTCCACCCAGAAACTGTGTTTAGCAAAGGATTTGATAAATAGTGCAGCATAGTTTGGTTAGATAGATAAATAGGTAGATACATAGATACAGATAGATGATAGACAGATATGGAAGGAGTTAAGACATACACCTTCCCTGAGGTATAAGCACTTAATCAGAAAATACAAACCTTTAAAAAAGGAAAGCCTGTGTGTGGAGATTCGCAGGACAGCCAAAATCTGTCAGCTAAGGAGAAGATCCAGTCCCCCAAGACAGGCTTTGTGACTCCAAATCATCATCCCAGGCTGCCGTATAAATGACATTGTGGCCTTAGGGAAATTAAACACGGATCACCAGCTACTCCTGCTTTGAAAAAGTTTTCCAAAACAGGAAACGTGTTTAGGACCAGAGCTGAGGTAAATAATTTGGGGTCTCTGATGACAGCATTTAGATAATTGACATAGGAAGACATACTAAATTTTTGACTCCCAAAACCATTTTGTTATAACCCAATTTCAGTTTAAATCTACACAACAGCTGCTGGTGATGTTATGTAATTCCCTAGAGGAACCTTCTCCCAAAGACAGCATTGTAAATAACTGCTCAAACCCTGGTGACCTCCAGCATCAGCAGTGACCTTGAGGCTAACTGGACCTCCCTTTTCTGCATCTAACAGACATCCAGAAGTGCCAGGCATGTGCGGGAGGGCTTGTCTGAGAGCTGCATTCATTTTTATAAGCTCTAAAACCATAGCAAAACTTTCTACATGGTTTGGATAATTCTGGTTTACAAACATGCTATTGGTTTTCATCATGATGGGTCATATAACAAAACTGGCTATAAAATATCAAATGAGTAGCCAGGGCCTTCATTTCCACATCCTTGCAGGTGCTAAGTTTCAGTCAGGGCATGAGGGAGCATGTTTGCTGGCAGTCTGTCATTACAGGAGCCACAGGAGCTTAGGGTACTGATTGGTTCTGTAACTCAGATGTTAGCTGGGGTTTAACAGCCACATGTGATCTAGGTAGGGTAGATTTGCGCCCTTTTGCCAAAGCCCAAAGTCCTTGCCTCAAAATCACTCAGGTTTGCAAAGGCCTGTACTTTCAGATTGTCTCATTTGACCTCCAGCTTTGGCAGCAATTTTGATTTTCACTCTGCATCTTGTCCCTTGATCGCTACCCCAGAACTGACACAAACTTAGTATTTACTCTCCTCAATCCCTACCTTCAAAACAAGTTCAAATAATGCTAATTATTCTTAACAGCTGAGACTTAAGTGCTTGTATCTGGCACCATTCAAAGCCCCAGGTGTATGATCTCGTTTAATCCTCTTTGTGAATGCTGCTGAGAACTGTTTCATGGAGCAGAATTGAATTTTGGGATCACAAGGAGTGAACATCACATTCTGCACCCAGGACAGACAATATGAGTTGTGTCTTGGTCATTCTGACTGCCCTAGTCCTCAGTCTCTCCCAAGCCATCTCTAAGCTCCCTTGAGAGCTCAGTCCTTTCTCTCTCACCTTGTTTTCTTCCACTCTCCCACCCATTTGTTCTTATTTATTCTCTCCTGGATTACCCTAGGAATCTCTTTCTTATGCAAAGAAATCCTGCTTCTTTAGCATGTACCAAATAGACACTGTGCTCAGGAGAATACAGGGATGCAATCTCCACAGCAAGGTATTTCTTGGAAGGCAGCTGGGGCCATAAATAGTGTGTTTGCTTGAAGCTGTTGTATTCTTACTGTTGCTATGCCCGTGAGTGCCAAGAAGCCAAACCAAAGCTCAAGAATAGAGCTGGAACCTTTGAGAATAACCACTTTTAATATTTTTAATTAAATACTTTTGCATAGGCACTGCATTTTATGTTCTAAGTTCAAAGAATTCAAAAGGACATAAATAGGTGGTGGAGCATGATGGCGGAAGGGAAAGATGTTTAGTTCAGCTCTTCCAGAACAACAGGTGAGAGTGAGTGGGCTAGATCATTCCCAAAGTGGAATATTGGTGTGGAGTGGCAGTTCGGGGTGTGCAGCAAGTTGGCAGATTACTACACTTGGAGTATCATCGGGAGATTTGGAGACAGCCAGGAAAGTTTATGCACTCTGGCTGCTGTGGCAGCAACCACCCCCCACCCCATGGAGGATTACAATTCCTAGGTTGTGGGGGAAACTAGGCATTGTGTGGAAAGATTGGTGATGTGTAGACTCCTGAGTGGAATTTGGCAGCCAGAATGGGGGTGCCATCTGGACCGGCACCACCACAGTTAGGCAGTGGGAGAGACACTCAGACAGGAAAGATTCCAGATAAAAAGAGGCCATTGTTTTAAAATTTGGGAGATGGTGGTCGTCACAGGCACCTTTCCGTGCAGGCCAGGTGTGGCGATTTAAGTCTCACCTCCAGGCAGTCATCCTATACTTGAAACAGGCCCAGGATATACCACACCTCATGGGAAGAATTTGTGAAACCTCCCTGTGAAGATTTTTTTGAGATGGGTGGAATCAACAATTTGGCAGGGTCTAAGCACCAAGCCATTAAACAGGTGACCACCAAGAACAATCAAAGCTGGGAATCAGGTATAAGCCTGGGAGCCACTCACAGTGCCACCTGGTGTCCAGAAAGTATATTGCAACATGAATTTATTCCTACTAAAGTTGATCCCTATGGCATGCTTATAGTTGTATGTTTGTATATATATATAAATAGTTTGTTTGTTGTCAGTGCCTTTTTCTTTGCTCATCCTTTTTGCTTTTTGTGTTTTTCCTTTCTTATTTCTTGTAGGAGATTTTGTTAATTTTTAAATTATTATTATTATATAGTTTTTTCTCTTTTTCCCTTCTTACAGTTGCTGAGAGTGCTTACTTCAGGCTATTTGAGTTTTTTTGTTTGTTTGTTTTATTGTTTGTGTGTCTGGTTGCTTGTTTGTTTGTTTGTTCATTTTGTTTCAGTTTGTCTTGTGTTTTGCTAAATCCTTGGATCGACTATTTTCCCTAACTCCAATTTTTACATTCAACAAGAGCAAGAGAGAGTGGGCGGTGATGGCTGACTGGAGTCAGCTTTCAACAAGCTCCAGAGGGAGAGATAACAGCCAGAAAGAACCCAACAAAGCTCAAGGGTGGGAGCCAAGCTGAGAAAAGACATTGATAATTGCATGTCTTCTCTGCTGAGGCAAGCTGTGATTCCAAGGAAACAAATTTCAGGTACAGAACCCATCCCAAAGAGGATGCATGTCTGTCCCCTCCCCCAAGGAAGTTGCTTGCTTGCTGTGGACTTTCTACTAGTGAGTGGTGAACTGAAATTCTCTTCTCTCACCCAATAGGAGCAAGTTGCTGGAAGCTGGGACTCCTTCTCCAGAGTCCCTGCTGTGAGCCTGGGCATTCTCCTATCTGGCAGGAAGGTTGAACAAATATTTCCCCTGCCACTTTGAACTTCCAATCTACCCTTCCCCCTTTGCCTGGTGGTCTGAAAGCCTAACCCCTGTAGAGACCAGTATGTCCACAGTTCTTTGTTAGGACTGAGCATTGAATGGACTGTGGCAGGGCAGCTATGCTGTATCTGTGAATCCAGCAACAGTGCAGAAAGGCACAGGGGGAAGGTGTCTGGCCTGGCTCTGAGAAAGTGTAACTCAGCAGCGGGGAGAGGCTTGGGTCTCTACATGATGGGTGGAGACTCGGGAACCTCTGAGGCATGGGAACCCAAGTGGAGACACTTCCCACCCAGCATCAGCATTAATAGGGTGATCCCACTGGGGTCAAATTTTGGAGAGACATGTCCCCAATTCTGTGGACTGCCAGAGGGAGCTAGACCTCGCACTGCAGGGATACCAGAGGAGCAGAGCAGCTGAGGCAGAGATCTGGACTCTGAGGGCAAAAAACATTTCCTGCTTTGTTAACCTCTGGTTTGGAACAAGCTCAGGTGGAACACTTCCCAGTTTCCATTGAGCACCTGAGGTAGTCAGACTTCAGCTTCCCTAGCCAGCAGGTGGCAGAGTGTGGTTGCTTGGCAACGAGGCATTGACTTCCCTCTGATTCTGGCAGGCTCAAATCCCTGACACATTTGCTCATTGGAGGGAACTGGGCCACAACCCGTGGGGCTACCAGTGCCTGGGTGTGATGGAGGTGCAAGGTGAGGAAGGAGGCACCAGCCCCCCGGACTATTTTGCTAGGTGGGCCTTTCTAACTCCACAGAGAACTAGAGTGCGTTACATTTGAGCTGGCAGTAGACTCCCACTGTCTAGTTGCTGGAGACCTTTTGAACTCTTCCACTTGATTTGTGTTTGTGTTGACTGGAACAATTGGTTTAGAACTCTTGACCTGAGCCAATCCCCCAGGGACCCACCAAAGTTGTACCCTGGTTGTGTTGTGGGAGTGTGGGATTCTCCTCTTTCAGTTGTTGCTTATGGGGAGTGGGGTGGCTTAGTTGCTTATATATCTCCACGGCTGAGATTTCAGCCCAAAGTCACTGATTCACTAGGATTGGACAGAGACTAGCTGAATTTATAACAGAGCCATCTAGCCCCATCACACCAAACAGGTCCCCAGAGTTTCAAGCTGTAGTATTGAATGAGACCTTTGTAAAGCTCTAGGGGAAAAGCCGCAATCACCAGTTCCAGTTATTTGGTAAAGGGATGGTTAATTAAAACTCCAGGAGCACTCAATTCAATTTCACCTTACCAGCTTCTCTAGCCAAACAGTGAAAAATAATCCTGGGGCAGAATCAGTGGGAAAACTCTAGCAACATGAATAATCAGAGTAGATCCACTCCACCAGGGAACAACAAAGGAGACACAACAGAAGATCCCATTCATAAACAAATGGCTGAGATGTCAGAAATTGAATTCAGAATTTGGATTGCAAATAAGATTAAAAGAATGGACCTAAAGTTGGAATTAAAAATTAAAGGAGTAATTCAAAAGTTGTCTCAAGAATTCAATGGATTCAAAGACAAAATCACCACAGATTTTGAAATATTGAGGCAAGAACTTGCAGCACTTGAAGATCTGAGAAATACAGTAGAATCCCTCAGTAACAGAATGGAGCAGGAAGAAGAAAGGATCTCTGATATTGAAGACAAAGCTTTTGAACACTTCCAAATGCTCAAAGAGGAAGAGAAGTGGAGAACAAAAATGGATCATTCCCTGAAAGAATTGTGGGACCACTCCAAAAGAGCAAACATTCACCTTATAGGAATTCCTGAAGGAGAAGAGGATGTTCTGAAAAGCACAGATACTCTACTTCGAGAGATAATTGAGGAGAACTTCCCAAGCATTGCAAGAGATACTGAAATTCAGATAGCAGACAGTTTCAGAATCCTAGCATGACTCAATCCAAATAAAGCATCTCCTAAACACACTGTAATTAACTTCACCAAAGTTAATATGAAGGAGAAAATCCTGCAAGCAGCCAGATGTAAGAAAATCATAACCTACAAGGGGAAGAATATTAGAATGACTACAGATCTCTCTGCTGAAAAATTTCAAGCCAGAAGAGGATGGTCATCAACCATTAATCTCCTAAAACGAAACAACTTTCACCCCAGGATCCTGTATCAAGCTAAATTGAGCTTCATTTATGATGGAGAAGTTAAATACTTTAGTGACATTCACACATTGAAGAAATTTGCCGTAACTAAACCAGCTCTTCAGGATATTCTCAGACTCATCCTCCATAATGACCAGCACAATGCTCTACCACCAAAGTAAACTCACTCAGAACTTCTTGATCAAAACCCAACTTCCACAGTGGTGAAAGGATTAAAAATGTCCCCTGGACTTTTGAAAAACTTGACACCAAAATCTTAATACTCTCAACTAATGTGAATGGTTTAAACTGTCCTCTTTAGAGGCATAGATTTGCTGTCTGGATACAAAAACTCAGGCCAGATATCTGTTGAATACAAGAATCTCATCTTACCTTAAAAGATAAGTATAGAATCAGGGTGAAGGGATGGTTATCTATAATCCAGGAAAATGGAAATCAGAAAAAAGCAGGGGTTGCAATTTTATTTGCAGATACATTAGGCTTTAAACCAACAAAAGTAAAGAAAGACAAGGACAGTCACTTCATGTTTGTTAAGCAAAACATTCAACATGATGAGATTTCAATTACTAACGTTTATGTGCCCTACTAGAATGCTCTGCAATTTATAACCAAGACCCTAACAGACATGAACAATCTAATATCTTCCAGAACCATAATAGTTGGAAACTTTAACACCCCTTTGGCAGTGTTGGCTAGATCCTCCAAGAAGAAACCAAGCAAAGAAATTCTGGACTTAAACTGCACCATACAACAATTGGATTTAACAGACATCTATAGAACATTTCATCCTAACAAAACTGAATACACATTTTCTCATCAGCGCATGGAACAGCCTCCAAAATTGATCACATCTTAGGTAACAAGGCTAACCTCAACAAATTTAAAAGTACAGAAATTATTCCTTGTATTTTCTTGGATCATCACAGAATAAAAGTTGAACTCACCAATAACAGGAATCTACATACTCATACAAAGACATGGAAAGTAAATAACCTTATGCTGAATGATAGCTGGGTCATAGATGAGATTAAGAAGGAAATTGTCAAATTTTTGGAACAAAACCATAATGAAGACACAAATTATCAGAACCTGTGGGATACAGCAAAGGCAGTCCTAAGAGGGAAATTTATAGCATTGCAAGATTTCCTCAAGCAAACAGAAAGAGAGGAGGTCAATAACTTCATGCAACATCTCAAGCAACTCGAAAAGGAAGAACATTCAAATTCCAAACCCAAAAGAAGAAAAGAGATAACTAAAATTAGAGCAGAATTAAATGAAATCGAAAACAAAAGAATTATTCAAAAGATCAATGAATCAAAAAGTTGGTTTTTGAAAAATTCAACAAATTGATAAATCTTTGGCCAACCTAACCAAAATAGAAAATTAAAATCCCTAATATCATCAATCAGAAATGACAAAGGCAAAATAACAACAGACATATCCGAAATTCAAAGAATCCTTAATGAATACTACAAAAAACTCTATTCTCAGAAATATGAAAATCTGAAAGAAATTGACCAATACTTGAAGGCATGCCACCTTCCTAGACTTAGCCACAAAGAAATGGAACAGACGTATATCAAGTAAATGCTGAACAGACCTATATCAAGTACTGAAATAGCAAAAAAGAAGAGTCCAGGACCAGGTGGTTTCACATCAGAATTCTTCCAAACCTATAAAGAGGAACTAGTACCTATATTACTTAACCTTTTCCAAAACATCAAAAAAGAAGGACTATTTCTCAGCATATTCTATGAAGCAAATATCACCCTGATCCCCAAACCAGGAAAAGACCCAATAAGTAAAGAAAATGATAGACCAATATCCTTAATGAATATAGATGCAAAAATATTCAATGAGATCCTAGCAAACAGAATCCAGCAACACATCAAATGAATTATACACCATGACCAAGTGGGTTTTATCACAGAGTCTCACCGCTGGTTCAATATATGTAAATCTACAAATATAATTTATCACATTAACAAACTAAAAAACAAAGACCATACAATTCTCTCAATAGATGCATAAAAAGCTTTTAACAATATCCACCATCCTTTCATGATCAGAACACTTAAGAAAATAGGTATAGAAGGGACTTTTCTTAAACAGATAGAGGCCATCTACAGCAAACCCACAGCCAATATCATATTGAATGGAGTAAAATCAAAAACATTTCCACTCAGATCAGGAACAAGGCAAGGTTGCCCACTGTCTCCACTGCTTTTTACCATTGTAATGGAAGTCTTAGCCATTGCAATCAGGCAAGAGAAGGCAACCAAGGGTATCCAAATACAGTGAGAAAAAAATTAAACTTTCACTTTTCGCAGATGATATGATTTTATACCTGGAAAACCCCAGGGACTCAACTACAAAACTCTTAGAAGTGGTCAAGGAATACAGTAGTGTCTCAGAATACAAAATCAATACTCACAAATCAGTAGCTTTTATATATACCAATAACAGTCAAGCTGAAAAAATGTCAAGGACTCTATTCTATTCACAGTAGTGCCAAAGAAGTTGAAATATTTGGGAGTTTACCTAACAAAGGATGTGAATATCTCTACAAAGAAAACTATGAAACTCTAAGAAAAGAAATAGCTGAAGACATTAACAAATGGAAAAATATATCATGCTCATGGCTGGGAAGAATCAACATTGTTAAAATGTCCATACTACCCAAAGCAATATACAATTTTAATGCAATCCCTATTAAAGCTCCGCTGTCATACTTTAAAGATCATGAAAAGATAATACTTTGTTTTGTATGGAATCATAAAAAACATTGAATAGCCAAGACATTACTCAGAAATAAAAACAAAGCAGGAGGAATCATGCTAGTGGACTTCAGACTATACTATAAATTGATAGTGATCAAAACAGCATGGTACTGGCACAAAAACAGAGAGATAGATGTATAGAATAGAATAGAGAACCAGGAGATGAACCCAGCTACTTATTATTATTTGATTTTTGACAAGCCAATTATAAACATTTAGTGGGGAAAAGATTCTCTATTTAACAAATGGTGCTGGGTGAACTGGCTGGCGACCTGTAGAAGACTGAAACTGGACCCACACCTCTCACCATTAACTAAGATAGACTATCACTGGATTAAAGATTTAAACTTAAGGCATGAAATTATAAAAATATTAGAAGAAAGTCCAGGGAAAACTCTTGAAGAAATCGGCCTGGGCGAATATTTTATGAGGAGGACCCCCTGGGCAATTGAAGCAGCATCAAAAATATACTACTGGGACCTGAAACTAGAAAGCTTCTGTACAGCCAAGAACACAGTAAATAAAGCAAGCAGACAGCCCTCAGAATGGGAGAGGATATTTGCAGCTTATGTTTCTGACAAAGGTTTGATAACCAGAATCCACAAAGAACTCAAACTTATTAATAAGAGAACAAGTAATCCCATTTCATTGTGGGCAAGGGACTTGAACAGAAGCTTCTCTGAAGAAGATAGGAGCATGGCCTATAGACACATGAAAAAATGCTCATCTTCTTTAATCATCAGAGAAATGCAAATCAAAACTACTTTTAGATATCATCTAACTCCAGTAAGAGTGGTTCACATAACAAAATGCCAAAACTACTAATGTTGGCGTGGATATAGAGAAAAGGGAACACTTCTGCACTGCTGGTCAGAGTGCAAGCTAATACATCCCTTTTAGAAAGAACTATGGAGAATACTCAGGGATCTAAAAGTAGACCTGCCATTCTATCCTGCAATCCTCTGCTAGGAGTATATCCAAAAGGCAAAAAATCAGTTTATAACAAAGATATTTGCACCAGATTGTTCATTGCAGCTCAATTCACAATAGCCAAATCATGGAAGAAGCCCAAATGCCCACCAACCCATGAATGGATTAATAAATTGTGGTATATGTATACTATGGAATATTATGCAGCCTTTAAAATAAGATGGAGACTTTACCTCTTTATGTTTATATGGATGGAGCTGGAACATATCCTACTTAGTAAAGTATCTCAAAAATGGAGGGAAAAGTATCCAATGTACTCAGTACTATTATGAAACAAATTTACAATCACACTTTCATATGAAGAGTAGATCACAACTATGACCCAGAGTGAAGGAGGAAGGAAGGAATGGGAAGGGAGGGGGAGGCCAGATGAATGGAGGGTGAATGGTGGGATCACACCTATGCTGCATATTGCAAGGGTACATGTCGGATCTATTATGTATAGAGTATAACTATCATAACACAATAATTAAGTAAACGAGGTGAGGGATATATTAACCAGTACTATGTAAGCATTCCAAATTGTATATGAAGTCAGCACATTGTACCTCATAAATGCATTAATGTATACACGATCTACCTCTTTATTGTTTAATAAAGAAAAAAAGGATGTAAATATAATAGTAAGAAGTGTCCTTTTATCCCAGACCTCCAGCAACTAAATTCCTTCCCACAGACAGCAACCAACCCTATCAATATTTTGTGTATACTCCAGAAATATTAGCCATCTAAAAATACACTGTTTCAGGTTTCACCCTTCCTTTTCACCCTATTGGATTAGAATGATAGTGTGCTATGCCAATTTTAGACAGTTATCTTTTCTTATGCAACAATAGCTTTTGGTGGTCATTCCATATCAATGCATAAAGATCTTCCTCCTTCTTTGCTATTGTGATTTGTTATAGCCTTGTAGTATTCTCCTAAGTTCTATCTATATTATAGGACTCCAGTTCCATATGGTGGATATTTATGTTGGCTACAATCTTCTATTATAAACTATGGTACAATTAATAACTTACACATCTCACATATGTGCAAGGAGAAAGTGGCTTTTTAAATTTTTAAATTGACAGATAAACCTTATATGTTTTTACAATGTACAATATAATGTTTTGACGTGTATATGCATTGTGAAATTGTTATATCTGGCTAATAAAAAAAAATGTTACCTGACTTACTTATCCTTTTTGTGCTGAGATCACCACTTAGCATCCTCTCTCTCTCTGCATTTTTTAAAAAACACAATATCCTGCATGGCTCAACAGGGATACATTCTGAGAAATGCATCATTAGGTGATTTTCTCATTATGCAAGCATCACAGAATGCACTCACACAGACCTGGATCATGCAGCCTGCGACACACCGGGTATGTGGCACAGTGGTAGCGTTCTGTGTCTAGGTACAGACCCGACAGTGCACTACTGTGCTGGGCATTGTAGGCAACTGTATCACAATGAAAAGTATTTGTGCATCTAAACATAGAAAATGGACAGTTGAAATGTGGTCTCATGACCTCCTGAGACCATTGTCATATGTATTCCTGTCATTGACCAAAACATGATGTGGTACATGACTGTGCATGCTCACGAACTGTAGTCACCTGCTATGCAATAGCTCTCTCAACCTGATTCCCTCTGTCAGCTGTGATTCTGTGTCCTTTGACCAACATCTCCCCATTCCCCCAGCTCCTGATCACCACATCCTCTGTGACCACCATTCTACTCTCTACTACCATGAGATCAACTTGTTTAGATTCTGAATATGAGTGTGACTGTGCACTGTTTCTCTCTGTGCATGGCTTGTTCCATTTAGCATAACACGTAATTTTCACAAATGACTGAATTTCCTTCTGCTTAATGGCTAAGTAATGTTTCATTGTCTATATATGTATGAGTGTGTCACATTTTCTTTGTTCTTTCATCCATTGATGGTCATTTGGGTGATTCCATGTCTTGGCTATTTTGAATGATGCTTCATTCAATAAATATGGGAGCACAGATATCTCTTCAACATACTAGTTTCTTTTCCTTTGGATATATACCCAGTAGTGAAAGAATTGCTAGATTATGTGGTATTAATAATTATATTTTTGTTTTTTTGAAGATCCTCCATACTATTTTCCATAATGGCTGTACTAATTTACAATCCCACCAACAGTGTACAAGGGTTCCTTTTTCTCCACATCATTGTCAATGCTTGTTATCTTTTGTCTTTTAGATAATAGCCATTTTAACTAAAGTAAGGTGATATTTCACTGTGGTTTTAATTTGCACTTCTTTTTTCTTTTACAGGGTAGACATAAAGTTTGTTGTAACTATTTAAATTGCACATGAACTTTATGTCTACTCTAGTATTTGTCCATTTGTATGTCTTTTTAAAAAAAAATGTCTATTCAGCTCTTTGCTTATTTTTTTAAGTTGGGTTATTTATTTTCTTGCTATTGAGTTGTTTGAGTTTCTTTTATATTTTTAATATTAACCCTTTATCCAGATGCCAATATCTTCTCCCATTCTGTAGGTGTCTCTTCACTCTGTTGGTTATTTTCTTTACTGTACAGAAACTTCTAGTTTGATGCAGTCCCATTTGTCTATTTTTGTTTTTGTTGTCTATGCTTTTGATATTTTATCTCAAAAAAATCATTGCCCAGATTAATGCCATCAAATTTTCTCCCTGTTTTCTTCTAGTAGTTTCAGAGTTTTAAGTCTTTAAGGATTAATGCTTTAATCCATTTTAGATTATTTTTATATGTGGTGAGAGACACAGGTCTAATTTTATCCAGTTTTCCCAGTGCAATTTATTGAAGAGACTGTTCTTTCCCTATTGTGTGTTCTTGACACTTTTGTTTAAAATCAGTTGTCTCTAAATGCATGGATTTATCTCTGGCCTCTCTGTTCTGTTCCATTAGTCTATGTGTCTGTTTTTATGCCAGTACCATGCTATTGTGATTACTGTAGGTTTATAGTATATTTTGAAATCACATACTATGATACCTCCAGTTTTATTGCTTTGACTTTTGGAGTTTTCTTGTGGTTACAGACGGATTTAAGATTCTTTCTTATTCCTGTAAACAATGTCACTGATATTTTGATAAGGATTGTATTGAATCTGTAGATCAACTTAGATAAAGAAAGTGGCTTTTGAAGGGAAAAACCACAAGCAAAGTGCAGAAGGTAGTTGGTGATACTACATGATCTGTGTAAAAAACATAAATACACACAGGATAGAGAGGAGTGTATAACCCACCCTGACTGGTCCATGGACTCTGTGTGAAGGAGGTTTCATCTGAACAGCATTTTGAAGGGTGAATAAGAATTTTCCAAGAAGTTGAAGGCAGACAAAGTGTTCCAGAAAGATTGCAAAGGATAAAAGACTGATTCAGTGGTGTGAGGAATAAACATAATTTGAGTCTAAGAAGAATAGGGGAGTGGGAGTGACTGATAAAGGGATGGTAGGGAAAGATGCTGGGGAATTAAGAAGGGCTGTGAGCGTCCTGCTTAGGAGTTTGTATGTTATACCAAGCAGGCCAGAACCCTACCCTGACTCCTCCCTATTTAACTCAGTCTCCCTCAGAACTCATGTGCCTCCTACAAGCCCAGTTCATTCTCATATTTTAACTATTATAAAAATATCCTAACTTATTTCTCCATCTTTATTATCTCTTCACCCTACAAATACCAGTAGATTTTTTTGTCTTTCTACTGGTGTGATGTATGCCACATCTCTGCTCAATTACTGCAATTTCCTGTGGTTTTAAGGGCCTGCTTTAACTCAAACATGGCCTGAGCTGAACCCAAGTTCCCTTTGCCCTCTCTTCAACCATCCCCCTGCCCGCTGATCTCCAGCTTATTCATGTCCACCCTGAAGCATCTCTGCTTGGGACCTTCCTCAGCTTTATTCCTCCTGGACTCCTGCCCCTCTAGTTTCTATTTACTCCTTTTCTGGACTCCTCTACATGTCACTTTTGGCCTGTTTGGCATTATCATTATTTACATATGTATAATGAATAAAAATGAATGAAAGCAATCAACAAGGAACTATTATGTGCCTGACCCTATCTAAATGCTGAGTAGATAGAGGTGACCAAAACAGTATGTGCCTATCCTTGCTGAGCTGACAATCAGATGGCCTGTCTCCACTGCTGAGCACCCTTCAGTGCATAAGGCCAACCCCCACAACAAATATTTACCTGGTCCAAACGTCAACAGTACTAAAGTGGAGAGACCCTGTCACAGATTTGAAAAGTGCCTAGGGAGGGTAGTACATTTATCGTTTAGTCTGTTGTTCTCCAAAACACCCACATAGTAACTTGATAAATAGCAGCTCCTAAATATCTTCAAGAATAAAAATGGGCCCCTTAAGATGGAGGAAAGGGATAAGTTTTAATTAGAAAAAGAAATAAGAAATATTAGTTAATTCCAGAGGGGAAATCATGGCCTAAACTTCTTTGCTGTAGGTATGGTAAATTAGGTTAGTATTTTATGTTCCATGGTTATGTTTTCTTCATTATAATATTTATCATATAAATCCAACTTACCATAACTTATTGGGAAAGCAAGGGATTAATTAGGCAATTTCAAGATGCATAAATACATTAATATTAACAAAATGTACATAGTGATTGCAGAACACATTAAGGGGCATAAATCAAAAATAATACAGCAGAGGAAACTCACTCATGGAGAACAGGCTGCAATGTCTAGAAAGATTTTTTTATATTTAATAATGGGACAGATTTCCCGGCACAATACTCCTACTTATTGTAGGACTACACTCACCATGTGCACCTTGTGTGAACTTGCTATATTACATTTGGGAATGTAATGTTTAGGATCAGTAGAGGTCACTACCATGGCAATGGCTTAGCCTACATAGCTTTTGAAATGGTTCCCAGGCACACAGTGAGGACAGATACCTGGCAGCAGACGGCAGTCAGGGTGTGCCGACAGGGATCTGCCTGTGGACATGCATATCAGGTGTCAACTAACTGGAGACTCTGCCCAGCCCAGATTCTCCTTATATGTATGGGATTCTCCTCCCAGATACATGAGGAAGACTTTACTCAAAGGCAATATTCTTAAAATTTCAGCCTTAGAATCTTACTGACAATTGATCTGATTTGGCCATTTCATTTTAGAGTAAAACTGAGGCAAAGGGAGTGAGGTTAGTAGCCAAAGGCCCGTGGGTGTCCTGGCCTATCTCTTTGTATTTTCTTACCATTATATTTATTTTATTATATATATATTCTTACTTTTAAGAGAAGTAAGCCTTTATTTCCTTGTTCTGAAAATAAAGCTGGCTGACTTTGCTATTTTTGGTGATTAGTCAAAGAGACCGAATCCCACATCCTCATCTGACTCCTCTGACTCTTCCTTGGCTTCAGCCTTGGCTAGGTCTATAGCGGCAGCAGGAGCAGCAGTAGTGGTGGCAGCCACGGGGGCAGAAGGATCAGCCTAAAGCACTTGGACTTTTTAGCAAGTAGGAAGGTGTAATCGGTCTCCAAAGCCAAAGCCAGGACTCTCTTCTTCTACCTATTGATGATAGAATGGGTAACCCGGCTGCAGCAAACACTGGCAACATTGTGCCTCCAGGAAGCAAGAATGCAGAGTTTCCCCTGCAATGTTAGGCACTCCAGGTCAATGCTGCCCTTGTCAAACACCTGCTGGATGACCAGCCCAGAGGGGTGGGGGTAGAAAGATGTTCAGCATGTTCAGCAATGTGGCTTTGCTGGCTCCCACTTTGTCTCCAGTCTCAATCAGCTGTACATCACTCAGAATTTCAGTGATACCCCTGGAGATTTTAGTGGCAATCCCTAAAGCCTGAAGAAGAAGGTCTTCCCTGGCCCCAGACCAGTGTTCTGAGCTGGCACAGTGACTTCCCATGGGGCAATAGCACCAGCACGGGCGGTAGCTGGCACCTTAGCGGCCGGCACCATGTCCCTGGTTTCAGTGAAGTCCTCCTAGGTGAACACAAAGTCCACATTTCCCTGAATAAGAGGCAACACTTTCTCCAGATCTGCGCTGTTTTCCACACACCCATAGGTGGCCTTGCGCTCCCTGGTGCTCTTGCCCATCAGGACAGCAGCCTTCCCTTGAAGGGACATGTGGATTTGTTGCATCTGCCTGGAGCCCACATCGTCTGCTCCCACAGTGAAGCACTTTGGATACTCATCCATGAGTTGGATGATCTTAAGGAAGAAGCTGGACTTCCAGGCCACCCTGTTTTCCTGGGCATCATGGCAGTGCCTCAGAGATGGCCACACAGGGTTTAAAGACAATGTCATGCACTCAAAGATGCCAGGCTAGAAAAGCATTCTTTTGATTTTAAACACATTTCCCACTATTGAGTGGAGATTACATTTAATATACCTGGTGTTAGTAACTTGCTTCTTTATTTCATATACTATTTCTTTTCAAATGCATTTTACAGTTGAAAGAGGCCTTGTGTACTTTTAACCAAATGTGGATATACTGATTTATTCATTTGTCAATGTTTAATAGTTGATGTCTGGGTAGCTGCCAGTATCTAATTGGGAAAATGGAAAATATTTCAGAGGGGATTTAATATAGATAATAGTTTTAAAAGGCGCTGGAGGGATTGAGGGGGACACAAGAAGCCAAAATGCAAAACTGCTCAAAAATAAACTAATTGTAGAAAGGCTTAGATAAGTAAAGGGAGAAATGATGTCCCAAACTTGTAGTCACTCTGCGCTTGGGGTCACCAATGTGGAAACCTAGGGGCTGAGCAGAAGCCTGGGAGAGGTACTGGGGCTGCTGCTGTTGCCCAAAGCTGGGGGAAAAAAACCCCAGCTCATCTCTTTCTCCCACCTTTTCGTTTCCCATCACTACCTCCCACTGGCAGAATCTAGTAAGCCAGCTGGCTAAACAGCCTGAGAAATAGAGTTTATAGATTCCTGCCTTGAGGTAGAAAGATGGGTAAAGAAGGTTCAGTATGAGCTCAGGGACAGCAGACGGCACCTACTGAATCCATCAGCTGAAAATCCTCTGCATGCAAGAGCTGCACATGTGTTTTTAAAATGTGCCCACTGTTGCTCCCATATCCCCCCATCTCCATCATTTTTTTAAAATTAAATCATAGCTGTGTACGCCATCATTTTTTATTCCTAATTTCTCTCTTCCTTTCCTCTTCCACATACTCTGGACTAAGCCATGCTTGTGGCACTGGGAATGCAGAGTGAACAGAGTGTGTTTTTTACTCCTATAAGGGTTATATTCCGGCAGAATGAAAGACAAACTCTTTGATGTCTTCTTTATTCTTTCCTTTTCTTGTTTTTATTTTTATTTTTGCTTTTTCCCTTCCTGACTTTCCTAGGATAGTAATTCCCTTATTTAAATGATATACAGATGCTGCTAAATATTCATGAATTCAAGCATTGTTTATGCTCCTATAGTAAGTGTAAATCACTTGTCTGATGAGACGTCACCTCAAGATTAAGAGAGGATGCTAGTTAATGAGTGCATATGAATTTTATAATCTTATCCTTCACAGCTGAGACTCAGAGTCAGTCAAGGCTTTCTGAATTTTCACTGCAATCAGTTTGAGGAGTATGAATAAATGGCATGCTTTATCAGAACAAAAAAGATGGGATACTGCTAACAAGACTATAAGGGTGAGGAAAGAGAAAGGATTTCAAAGATCTCCTTCCTCTCTCATCAGACAAAGACAGGGAACTTGCCCACACACTCAGCACACCACAGCTTCAGCCTACAAAATACTAAAAACTGAGTAAACAACTGTACTAACATCTCTATAACCAAGGCATCCATCCAGAACCAAGACCGCCATCAAAGCACTCACAACAAAGGCAAATGTTCTTACCCAACATATGCTACAAACATCCCGATATGAGTGAGGAGGGTGAAAGGAAGCCCCATCTGAACAAAAGAAAATCCAAAAATAAGAAGCAACAGCTGCTCCAGAGGAGAAGGAATCAGCAAAAGAACTCAAAGTATAAAAAATTAGAGTGAAAGGACACCCCTTAAAGGGAACATCAGCTGCCTAGCAATGGATAGCAACCAAAATGAAAATATTGAAAAGAAAGATAAAGACCTACAAATATGGATTATAAGAAAATGCAATGAAATCTAAGAGAAAATGGAAAACCAACTCAAATAAAACAGAAAAGTCATTCAAAGAATGAACAAAAAACCTCACCAGGGGGGCGGAGCCAAGATGGCAAACGGCAGCCAGCTTTTTACAGAAGCTCCCGTCCAAAAGGAGACTGAAAGGACAGCAGCTTAGCAAATTAGCGGATGGTTTGGAGCAGAGACAAGAGAGAAGATTGAAGAGTGCACTTCAACCTTCCTGAGGCGAGCTGCGACCCCGGAATTACAACCAAAAGGTACAAAATCCACCACCAAGCAGACGGGAGTCCCCTCCCCCACAACAAGGGCTCGAGCAGTTTACTCCATGCAAACAAGTGAGCAGAGGTCAAACTTCCTCCCACTCTATTCTATGGGAGAGACCCCCTAAAAACTGGACCTCCTACCCCTGCCAGCATGCCATGGCACCCTCCAGCCGCCGGTGCAGAAACCCCCGGCACGCCATCCTGGACGGCAGCCACAGGCAGGGCGCCCTTGACTCTCCTGGGTGGAGCCCCTGCCCTCAGGGGGCTAATTCGGCTGAGACAAAGGCAGTGGGCAGGCAGAGGCTAGAATTGACACCTGAGTTTAAAGCCAAATGCAACCTCTGACTTACAGAGAAATCTAGCCAGACAGAAGCCTAATTTAAACAGGCAAGGCCCCCTGCTGAACTCAGATTTCTGGCTGATTTTGCCAGGTTAACCCCGGGAGCAGTGGCCTAATGGAGTAAATAGGGCCACAAACCTGGGGGATTACGAGTGACTGGGTGCAAGGTGGGGAAGGAGGTATTAACCTTCCCAAACTAACCCATTTGCCGAGTGGGTCCCTTTGCCCTCACGGGGCACTGGAGCAAGTTATATCTGAACTGCAAGCAGACCCCTCTTATCTAACTCCCAGAGACATTTGAACTCTTCCACCTGAAATGGGTGCTGACTGAGACAACTGATTTTGTCCCCTCAAACCTGGTAGACCACCCAAGGACTATTCAAAGGGGCACCCCAGGTGTATGGTTGAGGGAAGGTTTGAACTATATAAAACTGTATATATTCTCCACCTGCAACTTTGAACTCTGAGGAGTCCCACCCACTCACTCCAAGATTTGGAGAGAAATCTAACGGGACAGAAGCCTAATTTAAACCCTCAAGGCCCCCCTGCCAAACTCAGATTTCTGGCTGACTTTGCCAGGTAAACCCCGGGAGCAGTGGCCTACTGGAGTGAATAGGGTCTCGGACCTGGGGAACCATGAGTAACTGGGTGTAAGGTAGGGAAGGAGGTATTAACCTTCCCAGACTAACCCAGTTGCCGAGTGGGTCCCTTTGCCCTCACGGAGCTGGGAGGGCCCCAAAACTGCTTGCTAGAGTTGCACGCTTCACGGGCAGCAGGCTCCTGCTCTGGGCAGGCCCAGTACCACTCGCTAGGGCCACAGGCGTGCTGCAGGCATCCTACAGGAAGAGGCGGAGAAATCCTCCAATCTAGGTAGACCCAAAACAGCTTGCGAGAGACACACACACCCCACGGGGGCCAGGGGAAGTGTTCCCGCTACAGGCTCCCAAGCTGGGCAGGCCTAGAACTGCTTGCTAGAGCCACACTCGCCCTGCAGGTGGTGGTAGAGGGGTCTACCATTTTTGGAGGGCCCAGAACTATTTGCTAGAGCCACATACGTCCCTCGGACAGAGGTGGAGGAGCCCCTCGCTCCGGGCTCCTGCACGGGGAGGGCACAGATCGGCTTGCTAGCGCCGCACGCATCCAACGGGCGACGGTGAAGTAGTCCCCTGCTTCCCCCCAGCTACTCTGGTGTGGCTGAACTAGGACTGATCTGGTCGCTCGTGTACCCTGCGCTACCACTGCCACTCCCCTACCCTCTGGTTGCTCCAGGGTGCCGAACTAGGACTGATCTAGCCACTACAGTTCCCCTGTACCACCCAGAGGGGCTGAACCAGGACTGATCTGGCTGCTGCCAGTCTCCGGTCCCCCAGTTGCCCGGCAGGCTGAACAAAGTCTAAGCCGGTCATGCACACTTCTGTGCAGCTGCTGCTGTTCCACTGCACCCAGGCTATCCCAGCACCCGAGAACTGGGAGAAGACAACAGACAGGCTCTGCCTGTCTCTCTGGGCAACCAGAAGAAGCCATCAACTGAAC
>NW_003852476.1:572168-614739 GCF_000181295.1 Otolemur garnettii | reverse complement strand
CCATTCAATAAAAAAAAAAAAAAAACCTCACCAAAGACACTGGCATCTTAGGGGCAGCACCTGTGGCTCAAAGGGGTAGGGCGCTGGCCCCGTATGCCAGAGGTGGCGGGTTCAAATCCAGTCCTGGCCAAAAACTGCAAAAATAAATAAATAAATAAATAAGACACTGGCATTTTAAAGAAAAACCAAATAGAACTTCTAGAAATGAAAGATTCAGTTAAGAAAATACAGAACACAATGGAAAGTTTTAAGAATAGACTAGACCAGGCAGAAGGAAGAATTCTAAAGCTTTAAGATAACTCTTTCAAATTAACTCAGTCAAAAATAATGAACAGAGAATTAAGAGGAATGAACAAAGTCATATCTTGTAGGAAATGTTGGGTTATGTAAAACAGCCAAATACAAGAATCACAGGAGTCCTGGATAGTGAAGAAGAAAACCACACAAGGGCTAGAAACCCTATCTGAGGGAATAATTGAGGGAAAACTTCCCTGGTCTTGCTAGAAATTTAAACGACCAAGTACAAGAACTTCAATAAACCCCTGAAAGATCCATCATGAAGTGGCAATCACCAAGGTACATAGTCATCAGATTGTCCAAGGTCAACATGAAGGGGAACTCCTATGAGCCATCAGGTAAAAACATCAAGTAACTTACAAAGGACGAACCACAGACTTCTCAACTGATACCTTACAAGCCAGAAGAGACTGGGGCCCCATCATTAGTCTTCTTAAACAGAACTGCCAGCACAGAATCTTGTATCCTGAAAAACTGAGCCTTATAAATGAAAAAGAAATAAAGGTTTTTCCAGACATGCAAACATTGAATTTGTTAGGACTAGGCCTTCCCTCCAAGAAATACTCAGAACTGTACTATGCATCCATCAGCATAATAGTCACCCACCAGAGTAAAACCACTCAAAAGCTAATGCTCAGAGTTCATATAAAACAACAGTACAAAAGGTAAAACAAAGCAGCAAGATACTACCTAAGAGGGTGAACAGAACAGCACCTCACAGATCAATTCTACCAATCAACATGAGCAGTTTAAATTCCCTACTCAAGAGACATATGCTGGCTGAGTAGATTAAAAAAATAGAAGCCAAGTATCTGCCATCTCTAGGAAACACATATAACCCACAAGGACTCATACAGACTGAAGGTTGTAGGATGGAAAAAAAAAATTCCATGGAAATAGAAACCCAAAGAAACTAGGTGTGCCATTCTCATATCAGATACAATTGACTTTAAATCACCAACAGTAAAGAAAGACACCAATGGCCATTACACAATGGTAAGGGGAGTAATTAACAGGAAGACATAACAATCCTGAATGCCTGTGCACCTAACATAGGAGCACCCAGTTCATAAAACAAACCCTGCTAGATCTAAGAAAAGAGATAAGGGAAGCATTCCAACTTCCAGGGCCTTCATCACCCCACTGGCAGAGCAGGACAGATATCCAAGTAGAGAATAAATCATGAAACACTAGACTTAAACGGGACTCTAGAACAAATGGGCCTACCAGACATTTAGAGAACACTTACCCCAAATTACTGAATATATACTCTTCTCATCAGCACATGGGACATTCTTCAAGACTGATCAAATTTTAGGCCATAAAACATGGCTCAACAAATTCAAAAAAAATGAAATTATACCATGTATCTTCTCAGATCATAGCAGAATAAAACTAGAAATCAACTGTAAGAGAAACACCCAATTCTACACAAAGTCATGGAAATTTTTACTACTGAACAATTATTGAATCAAGGATGAAATTAAGATGGAATCAAAAGATCTTCAAACTGAATGACAAAGGGAACACAAAGTATCAAAATCTATGGGATTCTGCAAAAACAGTCCTAAGGGGAAAATTCATAGCCTTGAGTGTCTACATCAAAAAGACAGAAAGATCATAAATTCACCATCTAGTGACATGTCTCAAGGAACTAGAAAAGGAAAAGGACCAAACCCAAAGCTAACAAAAGAAAAGAAATAACAGAGCAGAACTAAATGAAATGAAAAGTGAGAAAATAATACAGAAGATCAATGAAACAAAAAATTGGTTCATTGAAAAGATAAACAAAAATTGATGCACCTCTTGCTATATTAACAAGAAATAGAAGAGAAAGGACCCAAATAAACTCAATCAGAAATGAAAAACAGATATCTGTGAAAACAGATATCACAGAAATACAAAATATCATCCATGAAAACGATAAAAATCTCTATACACATACATTTGAAAATGTAGCAGAAATGGGCAAACAAATGGAAACACACAAGCTCCCAAGACTCAGAAGCCCTGAAGAAACCAACAATGAGCAACAAAATTGAAGCAGCAATAAAAAAACTTCCAACCAAAAAAAGCCCCAGACCAGATGAAATCACAGCCGAATTTTATCAGACCCACAAAGAATTGGTGACCACACTGCAAAAACTATTCCATATCATTGAGAAAGAGAGAATCTTCCCCAACTGATTCTATGAAGCCCATGTCATCTTGATACAAAACCAAGAAAGGACAAATCCAAACCAAACCAAACCAACAAACAAAAAAATAACTATAGACCAATATCCCTTATGAATATGGATGAGACAGAAGGACCTGTCAGAGGACCCTGTGGCACCTTGGTGAGAAATGACAAGAACCTCAACTGCAACAATTATGAGACAAAGAGCACAGGAAAGACACAAGAAATACACATGGCAGGGGGTCAGTAACGTATGGTGGGAAGAGGGATACAGTGAGGGGTAGAGGCTCGACTTCCAGGATGCTGATCTGGGGGCCAGTAGGCCTGTCATCCAGTGAACAAAGTAGAGAGAGTCAGAAGCAGCAGGATGAGTCAGCCAGGACAGTTAGTGGGGGCAGAGGAGTTAAATTTATAACATTTTGAAATTCAAACACCTGAGAAACATCCAGGAGAACAGGCCCAGTGCTGGGGCTGTAATGTGGACAGGGAGCTCATTGGACAAGCTGAGCTGCCACGTGGCTCTGAGAGTCATCTGCCTTGTGAGGGAAGCCACAGATGTGGAAGAAATAACTCTGGGAGGAGGGAAGGAGGCCAGGACAAATGGCTTGAGAACATCAACCTTTAAAGGACTTACGAAGTAAAAGAAATTTGTGATGAAAATGAAAAGATTGGTCACACCTGGAGCAGGAAAAGAGCACTATGAGCTGCTCTGCTCCTCATCTCATGGACCTGCACCTGCTGGGTTACTTGTGCTGGAAACCAGAAGAATAGTCTTCCATTTCTAGTTCTTGACTGAGTTCTATCAATTGTTATTTTCAAAATATGCCACAAATCTACCTGCCTCTCACCATGCCCCTGGCAGCATCTGGGTCCTGGTCCAAGTCCCCCCACTCATCTCTAAGCCCTCTTTGCCTACCTGTACCCCAGAGAGCCAACCTGTTTTGTTCACATAGCACAAATGAAGGAATGGATGATTGAATAAATGAATGTAGAACTGCCGGTATAAGGAAATCAGGAAAGCTCTTCTTCTAAAGGCATTCTGGAAGACATTAATAACACCTATGGTTCTGGGGCCATGGCGGGCATTAGCTGCGAGGTCTCTAATTCCCTGCAATGTTAGGGATTGTAATTGCTCAGTGACCAGAGGTCACTCCCCTTTCTTTAAGCAGAAGAGCTGAAATTAAACTATTTCTTAAGGTCAAGAATAAAAACTTAAATATATGTTTGTCCTTTCTCATTGAGGAAGGAAACTTTTTGCTGGATGGACAAAAATGTCCGTAATATCCAGTGCCTCATGCTTTTAAGGAAATCATAACTTTAACTGTCTAAAACATGGGGTCTTTATTACGATTTTTCTGCAACTTCCTGATAACATTTTGATACACCATAAATTCCAATGCCTTTAATAAGATAGCAGTACCAGATCCCTGGGGTCCTCACGTGCTATTTTTATGCACTTAGCAACTTCCAGAAAGTCAGGTAAGGGGTTCTGGGCCTTTTACATTAGGACTGAGAAGTAGTAGCTTTCACAATGGAAAATTTATCTCACTGGGAAAATATCTGCCAGACCATTATTGCACCTTTCTGCAACCTTTATGAGGTGTGGAGTGAGTTTTAAGAGGAAAAAAAATTCCCTAACAGGATTTCTCATGAGTCAGTTGCTTGACCTGGCAGGGAGAGTGGAACTACGAGTTGATTGGGGGAGCATTTCTCCTGGAGGACTGGGCCTCCTTAGTGCCTGGCAGCACACACATAATGCAAGGCCTGAAGAATTGTCTGGATCTCTCAGATTCCCAGGTCCGGGCACCATCTCCAGAAAAAGATGAGTAAACAAGAGTGCAGTATCCCCACTGGAGTCAGCATGCCCAGGCGGAACTGCAGCCTAGTGTCGACTGCTCTGCCAACATTTCTCATCATGGGTGTTACCTGAAGCCTCTAGCATCGGGGCACAATTTTTCAGGTAGACATTTAGTAACTCAGTTGGCATCCACCTGGGTCCATGGAAAGCGAGAATAATAAAGCTTGTTTTCCCTTCAAATGGCAACAAGGTGATCAGTAGGTTTGCAGTCTTGCCCTCCACTGCAGTGTTCACCCTCTGGCCCTCTTGGATGTGAAAACTACTTTCAGTGGCAGAGAAAGAGAGGCACGTTTATTCTGTTCTCCTAAACCCAGCTCTAGGCAGAGCGCAGGCAGAGAACTGGATTTGGAGTTTAGTGACTGTGGGCAACATCCATTCTCTTCAAGGTCTTCTTACCCCAGAAGAAAACTGGGATTGCTGGTGGACATGTTAGCCCTCTCTTGCTCTCAGCTGCCCTTTAAGGTAGAGAATTTGTCCCAGGGACTGTCTAAGTCACAAGAGCTATAGAAAAAACCCAATGTGGAAGACACCCAGAAAGGCTTCCAGGAAAAGGCTGCTTTGCCAGCGAGGCGCTAGGGATATTCTCAAGCTGAGCTCACTTACAAACAAGAAACCAGTTCACAACAGGCTGCTCCCACAGTGGAGATAAACAAGTGGCTGACCGGTTTCCCCAAGACCCCAAGTTTGGTCCAGGCTGATGTCCAAGGAGCACAGAGATTCTCATGGGAGACCAGCAGGAGAGCCCCCAGAGTCCCAGACAGAGGCCTTGAAGGCAGCAGATGCTGCCAGAAGAAAGGTGCTTCCTGCTGCTTCCTGATTCCCCACTCCTGAGGTTTCCAGTCCAGGAGCCTGTGCTTCCCAGCAGGGCCACCCAAATAGTAACAACAAACCCCCTACACCAGGGGTCCTCAAACTTTTTAAACAGGGGGCTAGTTCACTGTCCCTCAGACCGTTGGAGGGCCAGACTGTGGGCTTGGGACGAGTTGGCTGCTAAGCAGGCCAGGCAGCAAAAACACCCGGCGGGCCTGAGGACCCCTGCCCTACATGCTAAGCAGGTGCCTCTCAGAGACCACAGGCTTCTGTCTGGGGCCGTGCTCTACATGTGGACCTTGAACTCTGCACTTGGGGGTGGGGTGTCCTCTGTGCTTATGAACTAATGAAGCCCTTGAGGCCCCACCGACCAGCTTCAGAGTCACTTAGGGGAGCACTTAGAGAAATACGTGTTAGGGGCCCACTGAAGGTCATGTCCAGGAATTTTAAAACACTTTGAAAAGACTGGGTGATTCTGGTGTGGCTCTCTAAGGGCTGGCTTTAAACCATAGTCCCCTAAAGAGGAAGGATTCCAGACCTGGATTCAAATTCCTGTTCTGCCACCAACTGGCTAAATCATTAGACAAGCCACTTTAGCATTTCTACACCTTGACCTCCTCACCTCTATGGCACAGGTGATATTATTTGTATTTTCTTGCCGCCAGCTAACCCTGAGAGATATAAGATTTATTGTCCCACAGAAGGAGAAGGTGGGACCCAGGTGGGCATCCCCACCCCGTTTTAATACATGGTGAGTCAGGGTTGGGGCACAGTGTTCTTCAAACATCCAGAAACTTCGCACTTGCCAAGGCACATCTGGGTGTAGACAGTTACAGGAAAATCAGTGTTGTTTTCTGCCTGTAGTGTGTCTGTGCACCCTTCCTGCCTCTGCAGAGAAAGCTGCCCCTCAAACCTCACTGAGAAGCATTTTCTATTTTTTTGTACATTTGATGTACATTTTTGTACATCATAACTTTGTACATTGATGCATTTAGGGGGTTCAGGGGAGAAGCATTTTCCTAAGGTGCAAAACCCACAGGCAACAAAGAAAAGGACACCTTCCAATCCTGGTGTCTGAGAAGCTACCACAACTGCAGTGATGACCCTCCATCTATTCATTAAGAGACACATTTCCAGCACCATTATTTTTATATTTAATAACCATAAAAATACATAATGTGGGTGTATATTATATAACTTTGATCAATTGTGTACCAAAAGTAACTGTAATTAAAACTTAATCCATAAAAAATTTTCTTTTTTTTTTTTAAAGACAGTCTCAGTTTGTCACCCTCAGTAGAGTGCTGTGCTATCATAGCTCACAGCAACCTCCAACTCCTGGGCTTAGGCGATTCTCTTACCTCAGCCTCCCGTGTAGCTGGGACTACAGGTGCCCACCACAACACCTGGCTATTTTTTTGTTGCAGTTTGGCCGGGGCCGAGTTCAAACCTACCATCCTATACGGGGTCAGCGCCCTACTCACTGAACCATAGGGGCTGCCCCATAATAAATTTTGTAACAAAGTGCTGTGCTGACAAAAAAAAAAAAAAATTCAGAATTTTTAACGTATACATATTTTTGTTGAAGAGTAGAATGATAGGATAATTCATAAAAGACATTCAGGCATAAAAATGTGTCACATTAGGATACAGTTCTGCTGGAGAAGTGAAATAGAAATACAATTTCAAGGAGAAAAAGAAACATTCTGTAACTTCCAACTGTTAGAAAGAAAAAGAAAAAGAGCTTCTTCATGTTTTTTTTGAAACATGGGCATTAAATCACTAAGGTAGTTAGATTCCACTAGGTAAATTCAAGTGATATATAACCTTTGTATTCTTAAATATCAATGTTTACAAGGCATCAGAAACTAACTCCTTTGAAACTATTAAATTTAGATAAAAAGCATTTGACATCATCTTGAAGATCTTAGCTTTGTAGAAGTTTCTGAGGGGCACAGAGGAAAGAAACTCAGAACACTATTGGGCCTGTCCCAGAGCTGCAGTGCAGAGGGGCCCAGGGAGAGCATGCAGAGTGACCTGAGATGGCAGGAGTCCTAGGGACCATAATATGGGACAGAGAGGGTGGCATGTCAGTGCCATGTCCCCAGGCATGGGGGCTCTCCAAGCCCTGTGCAAGGCAAGGGGGGACCCAGGAGTTTCCCTGCACCCCAGCACAGAGAGGAAAGGTGCAGAGTCTTCAAAAGGCACAGCCCTCACTGCAGGGCAGCACCAGACACATGACACCCCACTGTCACCCCAGTGGGTCATTTTCCCTTCCTGGCCACCCAGATGGTGAGCATACAGAGCAGCTGCCCCTGGCAGAGGGTAGTACGTGTCAGGAATCCCCTCTGCTGAGTCCTGCAAACACCCAGAACATCTCCGGGTAAGAATGGGCGGTGAGGAGGGTGACAAAATATGGAATCATCCAGGGAGAGTGAGTCATTGAAAGGCTAATTAAAAGACTAATTAAAACATCCCTGATAGGAGTTTAGCTTAGCAAACCTGACTATTTAAGCAGGAAAGCGGCTGTAAACCAGAGGAGACTAGGACATCATTAATTGGCAAGACTCAGCTCTGTGCCACCCACAGGGTGAGGCTGGTCAGGTGTGCAGCATCCAGGTGCGGCTGTGTGCCGGGTGAGCATATCCGCCTGCCTCTCACACCTATAAGATGGGCTCATGTGTTATATTTACCTGGCAGGGTTCCTGAGAGAATTAGAATAGATAAAAAGCTTCGCAGAATGTCTATTCCCCTCGAAGGATAACTATTACTGTAATACCCTAGTCTGCCAGCCTCCACGCTGCCTGAGAGGCGGGGGAAGACACCCTGCTTACTGCTGAGCTGTCCCCGAAGAGTGACACCTCTGTTCTCTAGGCATTGAAGCCCACTCTGCACAGAGGAGGAGGAGGCCTGTCTCGTCTTGTCCCAGGCTGTTGTCTCTGGGTTATAATATCTTACAGAGCTGGAGAAAAAACAGCTCTGAAGAAGAGCCCTCAGAATCAGTCTTCTGATAACTGGGACATTGTTGTTTGCAGATGCAGCCCCTTCTTAGGACAGAATAGTTTTCAGGGAAACCCCTTTCTCCATGCAAATGTTACCTTGGTGCAGCCCTCCCTGAGAGGCCCCCAGCAAAGCTGAACACCAAAGCAGGGAGACCCAGACCTGTCAGCACACTGGCTGTCTTAAGTGTGGGCTGCCCTCTGCCCTAAGCCTCATTTCTTTCTCTCAAAGAGGCCACCAAGGTGTAAACAGGTCTGGCTCCTCCGCAACCCCTCCAGACCTTGGTATGTACTCTCCTGAAGAGTCACAGAGAGAACTGGACCTGGCTGCTACTGCTGCTAGGAGAAAGCCTCCCTGTACCAGTGATAGAGCGCCTTGCAGATGAAGGAGCTTTCAAGTCAGACTTTCTCACCAAGCTCTCTCAGGTGGTGAATGCCATCGACCAAACATTGATTAAGCACCTACCAAGTGTGGGCCCAGTGCTCCAGCCCATGCCACAGAGCCTTGCAGCAAAGTAGAAGCCATGTGACCTCAACTCACCAGTGAACTCTACCTGTACATCACCTGAGCCATGCAGGCTCCTTCCCTTGGGCTGCTGTCAGCCCAGAGATACCAGCACGTGCTACCTGCTGCCTCAGCTGCCTTGAATCCTCCAGAGCTGCTCAGGACCCACCCGCAAAGGGTTATACCTGCCACAGCAGCAGAGGTTTGCTGATATTTCAGTATCATTCCTCCTCTACCACGCCTTTCAATTCCACTGGTCTTCCTTAGAGGTCGATAAACAGACCTAGAAGTGGTGAAGATTCTCCCCACAACGCCATCTATACAGAAAGCCCGCATGACCTTTTGGAACAGTCCCCATAACACACATAGCCATATACAGGTGCATCTGGCCAGAAGGAAATCAACCTCTAAACCCTGGATCTAAACAAAGAGCAGCTATGAATTGTGATTCCTCTCACGGGGCTGACCAGCAGCAAGGCCCTGGCCCTGGTGAACAGCTCTCCTAGTGCGCTTCACATGCGCTTCCATTTACAATGATCAACTTATACACAAGAACTCTCAAATGTGTCCACTGGTAAAATGGGTTCCATCATCCTTTATTTAGTCACTTCTAACAAAAACATGCTAGGTATCACTATGCCAGGTGCTGCTGTACAGACAATCTTGTGACAAAAAGGACAGCAATCATGTTCTCCAAGTGACATTCTGGGTGAGGGTGGCAGGTGAACATACAAGGTGCACATGTGCTTGCTAGGTAGGCAGGAGAGCTGTGTGTAAACAAGGCAGGAGGACGGTGGAGGGGTAACTGGGTAGGGAGTAGGGTGCTATCCTTACAGGGAAGGTGACCCTGTTGTGTGACCTTTGAGCTGAGATGTTCTAAGTAGAGGAGAAAAAAGGGCAAAGAATTGTCTTGAAGTGAGAGCGTGCCTGGCAAATCTGTGGAATAGTAAGGAGGCCGGTGTGGCTGGGGCCTGGTGAAGTTGGAGACAGCTGTGAAGAGAAGGGCAGGGCTTGGGGCGGGGCAAAGAGCCAGGGTTTATCCTGAACTGGTGGAAGAAAGCATGTGCTCTCCATACACCCAGCCTGTCTGTAGTCAGGACCCAGAATCTACCTGTCTCTTCTTGAAAATCACAAAATTCTAAACCAAGTTTAAGAAATCTAAATACACTTTAGGTTAGAAAACAATTACCCTCCAATATCCTGAAACTGTGCACCAGGATGTCCATGGCCGGCTGCACACAGCACACAGTCTTTCCTCGTCACTGACCGAATGTGCTCTTGCTGCTGAGCTGAGAGGAAGGATGGTGCTTTTGCAGACCCAACTCCATTCTGTTTTGGATTAGGCATTTGTGATAACACCACTCCTGCTCAGAAGGCTCTGAAACACCAGCTGGGGACAGCTTGGTGTGCGGTGTTCATCAGAAAGGTTATGCTGACATGCTGACCTCCAAATTCCTGATAATAAATGTGCATGGGCCAGGAGACAAATTAATCCAGACAGCAGTACTGTTCAAATTCTCATAACTTAGCTTTCATGTTATATTTTTAAAAGGTAAAATGGTATTAACAATTTTCCTGCGTTATTTTTCCCCTTTCGGTCTCCTAGAAATCCAGTTACTAGTATGTGGAAAGAGACAATGTCTGTCACAATGAAGTCAAAGAAAGCTAATTTCTTCCTGTGGGGCAGTTTGCATAGCCTGCCTGGCTGCGGGGAGTCACCAGGCAGCATCTCAACAAAAACTAAGAACTGGGGCAGCACCGATGGCTCAAGGGAGTAGGGTGCTGGCCCCATATAACGCAGGTGGCAGGTTCAAACCTGGCCCCGGCCAAAAACTGCAAAAAAATAAAAATAAAAATAAAAATAAAATAAAAACTGCTCCACTGGGTGGTCCATCTCCTGAAAGTATTTTGCCTATCAAGCAAGAGAGTAATCTGGAGGGAATTTAGTAAATAAGGACCCTATAAACAGAAGGTACTAACAGGTTTTTGGTTTGCTTTTAAAAATTAAAATTTAGAGGTCAGCATCTCTAAAAACAAAACATTCTCATTGCAGAGATATATTAAGGTAACCCAGGAAAGTATGAAAGGAAAATGAAAAAAAAAAATTCTGATACTCTTATCCAGAGATAACCCGTGCCAACATTTGGAGGACACATTTTCAGCCTTCTTTTTGTGCTTGAGTATGTGCACACAATTTTACATAAACAGAATCAAAGTATACTTAAAGCTTTATAACTTGCTTTTTTCACCCTCATGTCATGACAGCTTTCTAAGTTATTAAATATAAGCCTAAATCATTACTTTAAATATATTCATAATAGTCCATTATACAAATTGTACGGTCACAAAGTACTTAACTATACTCATATTATGGCTTCTTTATGGGTCCTGAGTGGGCCCATTCACTAGCTAGTGAAAGGAAAAAAAATTTACTCTGCTCCATAATCTCAGTACAACCCAGCAATGTGAACCAGCCCTAAGGATAACATTCTTTTTTAGGAAAAATGTTCAATCTCCCATATTCATCTTTCTCGCACAACTGCTTTCTAGGAAGGCACCTGTCTGTCTGGTGGGACAGACTGCAGCCTGTGTGACATTGTACAAACAAGGGAGCAGGACCCTCAGATGCATTTCCCTTTCCCTCGTGGCTCCTCTGGACCCTTGCTGGAGTTTGCTGTGTTGTGGAAGGCCTTACCTGCTCCCTGAACCAAGGCCGCTCAGGTGCAATGAGCTGTCTTGTTTTTGTTCAGGCAATGAGCAAGACCCACCCACAACCACACCTAGTACAGACCCCTGTGGTCAGGTGTGGGTCTTCCGGGCAACTCAGTCAGTGTCAGGGCTGCCCAGGCAGCACACCCAAAAGGAACTACACTACCGACATCCTCTGTATCCTTGAGACACCAGTGAAGACAGAAATTTTACAAGCTGAGGTTGCTTGCTTATTTATCCCTTCCAAGGGATAGGCCTGCCATGATCTCAGCCTCTTTACCCTGGTCTCAAATGTCCCAGTTCTACGGTCTCTGTGACTATCCCTAAGACTCCACTCATTCTAGTTCCTTGAGGTTTCAGTGGCTGGAATCCTCCTAATGTCATATCTGTGGTCAGTAAAACTCCCTCTCGTCGGGTCTACAGATCCTTTGAGATGAAGGGTCCCATCACCCCGTGACTCCCCATCCTCTGTACACTGCAGAAACCCCGTGTCTGGAGTGTCCTTTTTGGCTGGTCCCACCGTGAGGTCCCCGCCACACTCTTTGCTCACTGCACCTCACGCTTTGCTTCTCTCGCAGGAGCTCCAGCCAGGTAGAGTCTGTGTCTACGGGGTTCTCAAGTAGTAGCTACCCAAAGCACATCCAAGGAATGAAAAATCAAATGTGATGGATGCATGAAAACAGAAATCAGGCTCTTGCACAGGTGGCACCTGGAAGGGCACTTCAACCTAGGTCCTGAGAGGTGTGGCCCCAGGGGCTCTGGCTCCACATCTGGGATCTCTAAGAACCTGGACAGGGTCTTGGATCCACCCTGAAGTACGGCTTCACTGTGCTGGACATAAGCTCGGGAACTGGAGAACAGAAGACATGAGAGGTGGGGCATGCCGAACGTGGTTTTCTGACACCTGAGAGAAAAAAGTACGGGCCACCAGGATGCCCACCTGCTACAGCCCCTCTATGCCATTCTTGTTGTAGTATTTTACCCTTAGTAAGAGGTGAAAATCTCCACCCTGTAATTTATCAAACAACTCTAATAAGTACATCTTGTGGTCTGGGTCATTTCCTTTCATGACCCTCATTATTTTAAGCCAGTTTTATAGCAATGAAAAATGAAATACTTCATAAATTGTTTTTCTCTAAGTGTTAATTAGCTGTTATATTCAAGCACTGCTTCTAAATCTGAAGGAAGCTGTTTGTGCTAAATAATGTGTTGCTATGATGGGATAAGTGTCTAAAACATAAAAATTCATATTAATTTCAATCCACTGAAATAAATTATAAAATTAGTTTATCTTCATAAAAAATACTGCCTTTTTGCCAACTAATGAAAAAAAAAATGCTTCCAGATTTTTGCTGTTGTTTATGTATTTGTTTCCCTGGCTTAAAAAAAAAATAGTTACTGATATTTTTATCTGAGTTAAAAATGTAAATATAATTGGCTCCAGCTAGCCAATAAATTCAAGGGGGAAATTAGGATTTTCCTTGTGATGTGAATACGTTACCTAGGAAAGTTTGCTAATTACCTTGCTTTATTACAACTGCCTCTGTTCAGGATCTATTTATTGAAAAATCCCTTAAACAACCTCTAAAGCAAAAATATTCTTCATTTATAGCTTTTTGCTGGAATAAAGCATTGCTACGTATTTGCTGGTGAAGATTGGAGAAGAGATTCTGCCTGTTGTCACTCTGACCCTAGGACAGGGTCAGCTCCAGACCTACTGTCTCCCAGAGCTCCCATTCATCTGAGCCACTGAAGCCTGAGGTCACTCTCAGCTCCTCAGGGCTCTACCTCCAGCCCCTGGGCAGTGCTGGGCTGTGCTTGCCCTTCTCTCTCCTGGGCCCAATCAGTTAGCTTTCACTGAACCAGTGGCATGGCTGGCTGGCTGCTAAAGACCAGGCTGTGCTTTGCCTCTGCCACAATTGCCTGTTCTAACTCATGGGCTCTGTAAGAATCAGTGTTCTGTTCACCTAGGAAGAAAAGACAACCACCAAGAGGCACCAGCCTCCAAAATTCTATTTCCAGGCTCATCAACTCAAGTCAGGGAAGACAGGCACATCTGAAATTAGTATTGATGCAACAGTACTTTGAAAAGGCACTTGTAAAATCAAGGCTGATGATCTAGTTTAAGACTGGTCAAGATAAATGTTTTAATATTTAACAGCAAAAGCAAAGCAATAACAACACTGGGAAGCCAAGAAAAGACACTTTGGGAAAAGGTTCTGATGTTGGAGTTAACAACGGTTTCCCAGATGAGCTATGCCGGTCTAGGCATCTTGGTAATATCATAGGTAGTAGGTATTTCCCAGCCAGCCAGAGACTCAGAGCTTTGTGTAACGTGTTTTATAACTCCAAACTTCAAAGGCGATTTCAGCATTTACTCAAAAACTTTTGAAATAATTATGTAAGGATAAAATCGCAAGTCCCTACCTACCACACTGTCGGGGAAGTTGCTTTGGTGTATGTCAGTGTTTTTGGAACTGCAGCTCAAGACCATGTGCCTTGATGAAATGCGTGGAATTCTCCAGGGTGAGTGCAGGAGTGTGTTGTTCATGCCCTAGCATGGCATGAAATGCCCACCACCCATTAGCTTTCTATTAAGTCTCCACTTCCTTGCAAAGTGATTTTCAGCATTATTTTTGTTCCTAATTTAAAGCAATAATTTATATGACCTTAGTGTCTGCTGACCCTTGAAAACAGCTTCCCCACCAGCCCTCAAGCTGCTGTTATTTTTCTGCAATTGCTGGTAATCGTGTCCAGCATCTCACCATTCACTAGCTGCTCTCCATGTGCTCGGTGGTACATAATCTCATTCAATTTACTGTAAACACCGTTGTAAGTTCTCCTGTTACTCTGACTTGGTAGAATTTGTCCAAGTCCCATTTATTAGTGTGAGAATTAGCAGCAGCTTTCCTGCTTGGAGCAGACTAAAAGCATAAGCCACTCCATATTCCAGTTTGGTGAGCCAACATGGCTGCTGAGGCCAGCTGGCCTCAGGAAGAGTCTGGATGATTTCATTTAGTGCCTTTGGAAATATTTCTCACTGGGTAAATTCAAGGAAAATGGCTTGTCATGGATGATATCTGACCATAATAAGCACCTAAAATGTTTTCCTTATAAATATTGTGAAATGAAACAGGTGTAAAGCCACAGTTGGAAAATTAGAAGCCAAGAAGGACTGCAAAGATTGCAGGCTGACTTCCCACCAGAAGGTGGGATTTGGGGATCCAGTAGGGACTTGTGTCACTGGGACATTTCTCCCCTGCTTTCAAGAAATTTATCATGTGTTCAACCATTTATTTAATAAATATTGATATGCTATATATAAAAGCCCTCTACTGGGTCTTGATAAGATGTAAAGATCACTGCACATTCAGCCTTTAGGAGGTGCTGGCCAAGGAGTGAGAGGCCCTGAGAAATGTGCTCAGGGTTGGACACCCCTCAAGGCCATCACACACCCATGCAGAATGCGCCCTCCTGCTCACAGAGAAAACCCAAGTCCCTGAGTTAAAGAAGCTGCCAAAGGGAAGTGAGTATGGAGAAAAGACCTGTAGAGGGTGTGGAAAGAGGACAGGGTGGTAGGTGCTGGTGGCAGGAAACAGTTGTCCCCTGCTGCTAAGTATGCAGCCTGGGTTTGGGGCCTGCTAACTGTGAGCTTTGCTCAGGCACCCTGTGAGGCCAGCCTGCCACTGGGAGGGGCTGGGGCAGTGCAGGGCTGGCTGTTGGCTGTTGGCTGTTGGCTGCTGTGTCCAAGATGGTGTGTGAGTTGTGCAGGGTCCTCCTGCAGAGGGAGCAAGCAGCCACTCCCAGTTCCCAGGGTGGTGCTCAGAGGGGCAAGTTACTGCATCAGACAGAGCCCCAGGGAAGTGGACGCTGAGGAATTGCTACCCCAATGCTTGCAGGTCTGTGCAAGTAGGTGAGCCTAGGGTGCAGTGGTGCAAAACCTGTGTGTAAATGTTCACAAGGACTTTATTTACAATGGTCAGAAACAGGAACCACTTGAGATGCCTTTCCACAGGCATAGGGTAGAGGTTTGACAAACTGTGGTCTGCCCACACCAGGCACTGACACTCAGCAGCAAAAATGACAGACTATTGACACACACAGCAACTTGGATCAACTTCCAGAGAATTATACTGAGTGAAAAAATCTAGTCCTAAAGGACTGTGTACTCTGTGATGTCATTTATATGACATTCTTTTTGTGTGTGTGTGTGAGACAGGGTCTCACTATGTCACTCCTGGTAGAGTGCCGTGGCATCACAGCTCACAGCAACCTCAAACTCTTGGGCTCAAGTAATTCTCTTGCCTCAACCTCCTGAATAGCTGGGACTACAGGCACCTGCCACAACACCCAGCTATTTTTTAAAGACAGGGTCTCACTCTTGCTCAGGCTGTTCTGAACTCCTGAGCTCAGGCAATCCACCCACCTCAGCCTCCCAGAGTTCTGGGATTACAGGTATGAGCCAAGGAGCCTGGCCTATATGACCTTCTTGGAATGACAAAATTATATGAATAGAGAGTGGACTAGTTATTGCCAAGGATCAGAGACAGGGGACAGAGTGAGTTATGTGCAGCTACCAAAGGGCCACACGTGGGACCCTGGAAATGGCGGGCACACTCTCGTTTATGTAGGAGAAAGATGAGACACACTGCTTGGGACAATATTACTATGGTCTTATGAGATTTCGTGGCTGCAAGAAATGGAACGAAGGGTGCAGGGCATCTCCCTGTACAGTTTTTTACCAATACATGTGAATCTATAATTATCTTAAAAATGAAAAGAAGACCCTACACCAAGGAAAACTGACTGGTTTCTTTTTACATTTTTTTCCTGTACTTTCTGCTTATGATTTTTCTAAGTTCCTTTGAAAATATTAGCCTCTTTGTTTAAGAGACTTAAATATGTTTGATTATTTGGCACAGTAATTCCAAGCCTAAAAAGGTTCTAAGAAAAAATTCAAAATGTATTATAAACTGTTCATTCTAACATTACTTATTAGAGCAAAAGCCTGAAGTGAAATTTATGTCCAATAGCAAAGAAGGGGTTAGATAAAATATTATATCCAGAGCGGCATCTGTGGCTCAAAGGAGTAGGGTGCTGGCCCCATATGCTGGAGGTGGTGGTTTCAAACCCAGCCCCAGCCAAAAAAAACCCTGCAAAAATAAAAATATATTATATCCAAATGATGGGATATTCTGCAATCATTAAAAATAATGCTCAATCATAATAAGATGAAATTTTCAATGTAACGTTAAGAGAGAAAGTGAAAATGGAAAACTACACATTCAGCACAATCTCAGGAATCTAGAGTGGTATGTACAGCATGAGGGACAGTTCAAACACGGCAATGGTAACCTCTGAGTGCAGAGCTGTGGGTTGTATCTGCTCTCTTAGATGCTTTCTGGTTTCCAAGTGTTCACAATGAGCTCACCATCAGCATGATTAGACTAGCTACTATATCTCTCAGATTTTGTGTCTTCATGCATAAAATGGGGTGATAATAGTACCTTCCATCCATGTGGTGTTGTTTTTGTTGTTTGTTTGTTTGTTTGTTTTGAGACAGAGTCTCACTTTGTCACACTTGGTAGAGAGCTGTGACGTCATAGCTCACAGCAACCTCAAACTCTTGGGCTTAAGCGATTGTCTTGCCTCAGCCCAAGTAGCTGGGACTAGAGGCAACCACCACAACACCCAGCTATTTTCTGTTACAGTTGTCATTTTGTTGTTTAGCAGGCCTGGGCTGGGCTCGAATCCACCAGCTTCGGTGTATGTGGCTGGCTCCCTTACTACTATGCTATGGGTGCCAAGCCATCTATGTAGTGTTGTATCTGTAGTGCTTGGCAAAGTGTCTGATACACAAGAATTGACAGATCAATGTCACTCATTTGACAGGCGGATATGTATAGTACTCATTCTGAGATCTTTACAAATAACAACTCAGTCCTCATAGCATCCTTCTGAGCTGAGGGTTATTATTATTTTCCCACAAATTCTACATATTGAATAAGGAAACTGAGACATGGAGGAATTAAATAATTGGCACAAATTCGTACAATTAATAAACAGCAGAACTGGAGTTTAACACAGATAGTCTGGCTGTAAAACCTGTGCTGTCAATCATGACACTATTTGGGGTTTTTTGGTGATTATTATTATACTGGAGTAGAAGCAAAACTGTGAGTTAGGTGCAAGTGCAGTAGAACCCCTGTCAGCAGAACACCCAGGGGCTATGATGAACAGTCAGCATATGGGGCACTCACCACAGGACTTTCTGTCGAGCACATGTGGTGCATGTCCAGTCTGTGGACATTAGGTGACCTTGAGGATGAGTCAGTATAGGGAGGTGGTCAGCTACAGAGGCTCTGCTGTAACTGGAAAAGACTAATTGTCCAGCGATCCATGGTTGGTGACAACCAGCATGGGGATAGGATAGTGGAACAGATACTGGCCGGAAGCCCTCATGTGATTCAGAGCTGCACAGTTTGAACCGAATATCTATATGCCCTTACATGAACTACTTAGTGTCTCTGGGTTCAAATCCCATAGAATAACATGTTAGAAGTGTCTACCTTTCTGACCAGTGGGGAGGCTTATTAAAAATTAATACACACATGGTAACTCTTTATAGTACACACTCAACAAATGCTAGATGTTTTTTCCTTGTTAACATTGAAAATATTATTTTTTAATAGGGTGTAAAATATACAGATGATTCATTCAAATATATGCCCCATGATAAATGGGCCATCTTTCAATTACCCCTAGCAAAATAAAATTGATGCATGGTATCTAAGTGTCTGGATAGACCATCTCTGCTATATAACTCAAAGTTCCTGGAAAACACAGAATTTACAAGGTGTGCAGTTGTAGCATCTCAGTAGTCCCTCTTGGAGCTTGAATGCCCAGCATAACAGCAAGTGGATCATTCTTGGTAACACCATTTACTTGACAAATGCAGCAATGGATATTACAAAACATCCATTGGCAGAGTCCTAGGACTTAACAGCATCAGAAGTAAATACATATGTATATCAACCATTCTTTACTGAGCTTTCTGATCCAATAAAAACTATAACACTAGACCATTGCATCAATATGCAATCCCAAATTAACAATGGAGCTTAAGAGACACTGGACTATAGCAGATAAAATACCATCTGAAAAAAAGTCAGGAAGAATCAACAAATAAATATAACTAAATGTTCTATAGTAGCTCCAAACTAGTTAGTGTGTTATTATCTACAGCTGGGGACCGATCATTAGGGACTCTTAACCAAAGTATCATAATCTGTCTTTCCCAGTCACAGGGAACAAAAAGTGTTTCCAGATAAGGCATGTAGCTGGGGGAAAACAGTTATCTGTCCATGATGCAAAATGTTTTCACATTGATTATTTTAATAGTCAGGTAATTTCATAGACTGAGCTATGATAATTAGTAATGTTCTGTATATTGAAGTCATATGAACCAAATGTGTGAAAGTTGTCATGGAAAGAGCATAAGCTTTAAAGCCAGATGGAGGTTGGCCTGTTGATTCCTCCCTTTATTATCAAGGTGACCTTGAGAAAGATATTTAATCCCTTCAAGTCTCAGTTTTGTTCAACAGTAAAAAGAAAAAAAAACTTCTTAACTTGGCAGTGTTGTTATAAAGATTGAAGATTAGGTGTGGAAAGGGCACATATCAGGTGCCCCTACGCTGTAGCTGCTGCTGGTACTGTTATTATTAAGTCACTAATGAATAGAAACTCTTTAAACATCAACAAATATTTTCTGTGGCAAGATTTCAAAAATGTCACAAAGATCACCCTCCTCAAAAACAAAAGTTACAATTATTATGAAGTACTAAAGATATTCAAATAACCAAACATTTAAAAATGCAACATGCAAATTATGTATCTCCCATTCAGAAAGTGGAGGATCAGAGTGCACTTCCCAGCTCATTTTATAAGACAGAGGCCATTACCTTGATACCAAAACCAGACAATGAGAGTACAAGAAAAGACAATTAAACACCAAGTTCCCTCATGAAGATAGGCACAAAAATTCTCAACAACATATCAGTAAATGGCATCTGACAACATATAGAAAGGATAACACACCACTACTAAGTGGAGTTTATCCCAGAAATGTAGGCCAGGTCATGTCTGAAACTCCAGCCATTCAGTCCACTATGTTAAAATTCTGAAGAAGTAACATGCGATCACATGAATTGATGCAGAAAAATATTTTTAAAAATCAGCATTCATCAAGATAAAAACTTCCTCAAACTGATAAAAAGCATCTATGAAAAACCTACAGGTAACATATTTAATGATGTAAGCTGAGTGTTTTCAAGATAAAATTTGGAACAAGGCAAGGATATATTAACTCTCACTCATCCTATTCAATTATCAGTAAGTTTTAGCCAGTGCAACTGGTAAGAAAAAGAAGTGAAAGATGTACAGAATATAAAGGAAGAAATAAAACTCTTCATATTCTGTGAGCATCTACAGAGAAAAAAACAAATTAATACGTGAGTTTAGCCAGGCCTTGTGATACAAGGCCACCTCACAAGAATCTATCTTGTTTCTCTGTACCACAATGAACATTGAAAACTGAGGTTTAGAAATATGGTGCAATTTACAATAGCTTCAAAAAAAGAAATAGGTATAAATGTAGCAAAATATGTGCAGGATTCATATGCTGAAAACAAAATACTGATGAAGAAATTAAAGAAAATCTAAACAAGCAACATATTAGGTGTTAAGGATAAATGTGTTTCTCCCCCACATTTATGTATCAAAGGCTTAACCCCCAAAGTGGCCATATTTGGAGATAGGAGCCGCTAAGGAAGTAATTAAGTTAAATAAGTTCTTAAGGGTGGGGCCCTGATCCAGTAGGATTAGTGTCCTTATAGGAGACACCAAACGGTGCCCCCGTGTGCACACTCTCTGTATCTCTTTGTCTCTCTCTTTCTACCTCTCTGTCTCCCTGTCTCTCTCTGTCTCTTTTTGAGTCTTTCTATCTCTCTGTCTCTCTGTCTCTCTGTCACTTCACACATACAAGAAAGAGGCCATTGAAGGACCCAATGAGAAGATAGCCATCTGGAATCCAAGGGGGTAGCTCTTACCAGACACCACCCCTTCTGAGACCTGGATCTTGGAAATCTAGTCTCCAGAATTGTAGGAAATTAATTTCTGTTGTTAAAGCCACCCAGTCAAAGGTATTTTGTTAGAGCAGTCTAAGCATACTAAGACACCATTTTTATGGATTGGAAGACTTGACAAAGCAAAAATGTCAATTCTACCCAAATTGACCTAGATATTTGATGCCATTTCTATCCAAATCCCAACAGGATTTTTTATAAAAAAGATAATCCTCAAATTTATTTTTTGCCTTTAGAAAGGCAAAGCAACTAGAATAGCCCAAACAATTTTTAAAAATAAGAAGTTGGAAGAATCACACTACCTAAATATTAAAATTGCTGAAACTTAACTGGTAATCAGGAGAACATAGTAAAAGAACAAAGAAAGAACAGACACAGGGATCATCAGAGCAAGACAGAGGCTCCATGAACAGGTTCATGCAAATATAGTCACTGATTTTTGACAAAAGTAAGGGCAATCAAATAAAGGGTAATCCTTTCAACAGACAGTACTGTAACAACTGAATATCCCTAGGCAAAAACATGACGTTCACTTTAGACCTTATAATCTGTACCAAATTAACTCTAAATGTACCACAGGCTTAAATGTAAAAATATAAGTCTAAAACTTTTAATAGAAAACTTTTGTGCCCTGAGGTTAGGCAAAAAGTTCTAAGACAGCCTACAAAAGTAATAAATAATACATTGGACTTTATCAAGATTTTCACCTTATGATCTGTGAAAGACACTTTTAAGAGATTGAAAAGATTAGCTGTAGACTTGGGAAAATTTGCAAGTCACCTATCTGACAAAAGACTCTTAAATATATAAAGAACTCTCCAAACTCTACAGTAAGAAAACAAAGAATCCAATTTAAACAATGGACAGAAGGCATTTCACTCACAAGTGTATGTAGATATCCCGTGAAAAGGCGCTCAGTATCATTAGCCATCACAGAAATGGAAATTAATGTCATAATTAGATATCACTACACACAGAATGAGTAAAATTAAAAACACTGACAATACTGAGTGCTGTGAGCATATGATCAGCTAAAGCTTTCAAACATTGCAGTGAGAATGTAAAATTGTTCAGCTTTCATAAAACACCTTTTGGCAGTTTCTTAGAAAGTTAAATATACACTTACTATATGATCTAGAAATCCCACTCTTAGATATTTACTAAGAGTAAATATATTTAGGTTCACAGTAAAATCTGTATATAAATGTTAAACTGGAAATGACCCAACTGTCCCTCAATGGGTAAAAGGGTGAACAAACTGTGCTGCATCTCCTAATAGCTCCCAGTACATGCAACGCAGTGGCGAATCTCAAAGGCAGTTATACTCTGAAAAGTAGCCAGTCTCAAAAGGTTATGTTCCATATTGCTTCATTTATGCAGTCTTCTCAAAAAGACAAAACTATGGGGATAGAGAACAGATCAGGGGCTCTCCATGGCTGGGTTGGGAGGAGGGGCACTCTGAGGAGCTGAGACTGCTCTCTGTGCTGACTGCAGGGGTGTTCAAGTGTCAAAATTTTTAGAACGATACAGACAAAAGAGTCGATTTTTCTGTACATTAACTTAAGAAATAATTTGTTTTAGAAAAAAAAAAACAAAAGTAAGATCATTAAATTGTAGCATCATTTTGACCAAATTCCTTTGGTTTTGATAAGTATATTGCAGTGACAACACCCTGAGTGTCAGAATCAAAATGCAGACTTGGATACAGTATGAAAATGTGGATGTGAATTTGACTAGTCTAGGGTTAGAAAGCAGATCACCATCTTTACATGATAAGGTACTTGTTTACCTTAGAGAATTTTTAGCATAAGTCTAATCTATCATAAGTGAGATTAGCTGTCTACTCCTTGATGATATGAGTGGCTAAATCAAACTGGATATTATGATCAATATTCCAAATAATAAAGAGACTAAACCATATTGCCAAAAAGAGACAGTCTTCCTCAACCTGCTACATTGTGTTTTCTATGTTTAGAACTGCTGTTTATTAATAGACATCTATGATACAAATGGCCAGAAACTCACTCTTTAAACATCAACTCCAGAGCACTGTCTCCAGTACTCTTACCATGCCAGAATTTAATTGAACTTGAGAGTGCATCTTTGCCAACGTTTTCTAAATCTAGTGCTTTCAAATTATATATTGACGCTTGGGCACTCAACACTGTGCTTTTTCTTGTTTGGGAAATCAGTTACAGGTGTGGGAGTAAAATCTACAAGCAGAGGAAAGCCAAATTGATGCTAAAGAGGCTCTAGAATCATATCATTCCCAGAGGCATTCACTCATTCATTCACTCATTTCCTCTATTTGTTCAACAAGTATTGCAGAATGCCCACTGTGTGACAGGCACATGCTGATGAACAGAGCAGACAAGGTGCCTGCTCGAGAGCTTGCAATCCAATGGAGAGGAAGGACAAAAATTATCAAGTAAAAATGCTAAATAAATAAGATATTTACAGATTGTGAAGGGTATAAGGAAGGAAGAGCCAGGTGAGGTGATGGGGAATAACTGAGATAGTTAGCATGTTCCTGCCTGTGGATGCAGACACAGCTGGCCAAAATTGTTTTTCTGCAAGGTGTTCAGAAAAGAAGTGCTTTTATTTGTAGTTTCTATCAGCAAGAAATACCTCTGTTTGAGGCTTATTCTCATCATTTACTGTCTTCTCAGAATAAGCCTGCTGTGTCAGAAAAGCACCTTCAGCAAGGTAATATCTGAACGGAGACATGAGAGTATAGAGGCAGGTGTCAAGGAGCTGTGAAGGAGAGGGTGTAGGTGACAGGGAGAAGTGCCATAGCCTAATCCAGCATAACCTTACAGATTAAGATTGAGTTTAAAATTTATTCTAACAGAATAATTACTGAAGAATTTTAAGCATGGAAGTGACATATCTATGTTTTGCTATTTTAAAAAATCAATCTTGCTGGTAACTAGAGGCAGGTGAGACAGGACACCAGGACACCAATGAGGAGGCATTGTAGAAATTCAGATGAGAGTTTAGTATGACTTGGACCTCAGTGGTGTTGGTACACATGGGATGATTTTAAGTGTATTATGAATGGAGAATTGACAAGGTTTTCTGATAGTTTCAATGAGGGACGGGTTAAAAGAAAGGGGACCTGTACTTTTGGCTTGAGTAACTAAAAGTTTGTAATGCCATTTGCACTGCTCTTGAGGAGCACCCAAGGCTGGGTGATTCATAAAGGAAAGAGGTTTATTTGGCTCACAGTTCTGTGGGCTGTACAAGAAGCCTGGCACAGCACCTCTTTCTGGTGGGGGCTCAGGACGCTTTTGCTCATGGCAGAAGGTGAAGGGGGAACAGATGTGTCAAGGGTGACAGTGGGAGCGCGAGAGGAGATGATGTGCCCAGCTCTTCTTAACAATCAGGTCCCATATTTATCATATTGCATCCTCACTTATAATTGAAATGTGTTTGTAATTTCCCCTTTATAATAATATATTTTCTTCAATTTTAATATCAGGTGCATCCAGATTAAGTAGAATGATTTTGAAGTATTTCTTTTTCTATTGTCTATAAGATTTGGCATGATCTGTTGTTTTGAAATTATCTTTTACTTTATAAATATTGTCTATTTTTTTGAGACTTTGGAAAAAACAAAATAATAAGAAGTTAACTGATCAAAGTATTCTATAATAGACATACTTCTGTCTAGACTGTGAATGTTACTTTCTTTGCATTATTACTATTATTATTGCTTAATATTTTTTTGCAGCAATCGTCTGATTTCTTTTCTGAATGTATTTATCTTCATTCGTTCTTTATGAGGTTTTTGTTCTCAGTCCTTATGCTAAATATTGTTATTGTCATTAAATTTAGCCTTTTTAATTCTGTGAAGGCAAAAGTGGAAACCTAATATACACATGTATAAGTAAGAAAAATAAATTAAAAAAAGAAAAAAGAAAAGAAAGAAAGATCTCACAGGGTGAAAACTCACTCAGAGTTTCCTCCCCGTGATCCAGAGTCCTCACATGAGCCTCCCCCAATGCTGGAGATGGGATGTCAGCATGAGATGTGAAGAGGACAGATAACCACACTGTATGAACTGCACATGTGAGTAAGGAGCTCAGAGGAATAAGTCAAAGTTAGGCTGAACCAAGGAATATTACATTAACAACTTGGAGGAAGAGCATTGTGGAAAAGAGGAAAAGCTCAGGTTTGAATCCCAAGATCTGCCAACATTCTGAAATTAGGTAGAGAAGGAGTAACCTGGAAAAAAGGCTGAGAGACAGGGCTCTAAATGGCTGTGCTCAGTGACCAAGCAGTTCTGACCCTGCAGGATGAAAGCTCTGGTGTCCACAGCAGGGCCTGAGGGTGGTTCTGTGGCCCTGGACTTGGTTACTGCACGAAGGAAGCAGGTGTGACAAGAATTAGAAGTACAAGCTTATGGGAGGCAGGCTAATCTTAAGTGCAGGGTAGCCCTGAGCCCCCTCCACAATGGCTATTTATTAAGGTTATACACAATAAGTGTGGAGAGTTAAGGTAATGACATATGAGGGCTGCATGTGTAAAGATTGCCACATGCTCTCTCCTCATGGTGTTCTTTCCCCACAACTCCCATGAAGAAGTACCAAGCATCAATGTTTAACACATGCTTACTAACGAGTGATGGATCTTATCTCATTCCGGAACACTGACTTACTTGGGGGATTGCCTCTACGTCACAAAACGTCTCTAGGCTTGCCAGGAGACTATCCTGTTCTCAGCATTTCTTTTTAATGTGACAAGAATCAGTAACTATCCTTGTGAGCATGGTGTTCATTCCTCTACATATCCCCTGGTTTTGTTTAAGACATTTTTGGGTAGGATAAAGAAAAAAACAGCCATTGTTCCTTTTAATAGTTCTTCTTGTAGAGCAGCTCCTCTTCCTGCGAGGCAAAAGAACAAGAGGGCGCATATAATAATTAACAGAATTATACTAGTGGTGCCAGTGAGGGCGTTCACAGAAGAAAAAAGAGAAATTAGTAACACTATTGGAAATGCTTTTTAATTTCAGTTCCTGTGATTGCAATTAATTAATAAAGGTTTCAGGTATACGTTGTTGTATATCTGTCCAAAAATGATGTGTTGTTCCAGCCAAGCTAGGCACAGGGGGAGACATGCCTTCTCCATGTCAAACAATATGAAAATGGTTGGCTATGGTAGTTGTTCTTACAAAACCAATGAATTTCTCTACCTAACTGTCTCGGCCTGACCCCATTGATGGCGTCTCCAATCAATGATGCTTCTATAGGAAGTATTAACTACCGCCCAAGGTTTCTTGTCTCTGTGCATTGTCCATTGCACCCATTATAAATGGGTAGTAACAGGCATGATGCAGATTGGAATGTTAGGTGGGGGAAAGGTAGTGTCATACCCTTTCCAAGTTGAAGTCTGGAGGAGCAGCATGGTTTTTATTTGTTTGGTTTTAATACTATTACGTATAAGAGAAAATCATGCAGTGGGAAGAGGTTGAAGGTAATGACTGTCAGGACTTAAATAGAAATGGTAAGGTTAATCTAATATATTGTTTTATTAAGGGGAGGATAAGGAATATAGGCTCAATAAGTGATATTCTTTGTAGCAGCTCTTTTGTTGACACTAGTGCAATCAGTGCCAGGAACAAGAAGTCTGCCGTTAGAGGTTTACCTTGATGTTTCACTAAATCTTCAGCTGCTGATGACAACTTTTTGATAAGTGGAGTTAGTGATTCTTGGGAGAGGATGACGTCTGTTTGTCTGCTTGATGGTCATGTTACTGAAGAGATCGGTGAAGGTGGATTCATCAAACTGCTGATGAGGTCTTTTGCTCATATTGAGGCTTGATCCAGCAGGTGGGTAACCACTGCTTTTCTTGCTGTTCTGTAATGATATGAGCAAAGCCTCGACCCCAATGTAACACATAACCAGGTTCCCATTCAGACATATCAGTTTTCATATAGAAAATAGGTTGCTGTATTTGAGAAGATGGTGAATGGGTAAGAGATGTCCAGTGACGTTCAGCAGCTGTGTTTCCATCATTGTTAAGATTCAAAAAATTAAGAGTGGACAGAGCTCTAGTAAGAATATATCTAGGACTATTATTCAAGGGGAGTGTACCATCTCCTCCTTTCTGTTTAAATAACATATCTTTTAATGTTTTATGGTGTCATTCAATAATGGCCTGGCCTTGAGAATTATAGTGAATACAATGAAAAAGTTGAATATTTCAAAAATACAGAAATATGTTTAATTTTTGAGCAGAATAAGAAGGTGCATTGTCAGTTTTAATAGACTTAGGAAGTCCCATGACATTAAAACATTCTAATAAATGTCAAATGACATGGTGAGCCTTTTCTCCAGGTAAGGCTGTTGCCCAAGAAAAATGAGAAAAAGTATCTATGGAATGATGAAAATATTTGTATTTACCAAAGGATGGGATGATAGTCAAATCCATTTGCTGTATTTGGTTTGCCATTTCTCCTCTAGGGTTGGAACCTTCGTGAAAGGTATTTACCAACGTGTATTTTTGAGCAAGAAGGGCAACTGGGAAGAATTTTCTGTGACTGAGCTTTTGTAAGATGAAATTTCTCATGAAGCATCTTTGCATTATCACGTGTGCAAGAATGAAAAGTAGATGCTTCTTGAGCAGTACCAACAAGGGCTTGATCTATCTGAGAGTTTAGTGAAGTCATAGGACCAGATATTTGCTCTAATATGAGTAATGTATATAGGATGAATATAGTGTCTAAGGAGTCTCTGGATAGATGGAAAAGAGAAGAATTTTCATCAGTAGAAGTAATAGTTGTTGTTTCTAGATGGTTAACAGCAAAGCATGTATATTGAGAGTCTGTTACCACATTCATAGGACAATGAAAGTTTTGGAGTAGAATAAGTATAGCATACATTTCATTCTTTTGGACAGAATCATAAGGACTTTGAACAACTTTGGAGCTATTACTATCAAGTGTATCCAGCCTTGCCATGCTTGTTGGCATCTGTGGAAAGAGTGATAGCATCTGCAATTGGCGAGTCTTTGACAATATGAGGAAGGATCCAGGAAGTAAGTTTTAGAAACTGTAATCTTTTATCATGAAGATATTCATTGGTAATTGGTAATTATTCATGAAGAGAAATTTGCCAAGGGAAAGATAATTGAAAATTGAGTTGAATTTGCTTTTCTGTAAAAGGAACAATGATAGAACAAGGGTCATTGCCTGTAAGTTGGCGAATTCTATTTCTGCTATTAGCAATTAACTCACAAATTTTGTCTAAGTATTGTTGTAATTTTTGTGAAGTTTTATTATGAATAACTAGCCATTCTAAAAGGGTGTTCTCTTGATAAATAACTCCAATTGGAGAGTGAGAATTGGCTATAACTATCAGTCAAATTGGTAATCTAATGTCAACTCGATCTAATTCTTTTGAGGAAAACTCTTTTTAAATTAGTTGCAGTTCCTTCTTTGCCTTTGGAGTAAGTGAATGAGGACTATTTAAGTCCAAAGGTCCTTCTAGGATTTTAAAAAGATTAGTTAAAGAATAGGTTGATAGTCCTAGAGTTGGACATAACCAATCAATATGACCTAACAGTTTTTGGAAATCATTTAAGGTAGATAAGGAATCTAACCTAAAATTAAAATGTTGTGGGAGAATTTGTGTTTGAGTCTATTTGTATCCCAAATATTAAAGGGGGATATAGTTTGAATTTTTTCTGGATCAATTTGAAGACCATAAGATTTTAGGGTAAGTACAGCTTATTTAAATATGTCTTGCAAAACAGCTAAACTTTGGTGTGCAAATAAAATATCATCCATATAATGAATGATGTAGGCTGTGGGATATTTTTTCCTAACGTGCTTTAGTGACTGATCAACAAAATGCTGACACAAAGTAGGACTATTTAACAACCTTGTGGCAGAACTGAAAATGCCTATAGGGTCTTTGTTGATTACAGGAAGATAAAGAAAAAGCAAAATGTGGTCAGTCTTCAGGATGAAAGTATATACTGAAAAAACAATCTTTTAAGTCAATGACATATAAACACCAATTGGAGGGGATCATGGAAGTCCTGGTTGCAGGGGACCCATAGGAAAAATAGTTTCATTAACTTTGTGAAGATCAGTGAGCATTCTCCATTTGCCTGATTTCTTTTTTACCATGAAGACATGAGAATTTCAAGGACTAGTTGAGGGCTCAATATGTTCTTTCTCTAACTGTTCCTGAATTAAAAATTGTAAAGTGTCCAGTTTTTCTTTAGTTAATGGCCACTGATCCACCCACACTGGATTATTGCTCTTCCAAGATAGCTTGAGAGCATATTTTGGAGCAGTGACCTCTATGCTAAATTTGACATTTGAAAGGAATTAGTATGAGAGGAAGGTATGGTTATTACAGTTTTCCATTTTTTTTTATTAAGAGTTTTCCATTGTTGAAGTAAATCTCGACCCCACAAGTTAATAGCAATATTATCTATGTATGGTTGAATTTGAGCATTTTGATTTTCTGGTCCCAAACAAGGTAAAGGTAATGTACTTTGAAAGACTGAATTTAAAGTTCCTATGCCTGTAAAAGTAACATCGACTATCTGTTTTGGCCACTCCTTGGGCCACAGATTTAAAGCCATGACTGAAACACCTGTGCCAGAATCTAACGGGCCAGTAAAGGATTTATCCTTCAAAGTGAGTGTTAATTGAGGCCTATTCTTATCAATAGACGTTTGCCAAAAAATACTATTTTTACTGCTGAGACCACCAGTGTGTTTTTTACCAGTACTTTGTAATTTAACATGAGGCAGGAGTAGCAATTCAGCAATCTTTTGTCCACCTAAAATTTGAGTTGATGGTTTACTGAAATCATGATCTGTATTTCCCCAAGAAGTTACTATCAATAATACTTAGGTGGACATCACTCCATAAGATGTCAAACTACTTTTTCCTAACAATAACCCGATGGTATCTGGGGGAATAGGACCACATATTCCTGATTTTAATTTCTTTGCTTCCATGTTGGAAAGCAAAAGAACATTATCACCTGCTGGTAAATCTAAAGCAGCACTACCTAGGGTAGCATCTAAAAGGGATTGGACAGGCTTAAGTTGCTGGTGAGTGGGTAGATTTCCAAACCCGTATTCCTTGCCTGTGGGTCATGGGCTGGGCCTGACTGACAGTTTCCCTGCTGTAACAGTGTTCCGTTCTTATTAATTTGAGAGTGGTATTTGCCCAATGTAGCCCCTTCTTACACCCGGGGCACAACCCAAGGGGCTTCCCTTTGCTTTGTGGTTTTTGATCATTGCCTCTCCCATTGATCTTCCCCTTCCAACACTCTCTCCTTACATGGCCTATCTTTGCACAATTATGACATTTAACCCAGTTTGGTTTGAACTCTTCTTTTGAAGCAGCAGCAAGATTAGCCTTGTAGGGTTCTGTTCCTACATCAGCACATGCCAGTATGTATTCCTCAAAGGGAGAATTTTGTGCTCTCAGGAGATGTAAAGTCTTTTGACACTCAGAGTTAGTGTTTTCAAATGCTAAGTTTCGAAAAAGCATGTCTCTGAGCTCTGGCTGAGCCACGGCTTTATCAATTGATGTTTTCAATTGAGTTAAAAAGTCAGTATAAGGTTCATTTCCTGATTGCATTATCTTAATGAAAGATTTTGAGATATCTCCAGGAGCTTGAACCTTTTCCCAGGCCTGAAGACAGCACAGTTTTTTCTGTACAATAGCTGTATCATCATACTGGAGTTGTCTCAGAATCTCCAGCCACTGGCCAGACACAGTGAGCTGTTCCAATGTTATAGGAACTCCTCTCTGATGGTTTTGGTGACACATCAGGTCAGCCTCCTCCTTCCACCAAGTTTTAAACTGTAAATACTGTCCAGATTCAAGAACAGTTCTGACTATCATGTCCCAGTCATAAGGAATGAGTTGCTGCTCTTGTGTAAGTCCCTGTAACAGATCTCTAAAAAATGAGGACTGCATGCCATGTTACAGCTTGTTTTAAATCTTTCAGAACCAGAAAAGTGATCATATGGTGATCAAAACATTGGCCCCTTTGAGGGTACTGCAGATCAGGAGGAATATCAGTAACTGTGACCAGAAAAAGCGCCAAAGTATCTTTACAATTAAAGTCACTGGTCTTACACCCTTCTAATACAGCCTTCATAACAGAAGGCACAGGCCATTCATCTACATAGGGAGGCACAGAGGGAAATGTTGGTTGATTTATGTTAACATTCCCAACTGTGAGACTATTCAACTGGTCTTCCAACTATTTAATCTGAGCTGCCATAATGGTCATTGGGGTATTTTCTTGCTTATTCATGTCTGTATCACATATTTCCTCCCCTGAGGAAGGGCCGGAAAAACCTTCATATGCTCCTGGTTCCTAATTCTCCTCAGGTCCAGGTTCCCACTGAACCTCACTATTCTCCTCATTTTCAAATTCTGCTTGAACATACCCTTCTTTCTCAGTTTCTAATTCTCATAACTCCCCAAACAAGAAGTTACCCATTATTTTCTCTAAATATCTTTGCTTATCATTTACCAAAGGCCACACTTATTCCAAGTGGAGTGCCTTTGTTTCTAGTATGGCCAAAGGTCCTGCTTTCCTTGAGTGGAATTTCTCTTTGGAACTTCTTCCCACTGACTACTAAAGGCTTCACTTACTTCTGAGTGTCCCTTTTCCCCCTTTGGTCCATGTTCCTGGTGTCCTCTTGTATCCTGCCATATCCTGCTGACTATGCCAGATGTTGCAACCCCTATGACCCTGGTCTCAGTTGCCGCACAAAGGAACCAGGCATGACATGGATTAGAAGTACAAGCTTGTGGGAAGCGGGCTAAGCTTAAGTGCAGGGTAGCCCTGAGCCCCCTCCACAATGGGTATTTATTAAGGTTATACATAACAGGTGTGGATAGTTAAGGTAATTACATACACAACAGATGTGAAGAGTTAAGGTAATTACATATGAGGGCTGCACGTGTAAGGATTGCCACGTGCTCTCTCCTCACGTGTTCTTTCCCCACAACCCTCATGAAGAAGTACCATGCATCAATGTTTAACACATGCTTACTAACAAGTGATCCTATCTCATTCTGGAACACCAAATTACTTGGGAGAATTGCCCCTAAGTCACAAAACGTCTCTAGGCTTGCCAGGAGACTGTCCTGTTCTCAGTGTTTCCTTTTAATGTGATAAGAATCAGTAACTATCCTTGTAAGCATGGTGTCCATTCCTCTACAGGTGGTGAGTGTGCAGTTCCTGGACCCAGTGGCACAGGGGCTGGAGAGTTGAGATGGGGACAGACACATGCTTTCTACACAGCTCTCTGGCTCCAGAGGCTCCTTTTTGTCACTCAGCCTTCAGCCACAGTTAAGCTTCAATAAGAATACATTTGTACTAAGTGAATTTAGACCTGGGTGGACTTTTCTATAAAATTGAAAACAGGCATTCTTATATTGTAAAACACACAGACAGAGGCATTGTCCTGGATATAGGGCATACTCTAACTTAGGGCACAGGAATGGAAAAAGAAGACATCCTACAACCTTTTGACCCATAAATCTCTTAGAATCATCAAAAAGTTCCTCTAACCTCATTAGTGTGCCTCTAGAGGTGCACAATTATGGGTCACTGAGCAGATTCACAGTGTCCTTATGGACACAAACATGAACCTTGAGATTCGTACCACCTCACTTCAGGGCAATCTAAAAAGATTCTGAGTGGATTCCACTGGTGCCAGAGCAGAAGTGTAATCCAGAGCTGCAGAGATGGCTAGGCAAGTTTCTATGCTCCTGTGGGCAGCAGCAGTCAGCCAACCCTCACCTCCACCACGGAGGATTACATTTCTCAGTTCATGGGGAAACTAGGTGTTGTGTGGAAAGGTTGTGAAGCGTGGACTCCCCAGCAGAATATGGTGGCCAGAGTGGAGTGCCATCTGGAGCAGCTCCACCGTGGAAATTTGGGAGACAGTGGAGTGCAGGCCAGGCGAGCAATCTGAATTCTACCTGCCGGCAGTCATCCTACACTTGGAACAGGTCCAGGATATCCCGCCTTCCATGGGAACTGTTGCAAGGAGAATTTCTGAAACCTGCCTCTGTAGATTTTTTGAGATCTGTGGAATGAACAGTTTAGCCAGGTCTAAGCCCCAAGCAGGTAATCAGGTGACCACCAAGAACAATTTAAGCTGGGAAACAGGTATAAACCCGGGAGCCACTCATGGCACCCCTGGTGTCCAGAAAGAATATTGCAACATAAATATATATTCCTGCTAACGTTGATTCCCTAGGGCATATGTATATATATTTCATATATATATGAAGATAATTTTTTGTTGTTGTTGCTTTTTTTCTTTAGCCCCCCTTTTGCTGTCTTTGTGGGTTTTTTTCTTTCCTCTTTCTTGTAGGAGTTATTGTTAATTTTTGTAGAATGTTAATTTTTTTTTCCTATCTCTTCTTCCCTTCCTCTTATGGTTGCTAAGAGTGCTTACATCAGGCTATTTCAGCTTTTATGTTTGTTTGTTTGTTTGTTTGTTTGTCTGTTTGTTTTGCCTGTTTGTTTGTTTTGTTTCAGTGTGTCTGTGTTTTGCTAAGTCCTCCGATTCACTATTTTCCCTAACTCGAAATTTTACATTCAACAAAAGCAAGGGGGGAGGGGGAAGAGAGCTGACAGGAACCAGCTGTCAACAGAAGCTCCCATCCAGAGGGAGAGATAAGGGTCAGAAAGAACCCAAAAGGGCAGCACCTGTGGCTTACTGAGTAGGGCACTGGTCCCATATACCAAGGGTGGTGGGTTCGAACATGGCCCCAGCTAAACTGCAACAAAACATAGCCAGGTACTGTGGTGTATGCCTGTAGTTGCAGCTACTTGGGAGGCTGAGACAAGAGAATCACCTAAACCTAAGAGCTGGAGGTTGCTGTGAGCTGCGATGCCATTGCACTCTACCAAGGGTGACAAAGTGAGACTCTGTCTCTTAAAAAGAAAATAAAGAAAGAACACAACAAAGCTGGTGGCTGGGAGCCAAGCAGAGAGAGAAGATTGATAACTGTACATCATCAGTGCAGAGGCAAGCTGTCACTCCAAAGAAGCAAATGTCAGGTATAGAACACATCCCAAAGAGGAGAAGTGTCTGTCTCCTCTACAGAGATAGTTGTTTGCTTGCTGTAGGACCTCTATAAGCCAGTGGTGAACTCTTTTTGTCTCACTCCATGGGAGACAGTTGCTGGAGTCTGGGACTTCTTCTCCTGAGAGACCCTGGTTTGAGCCTGGGCATTCTCTTGCCTGGCATGAAAATTGAACAAATATTTCTCTGCCATTTTGAACTCCCAGTCTACTCTTCCCCCCTTCCCCTGGTGGTCTAGAAGCCCAACCTCTGCAGAGACCAGAATATCCGTGATTCTTTGCTAGGACCGGGCATGGCATTCCATGGACCGCCATAGCACAGCTATGCTGTAACAGTGAATCAAGTAGTAGTGCAAAAAGGCACATGAGGGAAGGTGTTTTGCCTGGGTCTGCAAAAGTGAAAATCAGTGGCAGGCAGAAGCTTGGGTCTCCACATGACCAGTGGAGGCTCAGAAACTGCTGAGGCACAGGAACCCACATGGAGACACCTCCCATGCAGCATCGACATTAATAGAATGATCCTGCCAGGGTCAAATTTCAGAGAGACACCTCCCTAATTCTGTGGACCACCAGAGGAGCCAAACCTTGCACTGCAGGAATAACAGAGGAGCAGAGCAGCTGGGGCAGAGGCATGGTCTTTGAGTGAGAAAAACATTTGTTGCTTTGTTAACCTCTGGTTTGGAATGAGCTTGGGTGGAACACTTATCAGTTTCCATTGAGCACTAGAGGTAGTCAGGCTTCAGCTCCTCCAGCTGGCTAGTGGCAGAGTGTGGTGGCCAGGCCATCAAGGCATTGACTTTCCTCTGACTCTGGCAGGCCCAAATCCCTGGATCATTTGCTCATGGGAGAGAACTGGGCCACAGCCTGGCAGGGTTACCAGTGCCTGGGTGTGACAGAGGTACAAGGTGGGGAAGGAGGTACCAGCCCCTCCTTGACTAACTCTTTTGTTGGGTGGGTGTTTCTGACTCCACAGACCTCCAGAGCGAGTTACACTTGAGCTGGCAGTGGACCCCTGCTGTCTAGTTACTGGAGACCTTTTGAACTCTCCCACTTGATCTGTGTTTGTGTTGACCAGAACAATTGGTTTGGAACTCTTGACCTGGGCTGGTCACCCAGAGATCCTCCAAGGTTGTACCTTGGTTGTGTTATTGTGGGAGGGTTGGTTTCTCTTCTTCCAGTTGTTGCCTGTGGAGGGCGGGGTGTTTTAGTTGCTTGTATATCTCCACAGTGGAGATTTCAGCCCATAGCCACTGATTCACTAGGATTGGACAGAGACTAGCTGAATGCAAGATAGAGCCACCTAGCTCCATCACACCAAGCATGTCCCCAGAGTCTCAGGCTGTAGTACTGAACAGGACCTTTGTAAAGCTGTAGGAGAAAAGCTGCAATCACCAGTCCCAGTTCCTTGGTAAAGGGCTGGTTAATTACAAATCCAGGAGCCCTCAATTCAACTTCACCTTACCAGCGTCTCTAGCCAAATGGTGAAAAATTAATCATTGGGTGGAATCAGAAAAAAAACTCTGGCAACGTGAATAATCAGAGTAGATCAATTCCCCCAAGGAATGACAAAGGAGACACAACAGAAGATCCCATTCATAAACAAATGATGAGATGTCAGAAATTGAGTTCAGAATATGGATGACAAATAAGATTAACAGAATAGAAGTAAAGCTGGCATTAGAAATTCAAGGAGTGATTCAAAAATTGTCTCAAGAATTCAATGAATTCAAAGACAAAGATTTTGACACATTGAGGCAAGAAATTGCGGTCCTCAAAGATCTGAGAAATACAGTAGAATCCCTCAGTAACAGAATGGAGCAGGCAAAAGGATCTCTAACATTGAAGACAAAGCTTTTAAACACTCCCCAAATGCTCAAAGAGGAAGAGAAGTGGAGAAAAATGGATCATTCTCTGAGAGAGCTCTGGGACCACTTCAAAAGAACAAACATTCACCTTATAGGAATTCCTGAAGATGAGAATGATCCGAAAGGCACAGATGCTCTACTCCAAGAGACAATTAAGGAAAACTTCCCAAACATGGCAAGAGATACTGAAATTCAGATAGCAGACAGTTTCAGAACCCCAGCATGACTCAATCCAAGTAAAGCATCTCCTAGACACATTGTAATTAACTTCGCCAAAGTTAATATGAAGGAGAAAATCCTACAAGCAGCCAGACATAAGAAAATTATAACCTACAAGGGGAAGAATCTTAGAATGACTGAAGAGCCCTCTGCTGAAAATTTTCAAGCCAGAAGAGTATGGTAATCAACTTTCAATCTTTTAAAACAAAACAACTTTCAGCCCAGGATCCTGTATTCAGCTAAACTGAGTTTCATGTATAATGAAGACATCAAATACTTTAATAACATTCACACATTGAAGAAATTTGCCATAACTAAATTTGCCAGCTCTTTGGATATTCTCAGACCCATCCTCCACATTGACCAACACAATGCCCTAGCATAAAGATAAACTCACTTAGAAAATTTTGATCAAAACTCAACTTCCACAGTGGTAAAAGGATTAAAAACATCCACTGGTTTTTAAAAAAACTTGACACCCAAAATACTACCAGGCTTATCAATACTCAATAAATGTGAATGGCTTAAATTGTCCTCTAAAGAGGGTCATTGAACACAAAAACTCAGGATACAAAAAATAAGGCCAGGTATCTGCTGCATGCAAGAATCTCGTTTTATCTTAAAGCAGGGGTTCTCAATCTGTGTGTCACAACCCCTTTCAGGGTCAAATGACCCTTTCACAGGGGTTGCCTAAGACCATCAGAAAACACATATTTTTGGTAGTCTTAGGAACTGAGACACCACTCCCCTATCTGTCTCCAGGTAGGTCTGCCCACATGCAGATATGCCCACATATGAGTACCCAGTGTGATGACATCATTGTGCCAACCCCATCACATACACCCCATAAAATACAGGTGTATGTGACGGGGTTGGCTCCATAATGTACTTATGCAGACCAGTCACACATGTGTAGAGAGCAGCTACTGTGTAGAGAGAGCTGCTGTGTTGAAAGCAGCTTCTCTGTTAAAAGCAGCTACTGTGTTGAAAGCAGCAGTATTGAAGGTAAAAATGACACTTCATGAATTATAATTACTGGATAAATGTAAAATCATGTACTGTAAAATCATCAGCTACTGAAAACAAGAAAAATATCTGTAGTATGGGAACTTAATCTGGATACTGATCGGTCTTTTTATATTCAGCTATGGTTGATGTGAATACTGCCCCCTTGTGACAGTGACAGGTATGTTAAAAAAACACACAGAGAATGGTAAATCATAGGAAACTTTAATGAACTGTATTGACTGAACTATGTCATGTATCATCTTTTGTATTATTAAAGCTATTGTTATATATTATTTTCATTAACAAACCTTCCCATGACAATGGATCATGTAGAGAAGAATGTTAAGAAAAGAAAATATAGTGAGGATTTTTTACAGTATGGTTTTACCTCAATAATTACAGCAGGAATTGAGAAACTACAATGTGTTATGTGTTGTGAAATTCTATCAGCCGAATCTATGAAGCTGAACACATTACAACATCATTTTGATAGCAAGCATCTGAGCTTTGCCAGCAAGGATACCAACTACTTTAGAAGCAAAGCTGATGGACTCAAGAAAGCTAGACTTGACACTGGTGGCAAGTACCACAAACGAAACATAGCTGCCATTGAAGCTTCATATTTGGTGGCACTCAGAATCACCAGAGCTATAAAACCTCACACCATTGCTGAGGATTTACTGTTGCCATCAGCCAAAAACATTGTTCGAGTTATGATTGGGGACAAATTTGTTATAAAATTGAGTGAAATTTCCTTATCTAACAAAACTGTCAGCACTTTCCACTGCTGATATTCTTGATCACGTAATCTAGGAAATTAAATATGCTCCACTTCTAATATTTAGTATACAGCTTGATGAATCTACAGACATTCCAAACTGTTCACAGTTACTGGTTTATATGAGGTATATTAATGATGGAGACTTTAAAGATGAGTTTCATTTTTGCAAACCTCTTGAAATGACAACTACTGCATGTGATGTATTTGACACAGTTGGTTCATTTCTGAAAGAGCATAAGATCTCTTGGGGAAAAGTTTGTGGTGTTTTCACAGATGGAGCTCTAGCTATGAGAGGATGTCGATCTGAATTTCAATGTTTAGTACTGAATGAGTCACCAAAATTCATGGGAACTCACTATATGATTCATCAACAAATATAAGCAATGAAGATGCTGCCACAAGAGTTACAAGAAGTAATGAAAAGCATCATACGTTCTGTCAATTTTGTAAAGGCGAGTGCTTTAAACAGTCAACTGTTTTGGCAACTGTGCAACGAGTTGGATGCACTAAACAATCCTCTGCTATTTCACACTGAGGTGAGATGGTCATTGAGAGGAAAAGTTTTAAAATGTGTTTTTGAGCTTTGTGATGAACTCAAAATATTTTTTAATCAGAAAGCAAGACTGCAGTTCAAAGCACTTTTCAGTGATAAAAGTAAACTGCAGAAAATAGCTTACTTGGTTGACATCTTTGCCAACCTGAATGAGTTAAATTTATCACTGCAAGGACCAAATGCAACATGCCTCGATTTGTCTGAAAAGATCTGATTATTCCAAATGAAACTTCAGCTTTGGAAAAAAAAAATTGGGATGAAAATAAAATTTACATTTTGCCTATGTTATCTGCTTTTTTTTTTTTTTTTTTTGAGGAACATGACATTGAACCAGACAAAAGAATTACAATGAAAACTTCTGTGAAAGAACACTTGCACATGCTTGCAGATGAAATTTCATCATACTTTCCAAATCTACCTGACACCCCATTTGCACTTGCCAGAAGCCCATTCACAGTCAAAGTTGAAGATGTTCCTGAGACAGCACAATGCCAGTTCCAAAGTTCTGGATCAAGTTTTTGCAGTCATATCCTGTTCTATCTGAGACTGTGTTGCACCTTCTTCTTCCATTCCCTACAACATATCTTTGTAAAACAGGGTTTTCCTGCTTGTTGGTTATCAAGTCTAAATACAGACATACACTTGTTGTGGAAGATGAGAATTTCTGATCTGGTGAGAAAGAAGCAATCTCAACCTTTTGCACTAATGTTGGCTTTTTATTCATACTGTTACAAAATGTAGCAAGGTAGTTTATTGTTCTTATATTAAGACTTTGCCTATGCTGCTCCATGCTTCAAGACAAAATTTCATTTATTTGTAATTAGAAATTTTTTTTTCACAATATATAACTACATATTGCTTTTGCAATTAATCACTATGATTTAATTATGTTCAATTTGTAACAATGAAAATACATCTGGTATATCAGATATTTACAGTACGATTCATAACAGTAGCAAAATTACAGTTATGAAGTAGCAACTAAAATAATTTTAAGGTTGGGGGTCACCACAACATCAAGAAGATTGAGAACCACTGCCTTAAAGGATAAAATATATACTCAGGGTGAAGGGATGGTCATCTGTAATCCAGGAAAATGGAAATCAGAAAAAAGCAGGGGTTGCAATTTTATTTGCAGATACATTAGCCTTTAAACCAATAAAAGTAAGGAAAGACAAGGACAGTCACTTCATTTTTGTTAAGGGAAACATTAAACATGATGAGATTTCAATTACTAACATTTATGTGCCCAACCAGAATGCTCTGCAATTTATAACCAAGACCCTAACAGACATGAACAATTTGATATCTGCCAGCACCATAATAGTCACAGATTTTAACACCCCTTTGGCAGTGTTGGATAGATCCTCCATGAAGAAACTAAGCAGAGAAATGTTGAACTTAAACTTCACCATACAACAATTTGATTTAATAGACATCTATAGAACATTTCATCCTAACAAAACTGAATACACATTTTTCTCATCAGCCCATGGAACATCCTCCAAAATTGATCATCTCTTAGGTCACAAGTCTAACCTCAACAAATTTAAAAGAATAGAAATTATTCCTTGCATTTTCTCAGATCATCATGGGATAAAATTTGAACTCATCAATAATAGGAATCAACATACCCATACAAAGCCATGGGAACTAAATAACCTTATACTGAATGATGGCTGGGTTATAGATGAGATTAAGAAGGAAATTGCCAAATTTCTGGAACAAAACAATAATGAAGACAAAAATGATCAGAGCCTATGGGATACTGCAAAGGCAGTCCAAAGAGAGAAATTTATAGCATTGGAAGCCTTCCTCAAGAGAACAGAAAGAGAGGAAGTGAACAACTTAATGGTATATCTTCAACAACTGGAAAAGGAAGAACATTCCAACCCCAAACCCAGCAGAAGAAAAGAAATAACCAAAATTAAAGCAGAATGATATGAAATCAAAAACAAAAGAATTATTCAAGAGATCAATGAATCAAAAAGTTGATTTTTTCAAAGTTTAACAAAATTGATAAACCTTTGGCTAGTCTAACCAAAAATGGAAAATTAAAATCCCTAATATCATCAATCAGAAATGACAAAGGTGAAATAACAAAAGACACCTTAGAAATTCAAAGAATTCTTAAGAATACTACAAAAAACTTTATTCTAAGAATTATGAAAAGTTGAAAGAAATTGATCAATACTTGGAGGCATGCCACCTTCCTAGACTTAGCCAGAAAGAATTGGAAACATTGAACAGACCTATATCAAGTACTAAAATAGGGGTGGAGCCAAGATGACGGACTGCAGCCAGCTTTTTACAGAAGCTCCCGTCCAGAAGGAGACTTAAAGGACAGAAGTTTAGCAAGGGAGCTGATGGTTTGGAGCAGAGACAAGAGAGAAGATTGAAGAGCGCACTTCAACCTTCCTGAGGTGAGCTGTGACCCCAAAAATACAACCAAAAGGTACAAAATCCACCACCAAGAGGACAGGAGTCCCCTCCCCCACAACAAGGGCTCGCAGTTTACTCCATGCAAATAAGTGAGCAGAGTTCAAACTTCCTCCCACTCTATCCCACAGGAGAGACACCCTAAAAACTGGACCTCTTACCCCTGCTGGTGTTCCATGGCACCCTCCTGCCAAGCATAAAACTGTTAAACTGTATAAAACTGTATATATTCCCCACCTGCAACATTGAACTCTGAGGAGTCCCCACCTACCCACTCCAAGGTCTGGAGGTTTGTTACCTATGGAGTCCAGATTCTTGGGCATCTCCTTGAGAGAAGTGGAGGGTGAAAGGGCTGGTGCTGCTCTGTGTTGACTATGGCACAGGCATGAGGAGAAGAGAATTGGCTTGGAGGAAGCCAATATAGCAACAGTGGCATCCTGAGCTGTGAACTGATGCCATTCCAGCCCCGTCTCTCTGAGCAACCAGAGGTTCCGGACAGCAGCCATAGGCTGAACACTGGTAACTTTCATAAGTAAAGAGACTATTAGCACCAGCCCTCAGGGTGATACAGCTGAGACAAAGGCAGTGGGCGGGCAGAGGCTGGAATTGACACCTGAGTGTATTCTGCTATTTGTCAGCTGCCCAGAGCTGAATGCAGCCTCTGACTTGCAGAGGAATCTAGCCAGACAGAAGTCTAATTTAAACTCGCAAGGCCCTCCTGCTGAACTCAGATTTCTGGCTGAGAAAAAAACCCGGGAGCAGTTGCCTACTGGAGTGAATAGGGTCACAGACCTGGGGGATTACGAGTGACTGGGTGCAAGGTGGGGAAAGAGGTATTAACCTTCCCAGACTAACCCATCTGCTGGGTGGGTCCCTTTGCCTTCATGGAGCACTGGAGCAAGTTATATCCAAGCTAAAAGTGGACCCCTCTTATCTAGCTGCCAGAAACATTTGAACTTTTCCACCTGAAATGGGTGCTGACTGGGACAACTGATTTGGACCCCCTAAAATGGGCAGACCACCCAGGGACTATTCAAAGGGACACCTTGGGTGTATGGTTGAGGGAAAGTTTTATTTTCCTTGCCCAATTGTTCTTTATGGGGGCGGGGTGATTTAATTGCTGGTATTTCTCCACAGCTGAGACTTCAACCAAGAGAAACTGAATCACTAGGGTAGGACAGAGACCAGCTGAAAATAAGACAGAGCCACTTAGCCCCATCACACCAAGCAGGTCCCCAGTCTATCAGGCTGTAACACTGTATGGGTCCTTGACAAACCTCAAGGGGAAAAGCCAAATGGGGTGAAACAATCATGGGGTGGAATCAGCAAAAAGCTCTGGTAATATGAATAGCCAGAGTAGATCAACTCCCCCAAGAAAGGATGTGGCAGGTAATATGAATAACCAGAGTAGGTCAAACACCCCCACACACACACCCAAGATAGGGTGTGGCAGACGAAACTGAAGATCCCCTATATAATCAGATAGCTGAGATGTCAGAAATTGGATTCAGAATTTGGATTGCGAATAAGATTAATAGAATAGAGGCAAAGCTAGAAATAGAAATTCAAGAAGTATTCCAAAAGTTCACTCAAGAATTCAACGAATTCAAAGACAAAACCACCAAAGATTTTGAAACATTAAGGAAAGAGATTGCAGCCCTCAAAGATCTGAAAAATATGGTAGAATCTCTTGGTAACAGAGTGCAAGAGGCAGAAGAAAGGATCTCAGACGTAGAAGACAAAGCTTCCGAATATGTCCAAACATCCAAGGAGAATCAGATATGGAAAGCAAAAATGGATCATTCTCTCAGAGAGCTCTGGAATAATTTGAAGAAAACTAAGGTGATGAAGTTGCTTCACAAAACACAGAGGCTCTTCTCCATGAAATTATGAAAGAGAAAGAGAACTTTCCAGATATGTCAAGCGATCCTGAAATTCAGATTTCAGACAGCTTCAGAACCCCAGCACAACTCAATTCAAACAAGACATCCCCCCAGACACATCATAATTAACTTCACTAAAGTTAAGATGAAAGAGAAAATCCTGAAAGAAGTGAGACGTGAGAAAAACATAACCTACAAGGGGAAGAGTATTAGGATGACTGCAGATCTCTCA
>NW_003852476.1:565852-567776 GCF_000181295.1 Otolemur garnettii | reverse complement strand
AAAAACAGTCAAGGACTCTGTTCTTTTTACAGTAGTGCCAAAGAAGATGAAATATTTGTGAGTTTACCTAACAAAGGACGTGAAAGATCTCTATAAAGAGAACTATGAAACTCTGAGAAAAGAAATAGCTGAAGATGTTAACAAATGGAAAAACGTACTATGCTCAGGGCTGGGAAGAATCTACATTGTTAAAATGTTCATACTATCCAAAGCAATATACAATTTTAGTGCAATCCCTATTAAAGCTCCATGTCATACTTTAAAGATCTGGAAAAAAGAATACTTCATTTTATATGGAATCATAAAAAACCTTGATTAGCCAAGAATTTAGTCAGAAATAAAAACAAATCAGGAGGAATCATGCTACTGGACTTCAGACTATACTATCAATAGATAGTGATCAAAACAGCATGGTACTTGCACAAAAACAGAGAGGTAGATTTATGGAACAGTATAGATAACCAAGAGGTGAACCCAGTTACTTATCATCATTTGATCTTTGATAAGCCTATTGAAAACATTCAGTGGAAGAAAGACTCCCTATTCAACAAATGGTACTGGGTGAACTGGCTGGCATCCTGTAGAAGACTGAAACTGGACCCACACCTTTCACTTTTAGCCAAAATAGATTATCACTGGATAAAATATTTAAAATTAAGACATGAAACTATAAAAATACTAGAAGAGAGTACAGGGAAAACACTTGAAGAAATCAGCCTGGGAGAATACTTTATGAGGAGGACCTCCAGGGCAATTGAAGCAACATCAAAAATACATTACTGGAACCTGATCAAACTAAAAATCTTCTGCACAGCCAAGAACACAGTGTGTAAAGCAAGCAGACAGCCCTCAGAATGGGAGAAGATATTTGCAGGTTATGTCTCTGACAAAGATTTGATAACCAGAATCCACAGAGAACTCAAACTTATTAGCAAGAAAAGAACAAGTGATCCCATTCATTGTGGAAAAAACATTTGAATAGAAACTTCTCTGAAGAAGATAGGTGCATGGCCTACAGACACATGAAAAAATGTTCATCATCCTTAATCATCAGAGAAATGCAAATTAAAACACCCTTGAGATATCATCTAACTCCAGTAAAAGTAGCCCATATAACAAAATCCCCAAACTACCAATGTTGGTGTGAATGTGGAGAAAAGGGAACACTTCTGCACTGCTGGTGGGAATGCAAACTAATATTTTTTTTTTGAAAGAAGTTTGGAGATCATGCAGGGATCTAACAATAGACCTGCCATTTGATCCTGCAATTCATCTACTAGGTGTATATCCAGAAGACCAAAAATCACTTTATAGCAAAGATAATTGCACCAGAATGTTTATTGCAGCCCAATTCATAATTACTAAGTCATAGAAGAAGCCCAAGTTCCCATTGACCCACAAATGGATTAATAAATTATGGTGTATGTATGCCACAGAATATTATGCAGCCTTAAAAATGGTGGCGACTTTACCTCTTTTATGTTTACATGGATGGAACTGGAATATATTCTTAGCAAAGTATCTCAAGAATGGAAGAAAAAGCATCCAATGTAGGGTGGCACCTGTGGCTCAGTGAGTAGGGTGCCAGCCCCATATACCAAGGGTGGTGGGTTCAAACCAGCCCTGGCCAAATTGCAACAAAAAATAGCTGGGCACTATGGTGGACACCTATAGTCCCAGCTACTCCGGAGGCTGAGGCAGGAGTATTGCCTAAGCCCAGGAGTTGGAGGTTGCTGTGAGCTGTGACTCCATGGTACTCTACCAAGGGTAATAAAGTGAGAGTCTCTCTGTAAAAAAAAAAAAAAAAGAAAGAAAAAAAAAGAAGAAAGAAAGAAAGAGGAAAAGTATCCAATGTATTCATCTCTACTATGAAACCAATATATAACCATCCATACTTCCATATGAAAGCTATAACCCAACTATA
>NW_003852476.1:552440-565832 GCF_000181295.1 Otolemur garnettii | reverse complement strand
AAAAAAAGGAGAGTCTCTCTGTAAAAAAAAAAAAAAAAAGAAAGAAAAGAAAGAAAGAAAGAAAGAAAGAGGAAAGTATCCAATGTATTCATCTCTACTATGAAACCAATATATAACCATCCATACTTCCATATGAAAGCTATAACCCAACTATAGCTCAAGATGAAGGAGAAAGAGGAAGGGGAAGGGAGGAGGGAGGATTGGTGGAGGGAGGGTAATTGGTCGGACCACACCTATGGTGCATTTTACAAGGGTACATGTCAAATCTACTAAGTGTAGAGTATAATTGTCTTAACACAATAATTAAGAAAGTGCAGTGAAGGCTATGTTAACCAGTTTGTTGTATTTTAAATTGTATATAAAACCAACACATTTATCCCATAAATGCAGTATTGTACACAGCTATGATTTAATAAAATAAAAAAAGAAATCTTAAAAACAAAGGAAAGTGTAAACCACATATCAACATTCAGAGCAAAGGAGAAAACAAGGAATTTAAACACAACATCAGAAAGTGTAAACCACGTGCCAACATTCAGGGCAAAGGAGAAACTCTTCACTGGGTAGGATACTTGGATGTGGGATGTAGTGGGCTTATTCTGAGAAGAGAAGGAATGATGAAAATAAATCTCCAGTACGGGTCTTTCCTGCTGAGGACAATTAAAAGCAATTCTTTTCTAGACACCCAGCAGAAAGAATTGTTGGCCAGACATCTGTCTTTAGTTACACCTGCACCCGTGAGTGTGAACATTTGTCAAATAAGATCCTCAAATCTAGAAGCTCAAAGTCTAAAGGAAACACTTATAAATTCAGAAAAGTGATGATGGAGTCATCAGGGGCCAGAGGACCAACATTCTAGAACCAAGGCTGGCAGGATGATATCAGAGACAAAGTAAGTATGTTACTTGACACAGTGAGTAATAAATTTATGGAGTTCATAGCTCTAGAAGTAACAGAAGCCAAAATCATAAATCAGGCTAAGAACTGTTTGGATCCTTCTGTTGGTGGAGGCACCAAGCAAATTAGCAATGAACTTTTATTTGGGGGGGAACAGAACCTGCTTTGTGAGTCTGAAGCCCTGGAGAGATTTGCAAAGGCCATCTTGGTATCACTTTCTGTGTAAATTCACCTCCTAGGGAGGGCAGAGGAGCTTTCTTCCCAGCCCCACCCTCCCAGAAGCCTCTGGTGGCTGCTTATCTCTAAAAGCCTCTGTCCCCCCTCCTACCAAAATGATGCTCTGCTGGGAGAAACTGAGGCAACATTTCCTTGGTTACATCAGATGACAGAATGTGGAGGTGATAGAGATAGAATGTCAGCATCTCACATGGACACCAGAGGTGAGATAACCCAAATACCATACCACATACACAGACACAGAATGGTGCTTAGTAGCAAATGACAAAAAAAGCAGGTTCATAAGACATAGGACACTGGAGGGGAGTTGTTTCAGGGACAAGGTGTGGGCGAGGAGTGGGCTGTTAAGGGCATGTGGCCACTGCACACCAACAGACCTTGCAGCATGAAATACAGCACACACATTATAACAGCCTCTAGAAACATTTTCTGCACAAAGAGAGGGGAAAAGAGCATGGAAGGGCACACACACACCCCACACACATACATTCTCATGAAGTTTTTATTAGGGCCAAAAAAGGAGGAGCAAAAGGAACCTTTGAACCAAGGACTGAACAAGGTTTTTCACAATATGTCATGCACATGAGAATTTAATGAGTCACAAATTCCAGTTGTTCTTTTTCCCCTCAATTTTCCAGTTTGTTCTATTTTGCAAATATCTGTGCTAAAATGATAATGTGACTTTTGTTGTGCATTCACACTGACTCCCTCACAAAGAGCTTTATTTTGAATCAGTAGACATCTGCTAAATTGAGATTTACAAAGAATTTAACAAACACAAACATAAATACATGAGCTCTGGCTATTATATTCTAAACATTCACTTCCTCATGTGCTTCCAAATTATACACCAGCATGCAAAGCATCTCAAAAGGGCAATGCATGAACCCCCTTAGAATCTCTTCCCTCTGAGCACCTTGGAGATGATCTTTCAACCACAGCCAGTAATTAGGAAGGTTAAACTCCGCCTTTCTCCTGTGTGGCTTGGTCTCCATGGGCTGTTGATGCAGAGTGTGGGAAAGAACTGTGCAGGCACATTTAAGAGTTATAACAAGTGTTGACTGACATCAAGGATTCATAACATATTCTAGACACAGATTTTAATCAAGTCTGACAGTGGACAGGATATTCCAACACATGAGCCCAAATCTTAAGAATACCACATTTCTGGGGAGCAGGCTGTTCTACGATTTTCAGGTTCATGAGTGAGTCAGAATTGGCTTCATTGCTTCATGTTTTAAACCATTACTTGGCACTGTCACAGAGATGAACCTATGGTCTAAAATGCCATTCGCTATCATGCATTCTGTTAAGGTGCTATGTGAGAGGAGGTTAGGTGGCATGTCCGGCTGACAGGCTGGACCCGGTCCAGATGTGATCCAGAACTCACTTCAAACAAGGCATTTCTTTGCATATTCCAAAAGCTATTTTTAAAAACCACATTTCCTGCCAAATGCAAAAGAAGTTTTATAACATGATATAAAGGCAGTTCTGAAGAGGCTCCAGGATCCCTCTGGAACTATGTGTACTATTTTAGTAATAGTTATCACTTATCTCCTGTAGTTAGAGAAGGTGGAGAGTCAGGAATTCACAGCATATAAATTGGTTTCTGTGGCCTTTGATAAAAAACCTGTTTGCATTATACCATTTTAATGGCCCTTGAATTCCTCTTCAGGGGACATTCCTGCTCTCCAAAGCTGACAGTATCTTCTGAAGCCATAACATGGAAAACCTCACACTTCCTGCCCTTCCCTTCTAAATCCAAGTCCTAGCAAGAGGAAAAACATCAGTTTACCACCTATCTGCAAATGCACAACCAATCTACTATAAATATAGACCAGATCCTCATTACTCAGTGAGTATGCTCTGTTATCACATTTTAAAGCAGCCAGCATCTCAGACCTGAATGAGAGAAAAGTCCAGTGTGCCATTCCCTGTCCTGAGTTCTGTCTTTCCCAGGTGGCACCTAATTATCCACAGTGAACTGCTAGTAATTTCCCAAATGTGCAGCAATAGAACATAAATTTCTTTCCACAATAAACCAGCCTGTAAGAGAGTGGGTCCTGATCCTTCATCACAGGGCTTTGGTTTTGTAATGTGAGACATGCATATTTGGCACCTTTGGGATAGCTTGAGTGCATTACAGGCCAGTTCCCGCTCAGTCAGACTCTGGCCTGGGCTGTGTGACTTCCTCTGGCCAATGGGGTGGCAGCAGATATGACACCTGAAATACCCCAATGTTGTGAGTGTTTCTGCTTCTTGTTTCTCTGTGACAGTCATGAGACCCTGTATAGGTTAGCCTGTCTGAAAGATGTGTGGAATGTGGCACGTGGCCGGCCCATGGAGGAGGAGACGCACATGCTCCCAGCTGTGGCCACTATAGACTAGCTTCCTCTGACTCACAAGCTGAACATCAGGATTCCAGCCCAGAGAAGCCAGATCAGCAGGATGGCCAGCAACCCACGGACTCATACAGCTATGATTTTAAGCCACAAATTTTGGATTTATTTGTGCACAGTATAACATAGGTAACTGATACAGGGCCAGAGCTGATTTTCTCAGGACAACAGAGGATCACAGTCAGTCCCCAGATTACAAACAAGACAGGTTCTGTTGGTTTGTTTTTGGGTTGAATTTGTATGTAAGCTGGAGCTATACCCTGTAATAGCATCCATTTGTAAGTGTGAGTTGTATGTCAGTCGAAGTTTGTAAATCAGGACTTATTATAATAGCCCCCATTCATAAGTGAAAGTTATACAGAAGTCGGATATTTGCAACTTGGGGACTGCCTGTATTTGAGTGTTACCATCAGGAATCCTGCTTTTTCATTCTTTCCCAAACAGCTTTTCTTAAAATAAATGTTGAACACAAACTTAAATAATTGGTTTGAAAGAACACAGAATTATTAGTCTTTCTGAAATACCCACCTCTTTGGGAGGCAAAACAAAGAGGTGAGGTGAGGAGTTCAAAAAACTGGGTGGCCCTGACCAGGTCCAGGTGGGTGGATCCAAGAGCCCAGGACAAAGTAGCTCCCTGCACATGAGCACCCAGCTACTTGCCAGCCCTGTGACTTGGAGAATTCAGCAAGCTGAAAGGTATAGGCTGTATTCATCATCATCTTCCTGGAAAGATCTTTAGAAAGTTCTCAGAAGGATCTCGGAGGGCATTGTTTTGTGTCCTCTTGATGTCTGATCAGCAAGCAGTGTCTTGCTGGTTTATTCTGTGTATAAGCCAGCTAAATGACTGTTTGGGAGTGGTGTTAAGTGATGGGGGTCACAGAAGACATTTAGACAGGTCTGGGAATTAAAAAAAGACTTCAGAGAGTTCGGCTTTCCCACCTAACTGGGTTGAATTAAACAGGATTTTACAAATTCTCAGATCAAAACATCAAATAAAAATCATTTAAGCACCTGGTTTTTGTGCCCTCTGCTGGACATTGTGGTTTTACAGAACAAGGACTCAATCTGCTACCTTTAAGGTTCTTACAATTTGGTAAATGAGAATACACTGGAAAAACTAGCAGACTCATAGAAACCATATGCGTAACTGTGGTGATCACTTCTATGTTCGTAAACATTGAGGTTCTCATCCTGTAAGAAAGAACTACTCTCCACCTGACCCCCAAAAATAAGGTGTGACCGTATGACTTTGTTTTGAACAATGAAATGTGAGTTGAAATGACAGGTATCATTTTTCCACTGAAAACATTTAATTATTAGAGCTCAGTAAACACTGTTAATTGTTGAATAGCTGTAATAAAGCTAGAACAGAGACTTTCCCAGGCCTAAACAGGACAGTTCAGACTGTGCTGCTGGCTGAGCAGATAGCGGGAGCAGAAGGACACCCCTGGCTGTGTCTCAGACCCTTGGAAATGCTCTGCTGTGAGTGCTCTGTGTTGGGCGGGGCTGGCTCTCCTCAGGGACCTGATCTCTTGCCTAAGAGGTATGCTACAATGAGAGATAACACTGGGGTGCTCCTAACTTCCATCTTTTTATGTGTTTTTCAAAATAGTGTGAGATGTAGTAGGGGGTCACACAATAAGACAAACCAGAAATGGCAGTGAAACCCAAACATATCTAAGCAAAAAAGAGAGAAGAGAGATTTTCAAAGTAGAACTTCAGAAAATCTTAAGGAAGACATATGTATTTTTCCCTTCTTTTAAAAGCCATGTACAAAGAAATCACAGTTAAAGCACTTTAGTCATACAGATGGAACTAATTATTTGCATTCATTATCCTCACAGAGATCATCCTTGACTCCCTGCTGCCTTCTTCCTCATACTACTCCAGAGACCTCACTCAGAAGGAGTTCCAGAGTGAGAAAAAAATTGTTGAATAAAATGCTTTACCATGTACTGAAGAAAGTGGGACCTGGTTTGAACTTAAAACAAGGTGAATATTTCTTTAGAAAACTTCATGTTATTTTATTTTAAAGAAACTCTGGCTTGATGCTGGCATTAAATTTTATAATAACATTATAAAACACAGATAAACCATAGAAGGGATGAAATTGAAATCAAGAAATTAACTCAACTCCTGGATCATAGAGACAGTAATCACATCTTATCCGTGAGGATGGGAGCACAACTTTAGCAACACCTGGCCTGACTCCCTCGTTTTGTGGATGAAACACCTAAGGTCTTTACAAAATGAGGCTTTTGGATGTTGATGCATCTGCTATACATTTATTGACCTTGATATTTAAAGTGGCTTCTTCTGCCAATAAAATTCAATATTCTTTAACCTTCTGATAGACTCAGCTTGGTCATCTCATTGTCTTTGATACACTGTGCTAATTCATTCAACAAATATTCCTCCTGAGCACTCATTGTGGCCGCCCCCTCTGGGAGACCAAGATGAAGAGAGTCCAGGTTTTTGCCTCCAGGGGCACAGCTGGGGTCAAATTATATGAAGCCCTATAATAGAGACAAAATAAATAGGCTCTTATTTTTATGCCTTTGTGGGTTTTTCTCTGCCTTTAATTCTCTTTCTACCCCATTCTGTCCCCCATGTATTAGATCCAACTATTCTCCAGACTACTCTTTCTGATAGTGACATCTCCCCACTTGCACCCTTGTTATTTGTTTGGTTATGATGACAAAATTTGGGAGGTTGGTTATTGTACCAGTCACAATATGCTAGACTGCACTGGGGTGATGAGCAACATTCACATATCTGTGGTTTTATCTAACAAGATGCATTTCCCATTTATATGACACCTGCCATGGCAGTCCCCAGGCTACCTCTGTTTGTTGGAGTCACTCAGCAGTCCTGGCCAACAGATGCCCTGTCTCAGTGGGCACGTCTATGGTCAATGCCATGGAAAGGGAGGCTGGAGGAGGTGCAGACCATGCTTGTTAGAAGATTACTGTACACTCAAGATGGCGTCAGGCACAGGCCCACCCAGAAGGCCTTAAATCTCCTTAGAGGAGGATTGGTCCATGGTAATCCCTACACTTTCTGGGGCCCTCTTTGCTTTTGAAATTAAATCACAATATAGTCTTTATTTTGGAGAATGATGATATGATATGGAAGGGGATGAAGACTTTTGAATAAGAATTTCAAATAAGAATTCTGCTAGCCTGTCCCACTACCGGTTCATGTCCCATTAACCTGACTGTTTTCACAACAGATGCAGAAAGTGCTCCAGATGTGTTTCTCCTGTTGTAGAAAAACAAATAATATACGTGTATGTGTGTGTGTATACATACACGTGCCACAGCAGCACCTCTGTAAATTGGCCACCCAAGGAACTATATCAAACTGGTCAACATACAGAAGTGGTCAACACAAGGAACTACACCTGCTGTACTGATACATACATGTGGTGCATGTCCTGTCAATGAAAGTTAGGTCAACTTAAGGGGGTAGTCAGTGGGAGGTGGTCAATTATGGAGGTTCTAGTGTGTGTGTGTATGTGTGTGTGAGTGCATGTATAAACATATCTATATCCCAAAAGTTAATCTTACAGAGCTCAATATAGGAACAAGGAAGGCAAAGAATTCATCTGATCTAATTACATACGGTCAGTTTGATTTTCCTTTTATTTGCACTTTCTTGAGAGTATTCAGGAAAAACACGTCATAGATTTTTCCTTCTGGTTTCAATAAACCTATTGACTCTTCTGTTGCAATTGTACATCACAACATACACTGTTAGCCCCTAAGGTATGTGATGTGTGAGTGTGTATGTGTGCGTAAGTGTGTGTGTGTGTGAGATATAGAGGCTAGATCAGAATCCGCCAAATCGCTGTGCTCACTTACAGGGAGGCATCTCAGACCCAACGTGATGATTGAAATGTGATCAGTACACAAACTCCCAGGTGTTTGGTCCCACAGAAAGCCTAAAATTCATCACACAAAAAAACATAGCTGCACAATGGCCACCAATATAACATATTTTACATATGTGCACATCTAAAATCAGGGAATTCTAGGTATGGAAAGCAAGGGTGCCAGCCAAACCCTGTAGGGAAGAGTGACTCCCATTTCTCTTCTCCCCTTTATCTCAATACCACATGGCTCCTGTGGTGAGATGATCCACCCCAGCAGGTGTGGTGCCTTACAGTCACCTCCAAACCCTCTCAGGTCTGACTAGCCACCTCCTTAGTCCAAGCTACTACAAATTTCTCACCAGCACCATCTCATTAGACTTGAAACCCACCCCCTTCTAACCCACCTTCCACATTGCATTCAGAATAATCAGGGTTTCTTTTTCATTGAAGTAAAATTCTGACAACATAAAATTAACTATTTTAAAGTTTACAATATATTGACATTTAGTACATTCTCAATGACGTGTATGTCCACCTACATCAATTTCTAAATCCTTTTAATCCAAAAGGAAACCTTATACCCATTAGGCAATTTTTCCCCAATCACCTTCTCCCTCCTCCAAAGCAAGCCATAAAACATGGAAAATATGGTCTGATGTTACCATTTCTGGATGTTTCCCACAGATGCAATCTTGGAATGTGTGATCCCTGTGTCCGGCTTCTCCCCTCTAACCTAGGGTGTGCAAGGTTTGCCCACATACATCTCTACTTCCCGGCTGAACCCCTTTGTATAGGTAGACAACCTTGTGTTTGTTTATCTGCTGATGTGTGTTGGGGTTGGTTCTAGTTGGGGCTACTAGTCATAATGGTATGAACATTCATATACAAAGTCATGGTCATCTTGACACATACATGTCTGATCATGACCTCACAACCCCACTCCCTTAACAGAGAATGGGGAAAAAGTAGGAAGGCCAAATAGCCCTGAGCCTAAAACCACCTGACAATTGTAGCAGCAGGCAAAAGTCAGGCAAGACAGAGAGGCTCTACCATGAAGCTTGCAGGAGCTACCTACAGCTGTTGAGCCCCCACAGTCCGAGAGGAAGAGAGGAGGGAGACTTGGTCCTCCAAGTAGGAGCTTCTAGCTCGAAGGCTACAATCTCAGATGTCAGGAAGTCCCTGTCGCACTCTTCAGGGCTCTTACTGCCAAATACAGTGGGGTCAACCTGTTTGTCTTTGATGAGGCCTTGGCTCTGCTCTCAGGCCTGTCATAGACAGTGATGGAGAAAGTCCTCCGTCCCAGCAGATGCCAACGCAATCTCCACTTTTATGCTGATATCAAACCAGACCATTGCAGGCACTTTGTTCATTAGAAGGCATCATTTCCCAACTCTTATCCGTACGTAAATTCTATTTTGGCTCTCTGGTTGCCTGCTTCAAAGGCACAACCTGCCCCCCAATTCAATGAATGTGATTTCCACTCCAGTGTGGAACTTCAGACAGTGAGGGCCCCATAAGACCCCTACCTGAGGACTGGACTGGGCTCTCAGGAAATCTGTCTCTTCCTTCTTCCACTTCTGGAGAATAAGGAAATTCTAGGTCTTCCTAAAGGAACAGCCACTAAAAATCAAAACACAGTTACAGGAACAAGAGCATGCCAGTATTTTCTTGCTTAAAGTTCTTTAGAAATCACTGATACCAACCACCTTTCTTGACAAGTCAGAAAACTGAGCCCCCCAACCTCCCACTGTACACAGCAGAGAGGGGAGAGCTCTGGTGTGGAGATTCAGTGCACACTGTCTGAAGAGACAGTGAAGGCCTAGGGTGAATGCCAGCTATTGACTTAGGTCAGGCTGAACATCAGAGAAAAGGGTTTTCCATCCACTTGCTGGGGGTCTGTCAGAACATAATGCCCCAAAGTAGAGTACCTTGGGATGCTGAGTACTCAGACCAGGTAATGTTGGAAGGACCTCAGAAGTGACATCTTTCTGACCTCTCCTACCATCTTTCTTCCCTGAAGAAAGCTACAAAAAACAGAATTTCTCTTCTACAAACCAAGCCATAAAGCCTAGAAAGGTCATTCTCTTCCTTCTCCCTTGAAGATCTTCATTTTATGTTTCACCCCCTATGCAGGAGGAAGGAATGTTTCACAGAGGAGCCAAGAAGCATCTGAGCAGACAGGCCTTGCTGGTCCCCGTGTCTATAACACTTTGTCCAGTCATATCTCCACACCGCTGTCCATTATTCAGCAAACCTAAGGATAAGAGTAGACACTTTCCCTGGGTCTTTGGGTCTTCATTTCTGAAGTCTCCTCTGTCACACTGATTAAATAACTGTGGTGTGCTTTTCTTTTGTTAGTGGAGTGTCAGCCAGGACCCTTATGATGGGTAAGAAAGGGATCAGGCCTGTTCGATCCTGCACACTCCTGTTTTTTCCTACCCTGTTGTTCTTCCTGATGCCATCATCCCAGCTACATGGAAGTCTACCATTGTAATAATCCATGTCTATCTACTCCCCTAAATGCTGCAAACACTACTTAGATCTGAAATTCTTCCTTCTCTTTCTTCTCCCCTTTCAATGTTGGTGATTGTTTACTTTGATGATCTGCTGAATGAAGTAGACTCTTCCAGAAAAAAATGCATGCACAGACATAATTTGGTGTACAATTTTAGATATTTCACAGGTCTTCTGAAGCCTGATTCACCTATCACAATTTAAGAACTCATGCTTTCTGCTTTTCTTCCACTAAGCAAACATGGAGAAAAGTGGTCATAACATTGACATTTTGCACTGAAAAGTATTGCCCAATCCCAATCCCCAGAAAGAGCCTGACAACCAGACTTAAAGGAGAATACTTTACTGGGAAGAGTGATCCCAGGGCGATGGGTAAGGGAAGAGGTGAAGTAAAGAGAGATGCATTGTGGAGTTCACCAAGTGAAGGGCTGACCACTAGCTCCCCCAGTGGTACACAGAAACCTGAAGTTCTGTCTAAGAGTTCCCTGATTCTCAGCTCCCAGTGTCAGGAACAAGCACTGGTACCAAGCTGAGCCAATGACAGAGTTATCACACATACATAGCTCTCTCACACATGTGGCATTTAGAGTGAAGCGAAAGAGCCTCAGAGGGAGAGGTGGGTCATTTTTCTGAGTGGAGAGGTCCCTGCAGTCTTAGCACACATTGTCTTCTGTGTGCTCACTAATTTGTCACATCTGTCTCCTGTGTGGATTGGCTGCCATCATCCACCTTTGGGTGATTGACAGGTTGGGGTACCTAACAAGTCACCTTACAGGTTGGAGTTATATGACGGCTTCCTTTCTGCATACGTGTCTTCTCAGAATCCTTCATGAAAAATGTGGGCAGGGGATTCTGGGAAGATGGCCAATTGGTAGCAACCCTGGTCAGAGGCTCCTGAGCAAAGAAAGAAAAACTGGTTGTAATCAGAATATAGGAAGCCAAAGATGGGGAGCTGAACCCAAAAAGAAGTTCAGCAAGCTGTAAATCCAAGGAAGATCATTTAAGAACACAAAATACAGGTACAAAGAGGGCCCCAGAACTGCTTGCTAGAGCCTCCTGCCTCCGGTGGGTGGCGGGTGGCCGGTGGCCGCAGAGAAGTCCCCTGTGCTGGGAAGGCACAGAACGACTTGGCAGAGCCTTCCACATCCCCACGGGTGGCATCGGGTGAGTGTTCCACTCTGGGAGGACCCAGAACTGCTTGCTAGAGCTGCGCACCCCACAGGCAACAGAGGAGAGCCCCGCTCCAGGGCTCTGGGCAAGTCCAGAACCACTTACTAGAGCCGCAATTCTCCTGCAGGTGACAGGTGGCCAGAGAGGAGTTCCCCTGCTCCGGGAAGCCACACAAGTACTTGCTAGAGCCTTGTGCACCCCCACAGGTAGTGGCAGATGAGTCCCCCACTCTGGGACGACCCAAAACTGCTTGCTAGAGCCACGCGCCCCACGGGCGGCAGATTAGATCCCTGCTCCAGGGTTCTGGGTGGGTGCAGAACTGTGTGCTAGAGCCGCACACCTCCTGCAGGCGGCGGGTGGCCACAGAGTACTTCCCCTGCTATGGGTAGCCACAGAACCAATTGCTAGAGCCTTGCACACCCCACGGGTAGCAGCAGATGAGTTCCCCCACTCTGGGAGGGCCCAAAACTTCTTGCTAGAGCCACGCGCCCCACAGGCGGCAGAGTAGATCCCTGCTCCAGGGCTCCAAGCGGGCACAGAACTGCTTCCTAGAGCCACACACCTCCTGTGTGCAGCGCCTGGCCACAGAGGACTTCCCCTGCTCTGGGCAGGTGCAGAACCACTTGCTAGAGACTTGCACACCCCCACAGGTGGCAGCAGACAAGTCCCCCACTCTGGGAGGGCCCATAACTGCTTCCTAGAGTCGTGCACCCTATAAGCAGCAGAGTAGATCCCTATGCCAGGGCTCTGGGTGGGCGCAGAACTGTTTGCTAGAGCTGCACACCTCCTGCGGGCTGCAGGTGGCTATAGAGGACTTCCTCAACTCCGGGCAGGCACAGAACTACTTGTTAGAGCCCTGCGCACCCTGCGGGCAGTGGCAGAGAAGTCCCCCACTCTGGGAGGACCCAGAACTGCTTGCTAGAGTAGCGCACTCCATGGGCAGCTGAAGACATCCCTGCTCCAGGGCTTTGGGTGGGCCTAGAACTGCTTGCTAGTGCCACGGGTGTCCTGTGGGCAGTGGTGGAAGAGTCCTCCATTCCAGGCAGACCCCAAACAGCCTTCTAGAGACACGCACACCCAACGAGGGCCAGCAGAGGAGTTCCCTGCTCCAGGCACCTGTGCTTGGTGGGCCCAGAACTGCTTGCTAGACACACGCGCACCCTACAGGTGGTGGTAGAGAAGTCTTCTGCTCTGGGCAGGACCAGAACTGTTTGTTGGAGCTACGTGTGTCCCACAGATGGAGGTGGAGGAGTTCCCCACTCCGGGGTCCCATGCTGGGAGGGACTATATCAGCTCGCTAGTGCCGCACGCATACAACAGGCCATGGTAAAGAAGTCCTCCACTCCCCCCAGCTACTCTGGTGGGGCCGAACTAAGACTGATCTGGTCTCTCACGTACCCTACACTACTACTGCCATTCCCCCCCCCCGGCTGCTCCAGGGTACTGAACTAGGACTGATCATCCTACTACTGATCTCTTGCCCCCTGGTTGCCCCAGTAGGTTGAACGAGGTCTAATCCAGCCACGCACACTCCCATGCAGCTGCTGCCGTTCAACTGCACCTCAATTTTCCCAGCACCAGAGAACTGGGAGTATACAAAAGACACGCTCTGCCTCGCTCTCTGGGCAACCAGAAGAAGCCACCAACTGAACAGTTCTGATAAGGCCTCCAAACAAGGTAAACTCAGAATGGGGCGGAATCAATGGAAAAACTCTGGCAACTCAAATAACCAGAATAGATCAACTCCCTCAAGGAAAAATGGGGCAGATGTAATTGAAGACCCCATCCACAAGCAAATGACTGAAATGTCAGAAATTGAGTTCAGAACGTGGATAGCAAATAAGATTAACAGAATGGAAGAAAGGAAGGACGTAGAAGTTGAAGAAATTATTGAAAAGATTTCTCAATAAATTATTCAAAACATTTCTCAAGAAATTATCCAAAAGATATCTCAAGAAATCATTGAAAAGATGACTCAAGAACTCAACAATTTCAAAGATAAAATGATCAAAGATTTTGAAACACTGAGACAAGAGGTTGCAGCCCTCAAGGATCTGAAAGACACAGTGGAATCCCTCTGTAACAGAGTGGAACACGCAGAAGAAAGGATCTCTGATTCTGAAGACACAGCTTTTGAAGAAGCCCAGGAACACAAAGATCAAAAGAAATGGAGAGCAAAAATGGATCTCACTCTCAGAGAGCTCTCAGATAATTCGAAGAAAACTAATATTCGCCTTATAGGAATCCCTGAAGGTGATGAAGTTGCTTCACAAAACACTGAGGCTCTTCTTCATGAAATTA
>NW_003852476.1:546382-548263 GCF_000181295.1 Otolemur garnettii | reverse complement strand
AGGGTTCACTTCTGTGGTTCATCTTACAAGGGTACAAGTGAATCTTTCTATGAGTAGACTATGAATGTTTTAACACAATAACTAAGAAAATTACGTGAAGGCTATGTTAACCAGTTTGATGGAAGTGTTTCGGATTGTTTGTGAAAATCCCACACTGTACCCCAGAAGTTCATTAATGTACACAGTTACTATTCAATAAAAAAAAGAAAAAGAAAAATGTGGACAACAGGGTCAAAGTTGTAATGCTAATTACACAATGAGCCCAAGTCACTTAAGGTCACTTGGAGCTCCTCACTGGGCATACTCCACCTAGGGACAATACTCCACAAATGTGTAGAAAACTACACATTTTCTTCTGCATTCTGATTAACTTCTGCTCTCCACCTGCATTCTGATCAGCTCCCGCTCTCAACCTTTAGCTGCTTCCTCCATCTGCCTTGCCACCTGTTTGCCCTCCACCCAGACCTAACAAAGATAAGTAATTCAGAATCTAAGCTGTTGGAACACTAGATTATTCTGAGACTTAAAGGAATGTGGTTATGAGGCCCGAGTCACATGATGGGCAGCTATACCTATTGTCTCTGATTGCAGGTCACCTTCCCCTGGGTCTGCACTGTTTTGTGAAGTTCTGTGAATGACTAGAGGGTACCAGGGAAGGTGTCCTTTCCTCTCCCTGCAGCCCTTTATCAGAGATTAACCACTGCCACCTTTCCCACAGGAGGACTGAGGACTTCATGGCTGTCATTAAATGCACACTCACACTGGGAAGGAAATGAATGCAGCTATAAGGAAAAGAAAACAAATTGTAACTAATTCATTTGTTACAATTCTTGTCAGCCTTGTATAGAAAACTGTCATCTTGTTAAAGTTCTTTGTTTTCTTTTTACCTAAGCAAGAACTTAACTTTTAACTTTGGAGTGCTGACCTCATTGCTCTGGACTAATTTCCCAATGGCCATTCCTGACTTTTCACTGAATAACTCTTTGGGCTTTCTTTTGTTGTTGTTTGTTTTGAGACACAGTGTCACTATGTTGCCCTGGGTAGAGTGCAGTGGCATCACAGCTCACAGTAACCTCAAACTCTTGGGCTTAAGAGATTCTCTTGCCTCAGCCTCCCAAGCACCTGGGACTCCAGGCACCCACCACAACACCTGGCAATTTTTTTTTTGCAGTTGTCATTGTTGTCTAGCAAGCCCTGGCCAGGTTCAGACCCACCTGCCTCAATGTATGTGACCAGTGCCCTAACCACTGAACTATGGACGCCAAGCTTGAATAACTCTTTGAAATTGAGTTCTGATGCTTTCAATCATTTCAAGCTGACATGAGGGATTCCCAAACTGAGGCATCAACAGAGAAGCTGTAGAGTGGTGTCTAGGGTCAGCAGCATGGTGTGCTGGGTTTTTGGACCTGGTCTGCACTCTTCTAGACCACATAGTCCCTGTGGCAAGGGCCAAAGATAGAGATGAGGCTAAGAGAATCTAAAGTGATGCCTAAGAGATATCTGATACAGAGCGCTCAAAGTGTTGTGCCCAGGTCTTCCACAAAGACCACACTGTCATCAAGTTAAATTTAAAGAGGAGTCATTTAATGAAGAGCGGGTCGGCGACTGTCTCAGTGTTCCAACATTGGGTTTTTGAGTGTAGTCTCACATGTTTAAGGGGCTGGGATTTTAAGGCTTTGTCTGCATCCTGGTTGGCATGCACGCTGTCCAGGTGTATCTGGGTAGGGTAGTAAGCAAACATTGTACAGAAGTAAAATTTTGTGTTTAGTTAGTCATACATTTTTCTTTTAATATTTTCCCCTATACATCTTAGTTTTAGTACTTCCCCTTCAAATATCTTAGTTTCAATACTTTTCCTCACCTGGTATTGTTCAAAAGTCA
>NW_003852476.1:535425-546226 GCF_000181295.1 Otolemur garnettii | reverse complement strand
TTTTTTTTTTAAGTTGCAATCAGGAAATTTGCCAGGAGTTAACTGATATTTTTCCATTATAGCCTAGTCCTGACACCATTATGTCTTAGTCTTGGCCCACTAGGCCTAACAACCCCCACTGGTTCTAGGATCATATATTAAATAATTAATTTTATTTTGAATGCGGGTTTCTTGTTAGTGGTGATGTTTTGGATTATCTGTTTATTTAAGTGGTATGAGTACATAGATTATATCTTTTTCTCCTCTTTTCTTAAAGTTTAGAGTTTAACTAAGACAAGTTCCATGAGGAGTTTCCTCAGGTTTCAGCCATGCATGGACCAGCCAGTTTCCAGTATCTGGCTGAAGCAGGGCATGTTGACTGTTTTAAAAGTTATTTTTGCTTTCTACAGGGTAGTGAAGTTCTTTTTCAATGGTAAGGAATTTAGGTGAGGGTTTCTTTCATCTTCACTATATTAAATAGAATGTGGTTAATTATTACTGACAGAGATGAAGTTAAGGTTTAAGAGAATGAAACTATTTAGCAGTTATTTACAAACATTTACAAGTTCTGGATTTTGAAGCTAAGATTTACATAATGAGAACATTAGTATTTTTATTTATAAACTTTGCAGTTTTTAAGATAATATATAGTTTTAAGAGTTCTTACAGAACTGTTTCAAAGTTTTGGATAATTTAAGTGAGTATTCTTGAATACCAGTTGGGTGTGGGGTCATTTATGAGGCTAAGTTACAGTTACATTATCTACTAGGAAATTCTCATTTAGGTTTTAATTTTTCCTGAGGTATTTATATAGATACAGCAGATAACGTTTAATACTGTACAACTTTTCTGGTGTGGCCAATAGGTAATTCTGGTTGAGTTTCAAGGTTTCAGAGGTTTCATGATTACTGTATATAATTCTATACTTTTGGCCAATTTCGTAATTTCATTTAACAGATTAGTTTAGTAAAACAGTTATGTTTCATTCTATGAGCTGACATTACAGACAAGGTTGGGATTTAACACGGTGTGCCACACTCTCTTTTCTCCTTCAACCATTCTTTTCTCTCTCCAATTTTTTTTTTTTTTTACTATAGACAAATTAGCAGAACTAACTTAGTTGCTAAAATAAACTGTACCTTTAGTACACTGGGTTTGATTATTTGCATAAAGTGTAGTAAGAATAATTATTAGCTATTTAGGCTTTTTCTTTCTTTCTTTTAAGATTGATTTTGCTGGAATCTTTTATAAGGAATCTCAGGTTAGACTTGAAAGTTTTCCATGAGCCTAGGTTTCATCTGTGCCATTAGCTACCTATATGCAGTGGATAAATTGTTCTTTTCTTGAGATTTCCAAGTAGATTTCAATTCCCAGGCCTGTCAGAAAGCAGCCTTCGTTACTAAAGATCAGGAAATGTCATTGATGGGTATCTGGCTAGTTTTTCTAAAGGGCTTTTTTTATTGGTTTTATAGAGTCAATTTTAATTCCTTAATGCAGTCTGAATACCTCTGGAAATGCTATTCTAGGCAAAGCCTTGGAAAAATAAACAGTGTCTTTATTATGTCCTATAGAACAAAACAGATTCTTATTGAACTTATGTAAATAATTGTATTGTTAGAAATTAAGAATACTTACAAATGGCTTTTAAATTTCAGAGAAATCAAGTAAAGAAAAAAATGTTTTAAATTCTGTTTATCCCATACATTGTTGAAAGTTACAAATAGTTTAAGAGATAGAAAATGGTTTTCTTGACTTTTAGAAAACAGAACACAGGGAATCAGTAATGTTTCAAACAGAAAGCCATAACAAATTAACTCAGTTTTATGTAACTGATTTCTGTTCTGTTTGAAGTTAGGTCACCAATATTCAGTGACATGACAATTTTTAAATTAAATTTCTATAAGTTTGCTTTTAGTTCGAAGGTATTTAATATTCAAAAACATTAGAAATTTGAATTTAAGAGGATTCATCAGTTTCTCTTAATATTTCTTTGAAGGATAAACTTTGGACTCAGTTATAAAAAACATTTTTTGACATGAATTAAAATTATTAGTGATAATATACACTAAGACAGACCAATATTTTATAATATTGGAATATACATATAAATATAATTTATATAAAATTAACTACTATTTTATATTTGACAATGTTTCCTATATATTTTTAATATATTAAATATGTTTAATATATTTTATCAAAAAGATCAAATTTAGAGTTTTGATTTTGGAAGTTTTGTTAAATATTAAAGGTTATATATATATATATATTTTTTTTTTTTTTTGCAGTATTTGGCCAGGGCTAGGTTTGAACCTACCACCCCACGCATATGGGGCCAGAACTCTACTGCTTGAGCCACAGGCACCACCCAGAAATGTTTTTTAAAGTAAGATTACAAGTGAAAAGACATTAAAGGCAATACATAGTTAACTTGATTACATGTAAATTCCTTTACAAATTTTCTTTTATGAGTTTCTATTTTTCTTTCTGTTAATTTCTTTCACCCTCAAAAATCAATTTTTTTACAAAACAGGATTATAGTGTACTACAAAGTTAATTATTTACTCAGCTAGACTGATAGTTAGGTTTAAAAGGTAAGAATCTTTTTCTTTGACAAAGATTTCATCTCCTAAATAATTTAAACAACTGAATTATTGCATTTCACAAATGAGGGACAGTTTATGGAATATAATACTGATACCGGATTTTCTTGTTTAGTGCTAGACAGGGATCTCTTCCATTTTTATGCTCAGGTGAACTCAGAAATTTGACTGTTTCTTTTTCAGAATTTATCTTTAGATACAGGTGGGTTGCACCTTGAAGACCACACTCTCTAGATAAGTTTACAGTTGAATCTAGCAATTTTAGAAATATTACAGAGGCTGGAGTTTTATAATTTTTAAACATTTGGATTTTAACAATAGACTTAAAATTAATTTATTTCAAAGGAAACCATAGTTGCCTGAACAATAAGTTTCTTGAGTTATTCCTGTTAAAAGTTTTCTATTTTTCTGGAGTAGTTTCTCACAGCTCTTTTTAAAAAATGCTTCAGTACAGTTTTCAGCGGGGTGGGCTTCCCTGTGTTTCCAGTCTCTTCTCTCAGATAAACCACAGATAAATTCCAGCTGGGATAAGAACCAACATATAGACAGGGGCCACTCTCACAATCATTTCACCCTATGAAGGGGGGGTGCAAAAGTCCACCTATTGTTATCTGTCTCAGTCAGTTTTCAAGTACTTACATGTACACAATTTTAACCTTCTTCTACCCTATTTTCTAACCTGTGCAGTCTGAGCTTTCTACTTAGCTATTCAAAACTTTCTCTATTACCACTGTTCAGAGTTAGCATTTCACCAGTTCTTAGTTACACAATACCCACATTTGCACTCTCTCATAAAGATTACTTATGGTAAAGGGAACATAAATAAATTCCCCTCCACCTGGGGCTTTGCACAGCAGGAAGAGGCTAAATCTAGGTGGGAGTGTAAAGGAGTTAAGGGAAGAGGTCTCTGGGGGACTATAAGAGGATCCTGCCCAGTGTGGGGGAGACAACATGGGAAGGACTGAAAGCCTAGAAAGACAGTAAGACAGAGGGTTAAAGATGGGATCCTCCACCTCCTCAGGCACTGGGAGGATGGGGTGGTACTTTGATGAGTTTTTTTTTTCACTAAAACTATAGTTCCTATATGGAGAGAATAGGCACAGAGCCAAGCTGAGGGATTATTCACCAGCTCAGTCCATACATCAGTGTAAAGAAATTGATTGGGTTGGCCAGGCTTTCCCATGATGACTGCTTTCCATACCTGTCAGCATAGAAGGATCAAAGGAACCTGCGGGGGCCAGCCTACACCAAAGTGTTTAGAACCCTACAAAAAGGGTTCTGAGGCAGCCTTTGGAGAACTTTACTTCATATTCATCACTTTTGTTTGTGGAAAAAATATTTTTTGAAATGTCTAAGGAGACAGGTCGGAGAGAGTCTGGCTTGGAAGAAGAGGAACTCATGATGAATAGAGCAGAAGCACAAACTATAATGCTGAACAGAGAAGAAGTACAAACTATATGTTAACTAGACAAACAACACGGAATACAAATGAACAAAAGTATTGTTGTGAGCTCCTGTTCCCCTTGGTTCCCCCTGCTTTCTCCCATTCTCCCCGCCCTACAGGCAATCTTCTTTTCACCTACCCTCTCCCATTCCCCCACCCTATGGGCAACCTCCTGCCCTCTCCCATTTCCCCCTCCTCTGCCCTATGGGCCTTCCCAGCCCATTCCCATGGTCTCCACAATTCAAAGAGGCACGGAATGTCCCAAGTTTCACAAAAACCCCAAGTTCTCATTAGATGAACAATGGTGGAAAACTCATCGAGGCTTGATTAATTACTGTTGTATAACCATAACCATTGTGATTTAAGATGTATCCGTTGATCAATTATAGTTATATAATCATAACCATTGTGATATGAGATGTATCCATTGACAACCAAGTTTTAACCCTGCCAATGGCAATGTTCCCCCCCTGCTTGCTTAAGCTACACAGAGAAAAAAATGTATAAAAGACAAAAAAACCCTGCGCTTTGGGGCCGCTTGTCTCAGAACAATGGCCCCCTGTGCAGGTGTGAATGAATCACCAATTAATAGCATGTGAGTGAGTCCGAATTTATTTTTTCATAACCCCAAGGTTATTTCAGTATATGAATCTAAATTGTGCATTTGAGGCGAGGGCTCACCACCAGCATCTCAATGTTTCTAGTGACAGGCCAATAGTTTGGCAACCCAGGGTTTCTTTTTCTAACAGGCTGATAGTCTGGGAGTCCAAGGTTCCTGTCTTACAGGTTTATGGGACTAACCTCAGGCATAACGTTGAGGTTAGAAATCAAAGTCCCTTGTCACCTGCCCTCTGCACCCCAACTTCTCCAAGGCCTCAGGCCAAAGCACAATGTCTTAGTGGCAGTAATGTCTTACTGTCTCTGACATGGCTGAGGCTCCCCACCAGTATTCCGATGTTTCTAGTGATGGGTTGCTCTACCGACGCACGCCTCTGAGAGCCTCTAACAGGCCAATAGTCCAGCCTCCTGGGGTTCCTGTCCAAGGCTCCTGCCCTTTTGGCCTTCTCTTGGAGGTCCCTAAGGACCTTACACAATTCACAACAAACAAATACAAAAACAATTATATATTTCCCTAACAGTTCACAATGACAAATAAGCACAACAAAAAATGAACACAATAGTTACACTAAATGTCTGCAGAAACTAGTCAAAAATAGATGTTTAAATGGCTTACCTCCAGAGGTGGACTCACAGGTGAATTTAGGGGTGATTATCAGCTGGTATCCTGAGAGCTCAGGGTCCTCTGAGGGCCCTGGAATGTTTCTAGGGGCACCTCCCCTCAGAGGGACCATAGCCTGTTCCTCTCTTGGAGGCCATCTAAGGATCAGCAATGCCAGGATCTGGAGGATCTCACTGGGGCCTCCAAATGTTGTGCTCAGGGGTTCCAGAAAGACCACACTGCCAAATAAGTTAAATTTAAAGAGGAGTCCTGTAATTGAAGAGCCAGCCAGCAACTGCCTCAGTGTCCCAACATGGGGTTTCTGAGAGCAGTTCCAAGTGCTTAAGGGGTTGAGTTTTAAGGCTTGGTCTGCATCCTGGTTAGCACACAGGCTGTCCAGGTGTATCTGGGTAGGGTAGTAAGCAAACATTGTACAGAACTAGAATTTTGAAGTTAGTGAGTCATACATTTCTGTTTTAATATTTTCCCCTATACTATACATCTTAGTTTCAGTACTTTCCCCTCATACATCTTAGTTTCAGTACTTTCCCCACCTGGTATTGTTTAAAAATCAGTCAGGGAACAGTTGATACCTCCTGGTCTATTTCCCAAGGAATTAGCCAAGCAAGAAATTTGGAGCAAACTAGAAGCAACAGATTAACTAGTACTTTACCATCTATCTGGGGAGTGAACTAGACTTATTTCTTTTTCTTTTTTTTGAAAGCTTGCAGTCTAGAAAATTTCCAGGAGTTAACAGGTATTTTTCCATCATAGCCTAGGCCTGACACCTCTCTGTCTTAGCCTTGGCCCACTAGGCCTAATAAAAGATTGTCTAATTTATCATCTTCATAAAACTAATAAATCAATTCACAATTATCTGTCAGTGACTGAGAAAAATTTTGGTAGTGTGGAAGTTTTCTAAAGCTGAAAGATTTAAGTACAGTCATGCCTTGAAAATAAAATATTCAAAAATATAAAATGAATTAAATAGACTAAGGTGGTGGTTTTCAAAGTGTGGTCCCAGAGGGCAGCATCAACAGCACCTGGGAACTTGTTAGTGATGCACATTCTTGGAATGTTGCAGACCCACCTGACCAGGAGCTCCCAGCAATCTGCTCCAGCAAGCTCTCAAGTGATGCTGGTGCAAGCTGGCATCTGAGAACTACACCAAGTTGTGTAATTGTATATAGTTCATGGATTACTATGCGTTGTTCTCATAAGTGAATATTTAATGGTAAGGGAAAGTGTGCCTTGTACAAAGGTCACTACAAAAGTTTTGAGACAGGCTGTGTTATGGTCCATCATTTCAATTTCAAAAAATTAAGTCGAGGAGGTGGATTAGTCTAGCTCTAGCAAGTCCTTAACCCATGAAGCTGCCTAGTCTGCCTTGCACATTGCTTACCATGGAAACCACCATAAAGGCTCTGGCCTGGGTTCTCTCCTGGCTTTCTCTGCCTCTTGGCCAACCTGTGTGGCCTGTGTAGTGTACCAAGCCAGGCTGGGCATCTCATGCTGAGTATCTACTATTAAGAACATAAAGTTAAAAAATACTCTCAATCTTCTGTGCAGACGGGTGCAGTCAGAGTGGAGAGAGAAGACTCCAGGCATCTCTGGCTGGTGGGTTTTACCCAGAGGCTTCCCTTTGGTGACACAGGAAGTCAGCGAGAGTCTTCTGGACCCCACGAGGAGGACAGATGCAGTAGGAAACTGGCAAGTACTGGGTGCATTTGTTCAATTGGAGGCTGTCCACAGTTGTAATCATAGCAACAGTGAGACTACACGCAGGAAAAGCCTTCCCTGTGGGCTGTTTTGGCTTTTTTGGACTTAGGTACTCAATTTAACTGCCTTGGGAGATTTTGGGTGGGTTGGCAGATGACTTTGGGCATTGTCTGGGGCCTGGGACTGAGCTGCTGAGCTGGAGGGGAGCTTATATCGTTCAGTTGTGGGCTGCCTGCACAGTTACTGTGGGGGAGATGCCCCTGCATTTTTCAGCATGGGGTAGGCTGCGAGATCTTGGCTGAGTAATTTAGTGACTGAGCTGCCCAAAGGCAGGGACTGAGTTTCTAGGGAAGTGTGGAGATCCAAGTGTTTGGCAGATTAACAGCCTTGGCCCTTAGGGACATAGAGGGAGTCTGGATTTGGCACACTGGATAACCAGGCAGCCACACCAGGAGCGATCCCAGCTATAAGTGCTTTCCTTGGCAAGATTTTGCTCAGCCAAGGTTCATAGTTTGGAGTGTCTTTTAAGTGGGCTGAGGAGACATTTGGACTCCCAAGCCTGCAGGGTCTGAGAGACCAGTTGAGGCCTCCAGTCTCCATCTCGAACAGCTGTGTTAATACTGCAATCAATATCTCATACCTCAGAAGATCACCTGCTGCCTGGACAACATTCAGCAAGATATATACTGCTTGGTTGTTTGGTTTGGGGGGTTTTTTCCCCCTTAATTTCAACATTTTTCCTTGACTTTTTTTATTTCTTTTCCCTTTTTGCTCTTTTTTCTTCCTTTTTTCATTATTCTAGTTTAAATACAATCTTCCATTTTTGCCATCTTTAACAACTAGAATTTCATTTTCATCAGTGTTTCTGCCCCTATTACTTGCTTCCCCCCCCCCAATTGTATCACAGTAGGGTTTCTGCTTGTTTGTTTTGGTTCAATTTATAGTATTTTTGTCTTTCCTCTATACTTGGTGGAGGTGGGGTACAGTGTCTGATACAGCTGGCAAAGAGCTGTTGACCTCAAGGAAACCTCCATCCCAGCACCCCCAGAGGTTGGGGGTCTTTTAAGGTTGGGTCATAGTATCCTACTATACACTATATTACTCCTGTTTCCGTCTTTCAGTGCCTTTCTTCTTTTTGCCAATATTTCCTTTTACTCACCCCCTCTTCTTTCTCTTTTTTCTTTCTTTTTAAAATCTTTTTTCCCTTCTTGGTCTTTAATCTTCTCATTCTTCTGGTTCTATACCAAAAGGACTCATTAAAACTTTAGGCCAGAGGTGGAGTTACTTAAAGAGCAAGAAGAAGTGAAAGGAAAATTAGGGTAAGGAAGTAGATACAAGAAAGCACTCATGAAGAATAATCAGCAGAGAGGGATTCGAGGGTTCACTTCTGTGGGTCATCTTGCAAGGGTACAAGTGAATCTTTCTATGAGTAGAATATGAATGTTTTGACATAATAACTAAGAAAGTTACATGAAGGCTATGTTAACCAGTTTGATGGAAGTGTCTTGGATTGTGTGTGAAAACACCACACTGTACCCCCAAAGTGCATCAATGTACACAGTTACCATTCAATAAAAAAAAAAAAAGGAAGAAAAAAAAAAAGAATAATCAGCAGAAAAATCCTGGAAACATGAAATACCAGTTCAGCGTAACCCCTTCTAGGGATTGAGAGGTAGATACAGCAGAGGATTCCTCTTATAAAGAAATGTTAGAAATGACAGAAAGGGAATTTAGAATACAAATGATGAAAACAATGAAGGAAATGATGGGGAAAATGAAGGAAATTGCTGATAAAGTGAAGAATAACCAAAATGAAATCCAAAAACAGTATCAGATAAGAGATGAACGATACAAAGAATATAGAAAGGATATAGCAGAGCTGAAAGAACTGAAGCAATCAATTAGGAAACTTAAGGATGCAATAGAAAGTATCAACAGATTAGATCATGCAGAAGAAAGAATCTCAGCTTTTGTGATAACTCAGATAGTTAAAGAGGCAGAAAAGAAGAGAGAGAAAGCAGAACATTTACTGACAAAATTATGAAACTCTATGAAGAATTCAAACATACAAGTTATAGGTATCCCTGAGGAGGGAAAAGAATGGCCCAGGGGAATGGAAGCCATTCTAGAGAATATTATAAATGAAAACTTCCCAAATATCGCCCAAGATTTTGACATACTCATTTCAGAGGGATATAGGTTCCCTTGTTGCCTCAACTCAAAAAGAGCCTCTCCAAGGCACATTGTGATGAAACTATCTAAAGTCAAGACAAAAGAAAAGATTTTTCAAGCTGCCAGGAGTAAGCGCCAACTGACCTACAGGGGCAAATCTATCAGGGTGACTGTGGACTTCTCTAATGAAAGTTTTCAAGCCAGAAGACAATGGTCATCTACCTTTAATCTACTTAAACAGAACAATTTCCAGCCCAGAATTCTGTATCCTACTAAGCTTTAAAATTGATGGAGAAATCAAATCTTTTATTGATATGCAAATATTGAGGAAATTTGCCACAACAAGACCAGCTTTACAGGAAATATTTCAACCTGTTCTACACACGGACAATCACCATGGACCTTCAGCAAAGTAAACACTCAGAAATTAAAGGTCAGAACCTGGTTTCTTCGGATTGTGTGTGAAAACACCACAATGTACCCCAGAAGTGCATTAATGTACACAGTTACCATTCAATTAAAAAAAAAAAGAAAGAAAGAAAAGAACCTGGTTTCCACATTGCTGCAAAAGACAGAACTAAGCAATGGACTTTCACAAAATAAGCTGAATAGAATGCTACCACACTTATCAATTATCTCAAAAAATGTCAATCGCTTGAATTCCCCACTGAAGAGGCATAGATTGGCTGATTGGATTAAAAAACATAAGCTATCTATTTCCTGTCTGCAGGAAACACATCTCACATCAAAAGACAAATTAAAACTCAGAGTTAAGGGTTGGCAGTCAATTTTTCAGGCAAACGGAATTCAGAAGAAAAGAGAGGTTGCCAATAATCGAGTAAAAGAGGTGAAGGCTATGTTGATTGCTTTAAGGTAACCACGCTAGACTGTATTTAAAAAAAAATTAGCACATTGTACCCCACATATGCATGAATGTATTAGTGATCTATGTGTAATTAACTTAATAAATTTGTAAAAAGAAAAGAAAAAAGGAGTTGCAATTTTATTTTCAGATACATGTGGATTTAAAGCAACCAAAGTCAAAAAAGACAATGATGGTCACTTCATATTGGTCAAGAGAAAGTTACAACAAGAAGACATTTCAATTTTAAATATTTATGCACCCAATTTAAGTGCTCCCAGATTCTTGAAACAGATCTTGCTTAGTCTTAGCAATATGATATCTTATAACACCATAATAACAGAGGACTTTAACACCACAGTCTCAGAGCTGGAAAGATCCTCTAAACAGAAATTAAACAAAGATATTAGAGATTTAAATGAAATCCTCAAACAACTGTGCTTCATAGATGTATATAGAACACTCCATCCCAAAGATAAATATAAATTCTTCTCATCGTCCCATGGAACATTGTCCAAAATTTATCATATCTTAGGACACAAAACAAAAATCAACAGAATCAAAAGAATTGAAATTCCACCTTGCATCTTCTCAGATCACAAGGCACTAAAAGTGGACCTCAACTCCAGCAAAAACGTTCAACCTCACACAAAGGCATGGAAGTTAAACAATCTTATGCTGAATGACAGTTGGGTGCAGAAGAAATAAAACAAGAAATTATTAACTTCCTTAAGCATAACAACAATGAAGATAGAAGCTACCAAAACCTATGGGATACAGCAAAAGCAGTCCTGAGAGGAAAA
>NW_003852476.1:532221-534009 GCF_000181295.1 Otolemur garnettii | reverse complement strand
TTATCGATTCAATGCCATCCCTATTAAAACACCAACATCCTATTTTCAAGACTTGGAAAAATGATTCTGTGTTTTGTATGAAACCAGAAAAAAACCTGAATAGCTAAGGCAGTTCCAGGGGCATCACCAAACCAGAATTTAGGCTGTACTATAAGGCCATAGTGGACAAGACAGGATGGTACTGATACAAAAATTGAGACACAGACATTTGGAATTGGACAGAAAACCAGGAAATGGAACCAATAACTTACAACCACCTGATCTTCAATAAACCAAATAAGAATGTACACTGGGAGAAAGACTCCCTATTCAATAATGATGCTGGGAGAACTGGATATCCACATGTAAAAGACTGAAACTGGACCCACACCTTTCCCCACTCACAAAAATTGATTCAAGATAGATAAAGGACTTAAATTTAAGGCGTGAAACAATAAAAATCCTCAAAGAAAGCATAGGAAAAGCTCTGGAAGATATCGGCCTGGGGAAAGACTTTATGAAGAAGACTGCTATAGCAATAGCAACAACTGCAACAATAAACAAATGGGATTTAATTAAAATGAAAAGCTTCTGTACAGCTAAGGAGACAACAACCAAAGCAAATAGACAACCTACTCAATGGGAAAGAATATTTGCATATTTTAAATCAGACAAATGTTTAATAACTAGGATCTATACAGAACTTCAATTAATCCACAAGAAAAAAACCAACAAACTCATACATCAATAGGAAATAGAGATGAACAGAACCTTCTCTAAAGAAGATATACAAATGGCTGTCAAAAAATGCTCATCATCCCTAATTATTAGAGAAATGCAAATTAAAACCACCCTGAGATATCATCTAACCACAGTGAGAATGGCCTATATCACAAAATCTCAAAACTGCAGATGCTGGCACAGATGTGGAGAGAAAGGAACACTTTTACCCTACTGGTGGGACGCAAACTAATACAACCTTTTTGGAAGAAAGTATGGAGAAACCTCAAAGAACTCAACCTAGACCTCCCATTTGATCCTGCAATCCCATTACTGGGCATCTATCCAGAAGGAAAAAAAAACCTTTTATTATAAAGATACTAGGCTGTTTACCAGTAGGTACTAGGCTGTTTATTGCAGCCCAATTTACAATTGCTAAAATGTGGAAACAGCTTAAATGCCCTTCAACCAAGGAATGGATTGGCAAGCTATGGTATATGTATACCATGGAATATTATTCAGCTATTTAAAAAATGGAGATTTTGCAGCATTTGTATTAACCTGGATGGAGGTGGAACACATTATTCTTAGTGAAGCATCATGGGAATGGAGAAGTATGAATCCTATGTATTCAACTTTGATATGAGAACAATTAATGAAAATTAATGACATGGTGGGGCATGAAGGAAGGGGTGAACAAACAGAGAAGGAGGGAGGGGGTAAGGATAAGGACAAGAATAAAAAAAAAGTGACTAATTCTCACATAAATTGGATTCAATTTTGACTAAAGTACATCACAAACATTAATTTTCACTTCAACTTGTTAATATGTTGTTTAGGATACAGGATATGGCATCCTCATTTAAAAGTGAATTACGGGCTTGGCGCCTGTGGCTCAAGTGGCTAAGGTGCCAGCCACATACACCTAAGGTGGTGGGTTCAAATCCAGCCTGGGCCTGCCAAAACAACAATGATGGCTGCAACCAAAAATTAGCCGGGTGTTGTGGTGGGCGCCTGTGGTCCCAGCTACTTGGGAGGCAGAGGCAGGAGACTCGCTTGAGCCCAGGAGTTGAAGGTTGCTGTGAGCTG
>NW_003852476.1:529881-531962 GCF_000181295.1 Otolemur garnettii | reverse complement strand
AAGATTTAGCATGATCTGTTTTTTGAAATTATCTTTTATTTTTATTTATAAATACTAGTTGTCTATTTTATGAGACTTTGGAAAAAAATAACAAGTTAATTTATGACTCTATATTGAACCTCAGAGTCAAAGCATTCTATAATAGTCATACTCTTATTTGACAATGTGAATGTTACTTTCTTTGCACTACTATTCTTATTATTGCTTAATACATTGTTCCAGCAATCATCTGATTTCTTTTCTGAATATATTTATATTCATTCATTCTTTCAAGGTTTTTGTTTCTAGTCCTTATCTTAAACATTGTTCTTGATGGCAAATTTTAAGCCTTTTTAATTCCATGAATGCAAAAAGTGGAAACCTAATAATCAGATGTATATGTAAAAATAAAATACTCTCAAGCTGGACAACTATTTACAAATTCCACTTCAAACAGAAACACAGTGCACCATTGTCAATAGCTGATCGCAGACTGCCTACTTGGCCCCCATAAACTCTGGCCAACCGGTTTGTAGCATAGTGGTGCCAGTCAAGAGGAAGAAATTAAAACAAAATTATGAATGTAGCAGCTGTCAATTTTGCTCTTATAGTTTGCTAATGTTCTAATTGTGCTGTTCAATCTTGGATGATTTTTTGTTGAACATCTTATTCTTTGGTTTTTTGAGTATGTTCATGTTAAAAATAAAGGAAAATACAAAAGAAAAAAAAGAAATTAAGTCAGCAGAGGCATCCTTTCTGACTGACCTGTACAAGTTTCAGCTTGCTGGCTCATCAGAGTCACTGAGAGACCTCATTTGTTTCTGTCTCCGTAGGACTCAGTCAGCATCCACTGTGCAACTGGGAAGAGAGCATTTTCACATGATGATTTTTAGTGATTTAAAAGTGGATTAAACAAGTCTCAGTCTTAAGCATTTGTAGTGGGCTCCATAACCACATTACTTTAAGTATCAAAATAATTTAGCATTCCAGCAGCTTAGATTCTGATTACTTATTTTCATTAGGTCTAGATGGAGGGCAAACTGGTGGAGAGCAGGTTTAAGTCCTTGCTCCATTCTACACACATTTTTTTGGTGGTTTTGAGAATTTAGAAGAGGCTCAGGTAAGCTTAGAAATCAGATTTTTATTTCTAGGCATAAACACATTGCAGGTCATATCTTTTGAGCTCTAGTAAGATTATGAATAAAGTAGTTTCAAACATTTTGGAAGGCTTCACTCTGAGTAGGGAGTATATACTCTAATTTTTTCTCAGATAAAAACTGCAAAGACTTAACAACCCTGCCTAAGGTGCAGGGCTGTATTTATTCATTTGTTAGTATACCCATTAGGCAGTGAGGTGGGAAAGCCAGGCAAAAGGAGTGGGCAATTTTGAAAGGAATCAAAACTCTCCTTACTATGTCTGAATTTTTTAGCCAGTCATCGCTGCTGTTGCCAGCAACAACTCTGTCACCTGCATAAGTGAGAATGAAGGCTTAACAGGAAATGTGATTGGATGACAGAATAAATGTACTAACAAGTTAACAGGGTGGGAATTTTGGACCCATCAGGGGATAATATTATTATACAAATCTACCCAATTACCTTTTTTTGACTAATGGGGACTAAGAGTACTACAATCAAGCAAATGTTAATCATGAGAATTCTGAAAGGAAAGACAGTCTGGGTAACAACATTTGCTAGTGGGAGAACGGAAGGGACAAGTTGCTGGGGTTTTAATTAGAACTAGGTAGGGACAGAAATATGAACAAGGTCATGTGCTCCCTGATGGACTAGTCTGGGGTGGCAGTGTCACCAAGCCTAATACCAATAATAAAGATGAAGAGACCAATGACTGCCAGGCTAAAGATGCACCAGATGGTGAGGGGTATAGGACACATAAAAGTAAATAAGTAAATAAGGCAGTTTCAGAAGGAGTAAGGTCTTGAAGTGTCCCTTGATAGAAAAGATCTGCAATCCACTCACAAATGTTTTCAAGACTGTTTCAGGCCAAGACCAATTTCCTAATAAACACTGAACAAATGATATAAAGCGACAAGACAGACCCAGGCCCAACATACTCTCACATTCTTGTACTCTTTTTTTTT
>NW_003852476.1:514884-529033 GCF_000181295.1 Otolemur garnettii | reverse complement strand
GCAGATCTTCACACTCTTGTACTCTTAGAATTAGAACCAGAACACATTCTTATACACTTTTAACAGGCCTGTGAGTGATCTAATACCCTGGGGGTTGATTGGACTTCCACTTTTATTTCAATGGTGTTTTTGGTGACAGGTGTTGACATATATTTCTGGGGGTCCCTGACAGGTCAGTAGGGCTGAAGTTCCCCACTGGTTGGGTCATTCTAATGACACATATCTCCAAGACTTTCTGACAAGCTAATGATGGCCTGGCAACCCAGGGTCCCTGTCTAAAGTTTCTGTCTCTTTGGCCTTCTCTTGGAGGTTTCTATGGGCTTTATACATAAATTACAACAAATGAATGTAACAGACAGTTACATATTTTTACAATAATTCATAACAAATAAGCATAACAAAAATGCCATTAATAGTTAATTAATGTTTGCTTGCAGACACCAGCCAAAAATAGATGTTAAAGTGGCTTACCTTCAGAGGTGGGTTCACAGGTGAATTTAAGAGCCAAGCAGAATAATGCTAACTTAGAAGGAAAATGGTTGTTGTTTTAAGAAATATGGAGGTCTCTCTGTCGCTCTCTCTCTCTCTTTTTTTAAGTTCCAAATGAGAAATTGACTTTGGGTCTCCTGTTGAGAGCTGGCACCTTATCTCAAAGCTATTTGTAACATAGCAACCATAGTTTTTTCAGCAGGGAAGAAGTTAGAAAACGGTTTTAACAAACTTTGTATTAACTCTTTAATTGCGAGAAAGAGAGGATCTTTAATGGTGATACTTAAATTCACAAATTGAAGGTGTACCAGGAAGTAAATAATATATAGAAACAAAAGTGATGCCTAGGCTCAAGGATAGTGAACAGTTTACCAGGAAAAAGAAGAGGAAGGAAAACACAGAGACCTCTCCTGGATGGAAATCTAAGAGAGTTCCCTAAGGGAACCTTCAAGAGACTCTGAATATGTGCCTGCTCTTAATGTTGAAAATCTGTAATTTTTAGTTTCTTTTTGTTACCTAGATATCAAGGGGGAGGTTAATCTGTCTTGGAAGCTGGTTAGGTTTTGTTTGTTTGTTTGTTTTGTTTTTTACAGAGAATGTGTAAAGTAGCCAGTTTTATTTTTCACTGTTTCTCTTGGTGCAGTGGTTGAAATTAAAAAGTTACTGTAAGAGCATTTTTTAAAAAATTACCCTGTCTTATTTTGAACAAATTATTAGGCAGACACTAACAGATGGATAAAAAACTACAATCCAAACATTATAAAAAAAAAAACAGAGACTAAGAAAGCAAAAATGACAAGTGGACAGGACAGAAAACACAAACAGAATGCAACAGACAGAAATTAGTCAGGCACAGAGCCGTGCCTGACCCTTCACTCAAATGCATTCCCAATCATGGGGAAATTACATTTAACTCTTTCACTCACTCACTCATACAAAGCTCAAAATATACAAAAGATACACAAACCAGAACCAGCAAAGTTGACTGCAAAAACCAAGACAACTCAATAAAAGACGGCAATTACCAGAACAGGATTAGCCTGCAAATCCAAACAGTCCAAAAGACTTCTAATATCAAAATAGTCTAATAAGGAGCTGCAAACATAACAAGACAGAAGCAAACAACCCAAACCTATACCAGAGAGACAGGGGGACGTCTCCCCTCTGCCTCAGGAATAGCCTTTCACTGCATCCAGCCAGTCTAGTCCCCCCAGATTCTCTAGAGATCTAGACAGATTTACTGAATTGGAAAATTTAGGAAACTGTGCCCAAAATCTACACATCCAAGAACTCCTGAGGCAGAGGGGGCAGCGTCCCTCTGAGGCCTTCCTCTAGAGCTGTTGGCTGGCAGTGGGCTCAGGTGGGGGGGTCCTATGAATCTCACTGGGGCCTTCAAAATGTTGTACCCCCATGACCTGAAAAGATAGAGTCAGACCCCAACTTAGATGTAATTAATTGATAGTTTATTTTACCTGCTGCAAGGGCTGCTGCTCTGAGAGGCAGTCAGCCCCAAAGTAGGGGGTAGGTTGCTTTTTATAATTTTGAGCAAGCATACTGGTACAGAAGCAAGACGTGGCTGGTTAGCTTAGGACAGGGGGGTTACAACTCAGTTGACAATGGATACATCTTAAATCACAATGGTTATAGTTATGTAACAATGATTGATACAGCTTAGGTAGGTTTTCCACCATTGTTCACTCACTGGGAACTTGGGGGGGTTTTTTGCTTCCTTGTTCTGAAGTCTGTTTTTGGCAACCCTGGGGGAAAGGAGGAGGCCTGGGAATGTGTCTGGGAAGCCTGTTCTTGGCCACCCTGGGGGAAGGGACTTGCCTTGTTCCTGGAGTCAACTCTGAAGGGGGGAAATGGGCTGGGAAGCCCATTCTCTGCCACCCTGGGGGAGGGCGCTGGGAATGGGCTATGACCGAGACAGTCAAGATCACAAAACATAATTACATATCTGTAGTGGGTGTACACTTCACCTTCAGAAATGCTTTTAACCATTGTGAATAGTTGAATGGGTAAATGGATGGCAACTTATTTTACAGTTTGCACTATAAAACCACACCACAACTGGGCATTATTTCATGAATACGTCAGACTCTGCCATCACTATCATCCTCTAGCACACAAGTAGCTCTTTAGAAGTCAATAGTTTCCTCCTATGTGAAATGAATCTCAGTTTCCAGGCACAAATTAGCAATCGATCTTTTTCTAATTCTATAAGAATACATTGATTTTAAAAGAGTAGTGTTTAATTCCCAGATAACAGGGCTTTTTTATGTTGTAACCATACCATTAGCCAAGCCTGAGGGGCAGTTTGCACCCTCATTTTAACAAGGGCATTGTGTTAATGATAGTATATTAACAAGAGCAGACTCAGTCTGGCATAGCCTGCTCTGTTTCTTATTATTCTTTCATTTTTCCTTTTTTTCTTTTCAGATCCTTCTTCCTTTCCTTCTTAAGGTAATTCCCAGAAGGAACACTGAATTGTGGTTGTTTTTCAGATATGTGGGTTTTTATTTAAAAAAATTGATTCTATTTAATACAAACACCTTTGTATTAAAATACTTTGGAAAATATTTTTTGTACTTTGAAAGTACTGCTTTCCTGCATACCTATTATCCCATTTAAGCCTAGTAAAAAAATCCCAGGACATAAAATGAAATATCAATGCTTTGCAGATAAGAAGACTAGAGTACCTTCTGCCCAACTTGCAATACCAATTTTCTTAGAGAAGAGATTATTCATTTATTATTATTCATTATTCACTTCATTTGGCAAATGTTTATTCAGTACTTAACATGTGCTAGGTGCTATGGGTGCATCAGTAAACAAAGATTTCTGAGTCTGAGGAGACAACAAACATAATAAATAAAGTGTATTGTATGCTGGAAGATGATAGGGGACATGGATTAGCAAATGAAACCCAGAGGAAGGAAGATGGGAAGTGCAGTGATGAGTGTGTTGCAGGGATCAATGGGTGGTTAGAAAAGCCTTCATCAAGGTGGTGACTTTGGACCAAAGATCAGGAGAGAAGGAGGAGGGAATGTGAACCCAGCTCCACCTGGGGAAGAGTTCTTAGCAGAGAGAACAGCTTAGATTGCAACCCTGTCTTCCTGATACCTCTGCTATAGGAAGGAGAAAAGGAATAAGTCATCCTTTTACATAAAATCTACAGGGTGTCCCAAGGGTTGCAATACATGGAAAAATTAACACACTCATACATGTATTATATCTTATATTATAAAATATAAACACTTTATATATTTAATTTATATATCAACATGTAGAGAAATATTTTGTAAAATTACATAATAAATATTTTATAAATAAAGGTACATTTAGCTGAAATTTCCCATTTTCCCTATGTATGTAGGTATGACAACCTTTGGGAAACCCTGTATCATGAAGACATAATCCAGGCCTCCTAGCTATTACACAGCAAGCATACTCGATGGAAATGATTTGCTGGTAAGTGTTTAACAACCAGCACTCCAGATAAGCCTATAATGTGTGTCAATTTCCATGGTGTAAATACTTTCACCACATCCAATTTTAAGCTACCAAAGCAGCACCACTGAACTTGGACTTGAAGAGGATCCCAACATGCTGATTTTTACCATCTTCTAAAGAAAAATGCGAAAAATTTCTCATCATCCATCTTTTCCTGAATATTTCTTTGAGGTGGAGCCATCTTCTCCAGCACCTGTAGAGGATAAAGCCACCCACCTTAGATGCTAATCTACTGTGTTTACTTCTGGGACTCTTAGCTCAAAAAAACTTTGATGTTATCATAAACACCTACTAACCATAAATCCTGTGCTTAAGCAAATCCTCATCTTTCCCTGAGTTGTTGACACTAACTGTCCCACATCACCCTTCTCCAAGGTATACAAGTCCTGAGTCTGGCAGGTGGGTACAGTGAAGGGACCTACCATCTCTGCTTGATGCTGGTGCCTAAGAAATGGGTTCGGTTGGTGAATCCCAACTAAATGTTTCTTTCTGAGAAAGTGGACTTGTCAGCCTCTCTTGAGCTTCTCTACTCCTTTAGCCATTGGACATAGGTTTGTATATGCCTGCCCTGGAGAGGGTAGCACTACAAGTTAAATTGAGAACTTAGCTTTCCCTTTATGCTCTATAGCAAAATTTCCAGAAAAAGAAAAATCCAGGGAGATAGAAGTGCCAAATGAGAAGTCAAGTGGCAAAAGCTGAAATGAGGAAAGACAAAAATCTGCTCTCAAAAAACAGTTCAGTGAAATATTAAGAACTTACTGGAATTAGATGCCTAAACTCCAGCACCAGGAAAAAAAAATAGGAGAAAAAATTTAAACTTCACTTGAGAGCAAATGAGCAAATGTGCTTTTTTACATGGGGAAATGCTATGAATCTATTCAGAAGTGAAGCTGTACATTCTAAGCTAGTTTTACCTCACCCCAAAAAAACTCTTTACAAAGGATTTACAAAAAGCAGCCTGAGTTTAAGACTAGGTTCTAGATTGTCTCACGCATAGCCTGTCACAGCAGCAAATGCAGACACAATATGAAGCCACCTACTCCTCTTTTTTTTTTCAGCAAATTAACCCAGGACAAAAGATGAGGATAAAAGTCTGATTACAACTGGCCCAAGGATTTCTGTGTGTTCACCCCACACCCACACCTGGTAGAGGAAGTGCATATGTGTGACAGGTGTGCCTGGCACTTGACCCACAGGCAGATAGACCCAAGTGATCCACACCCTTGCTCACCTTTCTTAATCCATTCAGCGGAATTATCTCTCTTTATTTCATTCAACTTTGTGTCCACTAGCTAACTTTTATTAAGTCTTGGAAGGCTCTTGTAGAATACAGCCATGAAAACTATTCTTTGTCCCTCAAATGCCTTTTCAATTTGGTTCAAACAGAACCAACTCTTCCAACCTTCTAGATGCAGTACTAGTAGAGGCCTGTTATACATTATATCAAAAGAGAAGTACCCTGACCTCTTAGAAGGGGTGCATTTAATATTGAACAAGACCAGTGGCAAGGCCTGTATCCAATCAAGCTTTGCTTCCTGGAAGAGTTTACCAATTTCCTGCTTTTATGGTTCTATTCATGTACTCTACCCTGCCTGAGCTTTGAGGCCTATGTACCACATGTAGTTTCCAGGGGGTATTCAAGGCTTTAGCTGTCATTTTCCCTATCTCTGTTATGAAGGCTAGTCCATTATCAGATCCAATCTGGAGTGACAATCTAAACCATGGGATGATTTCTCTGGACATGAGTCCTCCTTTATCTTGGGGAAGGCTTCTGCTTATCCCAAGTATGTGCAGACCAGAACTAGTGAGTACCAATTTCCTCTACATCTGGGCAACTCAGTATAGTCCATTTGTACATCTTCAAATGGGGCTTCCCTGTAGGACTGAATTTCAGGCAGCAGGGATGTTCCCTATTTAGCATTGTGTTGGTTGCATGTCACACAATGCTGGCTGACTTTCTTGGCAAGGGTGGCCAACAGGGGATTATAGAAGTATCTCCCCAGAAGCTTCTTAATTTTTCTTTCTTCTATCCTTAGTGCATGACCTCATGCATACAACCTCTATAACTAACTTTGGATTTTTACACAGTAAGCTTTAATATTTGTTGAGGCATGAGTTGGTCAATCAATGGTTACCTTTGGTGTTCATTAAAGTAACTGCATCTGGTACCCAGACTATTGAGTTTTGTTCCAAAGTCAACTTATCAGCCTCTTGCACCAGCATGACAGTGTCAGCAAGTGTTCTTAGGCACGGGGGCCATCCTTTTGAGACCCTGTTAAGTTGCTTAGAGAGATAAGCAACTGGTCTTGTTAAGACCGGTTATAAGAATTCAAGTCTAACCCAAGGCTTTCAAGTCTAACCCAAGATGTTCTGGAAGGCTTTCAAGTCTAACCCAGACCAGGATTCTACATTCTGGGTGAGCATTCACTCAGGTGTTCTATTTCTTTCTGATACATACAGTTCAAAAGGCTTGGCCAAATCAGGGAGTTTTAATACCAGGGCTGCCTGCAGTTTTTCCTTCAGCCTCTTAAAGGATTTTGGTTGGCTAGATTTCTACTCAATTGTCTGTCCCCACATAGTAACTTTCTGTCCCCACTGTCCCATTCTGTCCCCACTTAGTAACTTCATACAGTGGTTCAGCCAGTCTTTATGTTTCACACAGTCTTTCCTAGAAATCCCCAGGTCTTTCATCTGGCTTCTTCATGACCTCATGCACCTTTCATATGTTTGTGGCTTTCTAGCTTTCCTATACTGACAGGGACAAAGTCAAGTTTGGGTCCAGGGTAAGAGAATGAAGCAGGCATTTAGCAGTTACCTACAAATATATACAAGTTCTGGATTTCGAGGATAAGGTTCATACAGTGAGAATTAGTATTCTTATTTATAGTCTTAGCATAGTTCTTAAGAGAATACCTAGTTTTAAGAGTCCCTACAGAACTGATCCAAAGTTCTAAGCAATTCAAGTGAATATTCCTGAACATCAGTTGGGTGTGGGGCCACTTATGAGGCCATGTTGCAGCCACACCACTTACTGGGAAATTTCTATTCAGGTTCCAATTTTTCCTGAGGTATCTATATAGACACAGCAGATAGTATTTAATACTGCACAAATTTTTCCAGTGTAGCCAATAGGCAATCTTTGTTAATCTTAAGGCTTCAGAGCAAATATGACTACTGTTTATAATGTTATATTCTTTGGCCAGGCTCTTAGTCCCGTTTAACAGATCGGTTTAGTAAAACAGCTATGTCTCATTTTATGAGCTAACATTGCAGACAAGCCTCTCTCTGATTTCTCACTTTACCAAAAACAAAGTATAGCAGAACTAACTTAATTGCCAAAAATAAATTGTAATTTCAGTATACTGGGTCTGATTATTTGTATAAGGTGCAGCAAGAATAATTATGAGACATCTAGGCTTTCTTTCTTTTTAAAATTGGCTTTGCTGGAACCTTCCATAAGGAATCTTGGGTTAGACTTGAAACCCTTCCATAGGTTTCATCTATACCATTAGATACCTGTATGCATTGGGTAAATTCCTCTTCTCTTGAGGTCCCAAAGAAAATTGTGATTCCCAGACCTGTCAGTAAGTGACATCCTTTACTCACTGCAGATCAGGAAATGTTATTGATGAGGTATCTGGCCAGTGATTCCAACAGGCTTTTTTGTTGGCCTTATGAAGTCAACCTTAATTCCTTAACACAGTCTGGACACCTCTGAAAATGCTACTACAGTCAAAGCCTTAATAAAATAACCAATGTCTTCATCATGTCCTATAGAATGGAATAGATTCTTATTGAACTTATGCAAATAACCATCTTATCAGAAATTAATAATACTTACATATGGTTTTCCAGTTCTGGAGAAATCCAGGAGAGAGGTAAAAATATAAATGTTTTAAATTTTTCTCATAAGTACATACATTGCTGAAAGCTACAAATAACTTAAAAGGTAGAAAATGGTTTTCTTGACTTTTGGAAAACAGAACACAGAAAGAATCAGCAATATTTAAAAAGAAAAGCCATCACAAATCAACTTGGTTTCATGTAACAGGTTTCTGTTCTATCTGAAGTTAGGTTAGCAAAACTTATGAACATGTTAGCCTTCTAATCAAAGTCCTCAAAGTTTTCTACTAGTCTGATGGTATTTAATCTCCAAAGTCATCAGAAATTTGAATTCGAGAGAACTTGCTGGCCTTTTCTACTACTTTCTTTGAAGGTTTGGATTTAGCCAGTTACAAAACCACTTTCTGAGATAAATTAAAATTATTATTGACAGCATATACTAATAGTTTATAATGTTAGAACATGTATATAAACATAATCCACAGAAAATTAACCACCATTTTATATTTGACAATATTTCCTATATATTTTGAACATACCAACTAAGCTTAATATGTCTTTCTCAGACTTTCAGTGGTATTAATATTTCAAAAAGACCAAATTTAGAGTGTTGATTTTGGAAGATTTGACAAATATCAAAGGCTTAAAACATTTGTCCAAACAGGATTACAAGCCAAAAGATTCTAAAGGCAATACATAGTTGACTGGATCACATGCAAATTCCTTCACAAATTTCCTTTTATGAGGCTTATTCAGCCAGCACAAACAATTCTCAAACATTCTAAACCTTCTGGTTTGCCCTGCCTCCCACTTTCTTAAATAACCATTCTGTTTCAGGACAAAATTTACCACACAAAATCCTTTCTTATACAATGTCATTTTCCTTTCTGTCTAATTTTTCTTATTCTCTCAAAAAAACATTTTTCACAAAACAGGATCACAGTTTATTATGTAGTTGATTATTAACTTCACTAAACTGATAATTAGAACTTTTAAAAGGCAAGAATTTTATTTTTTGACAAAGACTCAGTTTCCCAAACAATCTAAACAACAAAATTATTACATTTTAAAAATGAGAGACATTTCATGGAATATAAAATGACTTTAAGGTTTTAAGTTACCAAAAAATGTTCTGAAACCACAATACAGGCATCATTTCTGATGTCTTTTTATTGTCCCACTAAGTCTCACATGGCCACATGGCATCAAAGATGGCCACAAAGGATAGGACCTATGCCCTTAATTCATTTACCAGGTGCAGAGTTTAAGACAGAAAGCAGGAAGCCAGAACAGCTCGTTTCTCTCATAATAGCCAGGGGGCAAAATTGGAGCAAGGAAGAAGGGACCATGTGGACTAGACTGTACCCTGTAGCTGCTAGCCTCAGTATGGGGAATGTGTCCCTTGAGCCTCACCATAGCTACTTCTCTAGACCTCAGAATTCAGAGGCTCAAAATCAAGAACATAAATTCAGAGTTGAATATAGTAAATTTATAAATATTACAGAGGTGGCAATTTTACAATCTTCAAACATTTGAACTTTAATAACAAGTTTAAAACTAATTTTATCTCAAAGGATACCACAACCACCTGAACAACAAGGCATTTGAGTTGTTCCTGCTCACACAAATTTCTCAATCTCCCCAGAGTCATAGTTACTGTATAGTCTCCTGTAAACCCTTTCTTAAAACACTTCAGCACAGTTCCCAATGGGGTGGGCTTTCCCTGTGTGTTTCCCATTTACTTCCCTCAAACAAACTACAAACATGTCACAGATGGGGTAAAAACAGGGCCACAGGTGGGGTAAACATGGGGATATGAACAGGGCAGTCACACAATTGTTTCACCCTGTGAAGGAGGGGTTTGAGCCCCACTTGTTGTTACCTATCTCAATCAGTCTCTAAGCACTCACATGTACACAGTTCAACCCATTGCCTAACCTGGGCAGCCTTGGTTTCCCACTCGAACTGCCACTTACCTGTACAAGACATTCTCCAGTATTGCATTTGGGAAACAACACTCCCCTCAGCCCTGTGAGGGAAAGTAAGAACACCACCACCCTTGGTGTCTGTCTTAATCACACCACACCCACACTCTTTCATATACTTCCCACCAGCCCTGCAGCTGGTCTAATGCCCAGGAGTTGATCAGACTCCTCTTCCATTCAAATATAGTGGGCCCTGACTAGTCCTACCTTGCCTCAGATGTCTCCCAGTGCAGGTGCCAGTGCCTGCCTGCCAGTTCCTCCCAGTGTTTGACTCCTCAAAGACCTGCATAGCACTGTGTGGTCACAACCCACCCCACCCACCTTCAGATGCTCCAGCTCTGGCAGGAGGTTGTCAGGTCTTAGTTTGTGTTCCTCCACAAACTGACCCTCGGACACGGGGGTGACTAGAATGCACAATGACTGAGCTGGAAATTGAGACAAGAAAGGGAGGACAGCTAATTCAGGGCAGGAATGAGAAACATGCCCTGTAGATAGCTGGGATTCAGTTCTATTGGAACCCCTCTTAAAACATACCCTAGAACTGATTGCTGTGGGATGATGAAGCTGAAGAACTTACCCACAGACGCTGCCCAGTACTGGCTGAGCATTGCTCCTGGGGTGCCAACTCCCCAGCACCTCTAGTGGGTCCCCAGGAAGCAGTGCCAGAGAATGTTCTCAGGCAAGGAGTGCAGGAAGCCACTGAGCTGAGTGACATTCAGGGCCCAACCCCAGCAACTCCTACTACATCTAACAACAAGTAATAGCTTCTAGGAACCAGTGCCCCATGGGCAGAGGTATTATAGAACATCTATTTCAGATTTTTCTTCCTCCAGATGGTTTCAAAAATACTTAAATGTGGCTATATAAATTAATCTCTTTATGATTTCTTTGAAAGAAAGATTCACAGGCATGAAATAAAGCCTTCCCTACCTGTGGCTGAGTCCTGCCCTCACTAGTATCTTAGCCCAGGGCCACAAAGCTCTTTGGATCTCACCAGTTTTCCATGGGGAGCCCAGGCAGGAGAAAAGAAAATAGTCTGCTTTGCAACACTTTTAAGTTCAGATTAAAAGCACAGGAAGGAGGCACACAGCCTTCCCCCAAGTAAGTGAGGAAAGCAAGCTCAGGAACTGGTAAAATAAACTGAATCCAAAGGGAAAAAGTAATCTCTCCTCTCAGGTTTCTCCCTCCACCCCCATCAAGACATGCCTACTTTCAAAACGCCCTGGCTGGGAACAGGCTTACTTTGAAAAATAGAACCAAATCAGAGAAAATTTTCCTGGAATTCAGCCATGGAAAAATTCACTGACCTACCATTTGATACCTAGAGCCAAGGTAGTACCCAGCCTCCCTTGGCCCTCTATAAATCCTGTTGGGCCTTTGAATAATCTGTGAATTCGACCGAATGCCACCTTGGTCTTTGCTAACAGAAAGGAATTTTCTTTTCTTTTTCCTTTTTCTTTTCTTTTCTTTCTTTTTTTTTTTTTTTGAGACAGAGTCTCAGTGTTGTTGCCCTCAGTAGAGGCTGTGGCATCATAAGTCACAGCAACCTCAAACTCGGCCCAAGCAATTCTCTTGCCTCAGCCTCCTGAGTAGCTGGGACTACAGGTGCCTACAACAATGCCTAGCTATTTATAGAGATGGGGGTCTTGCTCTTACTCAGGCTGGTCTCCAACATGTGAGCTCAGGCAATCCATCCACCTTGGCCTCCCAGAGTGCTAGGATTACAGGCATGAGACACCACACCTGGCACAGAGAGGACTTTTCCACGGGCATTGCTGCCTCTGCTATAGTCTTAAAAATGGCAGGTGATTCTGCACAGAAGGTTCTAAGAAAGAAGACAAGCATCCCCTTGCTCCTGTCTATAGCCCGATTTGAGGGTCAATTCTTGATGAAAAATGTGGGAGCAGGTCCAGAGTTTTTCTACAACAATAGCTTCAAAATATAAATTACTTATAAATAGCTCACCCAGCTGATGGTGAAAGGGTTGCAAGGTAGACAGCCAGGAAGTTAGGATGCTATGTTCTTACTAACTTATTTTGTAGCCTTGGATGAATCATTGGACCTATCTAGATCTGTAAATGATGGGTCATTTAGAGGTAGCAAATAGAGCCTGCTCTTAGAACTTGCCCTGCACCTCAGCAACTAAAACTATCCATTGGCCCTAGAAAAGTGCTTTGCATGCACTAGGTGCTCAGTATTTGGTGATTGAAGGAATGAATTGTTATAGCTAAGTGTCATTGCTCTTGACTGCTGCTCCCATGGTAGACATTGCTAATCAATTGTGATCATCAGAATTTCTTCTCTGCATGAGAAGAAATGTACCATCTCTAGATAGGTAGAAGCAACCTATTAGAAACTGATAAGAAATGACATCTATTTGGCAAACCTGAACGAATTCTAGAATTTTTCTACATTCAACTCTTCTAGTTGCTACTAAAGGTAGACTAATTGTCACTCAAACAAGATACATATAAACCTCACTGAATATCTTGATTTTGTTTGTCTGAATGAGAATCTGGACTTTTATCATTCTGACCAGGGCAGTGTGGGAAAGAAAGCATCAATAACCCTGGCAGGAGTGCAGCCATTTTAGAAATCAGCAATCCCCTCCCTAGACCAGAGTTCTTGGAAACACCCTATCCATATCTTTGCCCACAGTCCTGACCCCAAGGATACACCCATAATCCTGACCCACACTAGGGAAGGAAAAGCCTCCCAGCAGTACTCTGGGCTCACTGCCCCCTTTCAGCTATACCCATGAGGTTAACAACAGCCTTTTGGGAGGGAGCTGAACTGTCACCTGCTCAGTCTCCATTCTCCTTTTCCCCTCTGTTAAAGTCTTTCTTTGTCCACAGACTGGCCTCCTCTCCTTTCTTGTGGACTCTCACCCCAGTTCTATGCCAGAACCTCTCCGGTGGAAAATGCATTTAATCAGTGAAGAACACCTGAGATCAGGCCACTTGGAATCCTTGCAGAGATCCGCATTTCTAGAGTCCTGTGGAAGCCAGCCAGTTTCTCCTACAACCATGAAGAAGAAAATCAGTCCCAAGGCACAATCTCATTTCTGGTGATCAGACATCCTGGTCAGTGCCAGCTGGAAAAGTGTCCATTGTCTGCCATATGGTCATTAACTGAGGGTCATGTTCCCCTACCCAATTCACAAAAGTGAAATATCAAGGATAAAAATGAAGAGAAAAGACACCACACAAAGGCAATAGTGAGTAAGGTGTGGAGAGGGGATGCCTAGTTTGTAGTCCTCCTTGGTTGAGCGGCCTGGGGATATTTGACACTTCCCAGGCACAGTCCACAGTCTTTTGGGGGAGTCTGAAACTTTGTTTTAAGACACAGATGGCTTTTGGGATATCATCAGAAAAAACCCCAAGTGTGTTAAGTCACCAGTCTTCACATCGGAACACAGAGCTGTGAGCATGTTGGGGGTAGCTGGTGACACACGCAGCTCCTGAGGTACCTGCACAGAAAAGCCACAGCTACAGCCATGTCCCCTCTGTCTGCTGCTGTCAGCACCATGCTTATGCCCAGTGGTACCTGGAGCCTGTGCTGGCTGCCACAGGCTGAATTAACTCTTGCTTTTCTGTAATAGGAGAAGAGATAAAGTGAGTCACTTCACCACTTGTGTGCAAAGCATTGAGGAACAGATCTTCCCTCTGGCTGAAAGTCAGGTTTCCACATGTTCATCTGCTGGTCATTGTCTTCCAGACTTGAGTCTGAGAAAACACATCTTCTAGAAATTTCTGGGCATAAAAATGAGTGGTGTTAGCTGGGGTGGAAGAGTGCACATTAATTGCCCAGGAATTGCTGATGATCTTAACTGTTACTCATACTGGCTTCATTAAAACTCTCAAGGCAGTGAATTAGTTAAATCAGGGGATTTAACAAGAGCCTACATAAGGAGGAAACAAAGAAATTGTTGTGGAAGGAAGGGTGAGTGCCTTCAGTCAGCACCTTCCCCAGTGCTGAGGGCACAGCTGCAAGCACTGTCCTGTCCTGCTCGGAATGTCCTGCACAATGCCCCAGGCCGCCAGCTTTGCATAGCAGCACACTTCTTGACTAGCGGAAAGTTTCCTCTGAAAGGAAACATGAGATAAAATGCTAACTGGCCCAACTTGTTTAAGTAAAGATAACTCTTTTTTTTTTCCAGTTGTTGGGGTTTGCATTTATTTTTCATAAGATTTCTACATACTCAGGATATAGTCCTATGTTTTTAATCTAAGTGATAAATAGTTCTTCCAATTTTAAATTTTTCTTTGCTTATGGGTTTGTTTTCTGCTACATTTTTTTTTCTTTTCTTTTCTTTTTTT
>NW_003852476.1:507216-514732 GCF_000181295.1 Otolemur garnettii | reverse complement strand
ATGGAAGAAGCCCAAGTGCCCATCGACCCATGAATGGATCAATAAATTGTGGTATATGTACACCATGGAATACTATGCAGCCATAAAGAAAAATAGAGTAAAGATACTCTTAAAAGAAAGCTCTTAGCAGGCCAAACACAATTGCTCATGCCCGTAATCCCAGCACTCTGGTAGGCTGAGGCAGGTGGATTGCCTGAGCTCACAGGTTCCAGACTAGCCTGAGCAAGAGCAAGACTCCATCTCTAAAAAATAGCAGGGTGTTGTTGCAGGCACTTGTAGTCCCAGCTACGTGGGAAACTGAGGCAAGCCCAAGAGTTTGATTGAGGTTACTGTGAGCTTATGATGCCAAGGCCACTCTATGGAGGGTGACAAAGTGAGACTCTGTATCAAAAAGAAAAGAAAGAGGAAAGAAAGGAAAGAAAGAAAATATCTTAGAAACATTTTAGCCAGAAAATTGTTCTCATCTATAGCAGACAGAACTCACTGCCCACCAAAGAGTTTGTTCCCCTTTGTAATGTATGGTTGTCACAGGGAAGAGGCCACCCAGCCTGGGGCTGTTCATGATCTTAGAATCACAGAACTTGTCATAACGTAGAAGGCCTGTAATTCATGACCACACAGTTCAAGAGCTGCTCCTCCTGCAAAAGGAGGCCCATGAAGGAGTGTGAATGGGATGGACATGGTTAAAAGGAGAGCATGCCTTCTCTTACTCACCTTCCCCTATTTGCTGGCTGGGTGCTGATGGCAGGAAGCAGTAGGTGTCACATGTTAGAGGTGGGAATGTCTCTGTTGGCTTGATCCCTGAGTGACTGCTCAGAGTTGCCTCACTTTCAGCCAAGCAGAAGCAAGTCCTGCATTTGACTGTTGTGTGAAGAAGACACAATGCTTGTGTGAAATTGTGGGAGTATGCCTTTTACAGCAAACAGGGTGCTCTAACCCGCCACTGCCCTCAACCTGAAGACACCAGCCCAGTCACTATTCTCACAGCAGACAATAGCACACCTCACCCCACATCCCACCCTGCAGTCTCTAGATAGCCCAGCATGCAAGATTATTTCCAAAACCACTATAATTGATATTTGTGCTTGCTTCCAGGAAGGCATTCTATCTATAACCTGCCACCCATGGGGGATGGGTCAGCCCACTGGAGGAGTGGGGTCAGGCTTGGGTCTGCTTTGCTTCTGATAGTGCAGCTGCCAGCTTACTAAGCACCTTTGCCATCCTCCCTAGATCCTATAAACCCTTAGATACTAGCTACGGGACTCTGACCTTGTCGGTATGCACACACTGGGGTCCTCCAGGCTCCATGGAACAGTGTCTGATGCTTTCTGAGTGATCTTCATGTGCTGATTCCAATACAATATCACACATGGTTAGAAAAATATCTCCAAACAGCCTGACCTTAGGCTCCCCACCTCCTCTCCCCTACTGCCTAATGAAGCCCCATGTAGATCCCACCCCAGCTCCACACTTGTAATTTGAGTTGCATGCTGAGTTCTCAGGAGGCAGAAGGCCCATCAGAGGTGTCATGCTGTGAAAATTCATGTGAGGAAACCCCTTCCTTCTGAAGCAGTTGTGTCTGCCACTGCCTATAAGCTCTGCTAAGCAGTGGTGGTGTAATCATTCCACCACGGCAGGGTGTGCAGGCCCCTGGCGCATCTTGAGACAGCCAATTGCACACACCACTCACCAACTTCACATTCAGTGAGATCACATCAGTAGTTTGAAATTAGCCATGGTGAAAATGCTTATGCCATGAAAGTTGGCACACGATGCCCATCAGGACTTCCTTATGTCCCATTCACCACTCACCACTGTGTGAATAGAAGGGCAGAGTCCCTGGCAGACAGGAAGTGAAGAAGAAGTTCTGTTTGGAGCCATTTCCTTCTCAGAAGGGGCAAGGGACACAGAGTCAATCCCAGAGCAGTGACAGGCCCTGCTGGGTGTACTCACACAGTTGTAGGGCCTTCATTCTGGGATTTGATTGGAAGGAAAACCAAGTGGCAATGATTTTCCACAATAATGCTGAACTGCTGCAGGAAAATGGGCTTCAAGAGGTGATGTGTTATTTGGGATGCTGGGAAATAGATCCTACCTTAGTAATCAGATTCTAATTTCCTGCTCCATCACTTGTAGGGGATACCAAGAGCCAGATGACAACTGAGCAAGATGATCCATAGCTAAGGGGTAGACCCTTGGGCCATTCGTCCACAGGAGCTCCTTATGGAGAAAGAGCCAGTACCTTCAGCACAGCAGTCATTGTTAATTAATCCCCTCACCTGTATTATTGTGTCTCAATAAAAGGCTGGTACAGAGGTTGCTTGGGGCTACCCTGCAAGTAAGGGCTAGCCCACCTCCCTCAAGCTTGTACTTCTAATCCTTGTCATGCCTGGTTCCTTCCTGTGGTATCCGAGACCTGGGCCATAGGGGCCTGACAGGTGGCAACATTTTGGCATAAGTTGACAGGATATAGCAGGACACAACAGGACACCAGGGATGTGGAACAAAGGAGTAATCAACACCTGGATGTAAGTGAGGCCTTTGGTAGACAGTGGGGGACAGTCCAAAGGGAACTCTGCTCAGGGAAAGTGGGACCTTATGGCCAATCTAGAAACAAGAGAACCTTGTATGAAATAAGTGACGTGATTTTATCAGTTGGGCCAGAATCAGGACCCATTGGTAAGTGAAGTAAGTTAAAAGTTTCATTTCAAATTATTCGCGGAAAAACAATATAATTCAATTCTATGCCATGGGAGAACTCTGCCAGCTTGGTTAGACCTGTGGTGCCTCAGCGTAAAACTGAGGAAATTAAAGCAGACCTGTGGATGATGATGGAGAATAAGTAGACTAAGAGTTAAACCACTTTTGTGCTAGGGAACTGCATTTGAAAAAAGAGTCTGGAATCATTTAGCAAAGATTCCACTGGAAAAGCAGTTTAAGCAGGAAAAACTCCGCTACCCAGGAATTGTGAAGGGTGGTACCCCTGAATGGACCATGAGTAGCAAAGCCCTAGGAATGGTGAGAGAAAAATCCTTGCTTGGGAAGATTGCAAAGAAAGCGTTATCTTTTGTTTGTCCATTAAAGTTCGCATAGTTAAAGAAATGGTAAATTCTCTCAGCTGAGATTTTCTGTTTTCTCAACTTAAAAAGACCTTTGAGGGAATTAGCATTACAATCACAGTTTTTCCCTAGCAACAGCTAATAGTTTATACTTGTATTGGGCTTCCTCATTTAAAGAGCCCATACCTAGAATTTGGAACTTTGTCAATTACCATACTTTGCCTAGCAAGAAAAGGGCTAGACAAAAGGAAGAACTGCCCTTACTACATTAAAAATTATTTTGGTTTTATATAAAAAGGAGAGTAAAGGTAGCAGCTGCATAGCTTATGCTCATTAGAGTTCTTTTCACTCTCAGACAGAATGAAAGCCTGGCTATGTACTACAATGGGGTCGAGGTTTTGCCCATACTATTACAGAACATCAAGAAAAGTAGTGGCTACCAGCCCACCGGATTAAGCCTCCACACGGGCAGGAAACTTTGCCAGCACCTTAATAAATTTATATTCACTAACTTTCTTTTATTCACAGGTCCATAGCCTATGTAATTTCACAATAAAGAAATCCTGTATCAATCTCCTCTGTGGGAACTCTAGCTGCCTCTCCCATATCTCTGTCCATCATCAGCAGGAAGCAGTTAAGAGTGGTCAGAGCCCCTTTTCCTTAAGAGGCAGTTGGAACGTCTATGCAGAGTGAGAAGATTGATAAAGGATTTCATTATTTTGGGCTGAATATCATGCCCCAGGGAAGCTTAGGATGTGTCTTCTAACCCTTGAAAAAGTTATGGCAACAAAAACCTCGAACAGCAGGCTTTAAGGTAAAGGCTATTCTGGTATCGGCAAGGTAAGAGAATTTGAATTTTTGGATTTGTTTCAGTTGGGCACTTGATCTAAGTTATGCTGCTCTTTGGGAAGGGTCTGAGTTTGCAGCCCTTTCCCCACCTAACTTAGCTTTGAGTGATGCTTAATACTTCCCATGGAAGTGTCATGAGCCCAGTAGATCAGCCTGTAGCACACACATAATTGAGTGGTGATTAGCACAAATGGGACAGGCTTTCCCCTATGCCTAGTTTGGCTAAAGCAAGTTTCCTTTATATCCAAATTAGCTCCGATGGTATTTTTGTTATGCTTATATGCCCTTTTGTTTCTTTTACTCAGCAGAAAGCTCCTGGGTGAGGAGAATGGCTGAAATGACCAACAACAGACCTTCTCCGTTGCCTATCCAGAAATGTCTTTAAAACACTAGAGGGGGGAAATGTAGGGGACACCAAGTGCCAGATGACATCTGAGCAAGATGATCTGCAGCTGAGGGGTGGACCCCTGGGCCACTTGTCCACAGGAGCTCCTTATGGAGAAAGAGCCCATGCCTTCAGCATGTACTCATTGTTAATTACTCCCCTCACCTGTATTATTCTGTCTCAATAAAAGGCTGACCTGAGTGACTACAATCACTGACCTGAGCAGGTCCTGCTCAGGTTTTCAGGTCCTCTAAGGTAGAGGATGAAAGGGAAGGGACTGACCTGAGTGAATACAATCACTGACCTGAGCAGGTCCTGCTCAGGTTTTCAGGTCCTCTAAGGTAGAGGAGGAAAGGGAAGGGACTGAGCTCATGGCCAGTCTCCCACAGTCCATGGGTTGGTGCTGCTGACCTCCATGCACCCTATGTCCTGGGCATTAGTACACCCACTATTTAAGGAAGATAATGAGTTCCAGAAACAAAGTCAATCTCGGACCTTCTCCAGCATTTGTGAGAATTGGCCACAAAGGCATTCTCTGACCTGCTTCACATGTAAGTAGGTCATGAGACCTTCATGTGACAGGTATCTTGCCCCATTCCCAGAGGAATAGGATGAAGATACAGAGACACCAAGAAAAATCTGAACAACAGGCTTTGCTAAGTCCCCTGGGTCGTTACCATTAGGACATACCTCTTTTTTGACCAATTATAGTCCTATACAACTTTCTACTCTTCATCAAACCTGAGCTTGAAAATACACGGTTTTCCCTGAGCCCCAGGGTCTTCATTTCTGAAGGCACCCATGTCACATGGGTTAAGTACATGTGTTGTTTTCCTCTTGTTCACCTGTCTTTTGTAATGGAGGTTTGTCTGCCATGAACTGTGCAGTGGACGAGGAAAATATACTACTTTTTCTCTTCCAGTATACATATACCACAGCTTATTAATCCATTCCTGGGTTGAGGGGCATTTAGGCTATTTCCACATTTTGGTGATTGTAAATTGAGCTACAATAAACAGCCTAGTACAAGTGTCTTTATAATATTTTTTTTTTGGATAGATGCCCAGTAATGGGATTGCAGGATCAAATGGGAAGTCTGGCTTGAGTTCTTTGAGGTTTCTCCATACTTTCTTCTAAAAAGTTTGCATTAGTTTGCAGTCCCACCAGTAGGGTAAAAGTGTTCCTTTCTCTCCACATCCACGCCAGCATCTGTAGTTTTGAGATTTTGTGATTTAGGCCATTCTTGCTGGGGTTACATGATATTTCATGGCGGTTTTGATTTGCATTTCTCTAATAATTAGAAATGATGAGCATTTTTTCATGTTTCCTAGCCATTCGTCTGTCTTCTTTAGAGAAGGTTCTGTTCCTCTCTCTTCCCCATTGATGTATGAGATTGTTGGCCTTTCTCATGGGGATTAATTTAAGTTCTCTATAGATCCTAGCTCCACCAGGATCTGATTTGTCTGATTCAAAATATACATATATAATTTCCCATTGGATAGGTTGTCTATTTGCTTTGGTTGTTGTCTCCTTAGCTGTACAGAAGCTTTTCAGTTTAATTAAATCCCATTTGTTTGTTGTTGCCGTTGTTGCTATTGCCACGGCAGTCTTCTCCATAAAGTCTTTCCCCAGGCCAATATCTTCCAGAGTTTTTCCTATGCTTTCTTTGAGGATTTTTATTGTTTCACGCCTTAAATTTAAGTCCTTTATCTATCTTGAATCAATTTTTGTGAGTGGAGAAAAGTGTGGGTTCAGTTTCAGTCTTTTACATGTGGATATCCAGTTCTCCCAGCATCATTATTGAATAGGGAGTCTTTCCCCCAGTGTATGTTCTCATTTGGTTTATTGTAGATTAGGTGGTTGTAAGTTGTTGGTTTCATTTCTTGGTTTTCTATTCAATTCCAAATGTCTATGTCAAAATTTTTGTGCCAGTACCATACTGTCTTGATCACTATGGCCTAAATTCTGGTATGGTGATGTCCCCGGCTTTGTTTTTATTAGTAAGAACTGCCTTAGCTATACAGGGTTTTTTCTGGTTCCATATAAAATGCAGAATCATTTTCTCCAAGTCTTGAAAATATGATGTTTGTATTTTAATAAGGATGACGTTGAATGGGTAGATTGCTCTGGGAAGTGTAGACATTTTAACAATGTTGATTCTTTCCAGCCATGAGCATGGTATGTTCTTCCACTTGTTAAAGTCCTCTGCTATTTCCTTTCTTAGGGTTTCATAATTTTCTTTATAGAGGTCCTTCACCTGTTTTGTCAAGTATATTCCTAGGTATTTCATTTTCTTTGAGGCTATGGTAAAGGGAATTGTGTCCTTAATTAGCCTCTCATCTTGGCTATTATTGGCGTATGCAAAGGCAACTGACTTGTGGGCATTGATTTTATATCCTGAGACATTACTGTATTTTTTTTATGACTTCCAGGAGTCTTGTGGTTGAATCTTTGTGGTCCTCTAAGTATAAGATCATATCACCAGCAAAAAGGGAGATTCTGCTCCCATTTGGATGCCCTTTATTTCCTTGTCTTACCTAATGGTATTGGCTAGAACTTCCAGCACTATATTGAATATTAATGGTGACAGAGCACAACCTTGACTTGTTCCAATTCTAAGAAGAAAAACTTTCAGTTTTATTCCATTCAGTAAAATATTAGCTGTGGGTTTGTCATAGATAGCTTCGATCAGTTTAAGAAATATTCCACCTATTCCTATACTCCTCAGTGTTCTAATTAGAAAGAGATGCTGGATTTTATCAAATGCTTTTTCTGTATCTATTGAGAGGATCATATAGTCTTTGGTTTTACTTCTGTTGATATGGTGAATAATGTTTCTAGACTTGCATATAGTAAACTAGCCTTGCATCCCTGGGATGAAACTTACTTGATCATGATGTATGACTTTTTTGATAATAAGCTGTAATCTATTGGCTAGGATTTTGTTGAGAATTTTTGCACCTATATTCATTAGTGAAATTGGTCTGAAGTTCTCCTTTTTAGTTGGGTCTTTTCCTGGTTTTTTGTATCATAGTGATGTTTGCTTCACAAAACGTGTTGGGGAAGATTCCTTCCTCCTCAATTTTTTGGAATAATTTCTGCAGTATAGGAATAAGCTCTTCTTTGAAGGTTTAATAGAATTCTGCTGTGAAGCCATCCAGACCAGGGTATTTTTTTATTGGGAGATTTTTTATCTCAGTGTTTCTTTCTTTTTTTTTTTTTA
>NW_003852476.1:465356-492655 GCF_000181295.1 Otolemur garnettii | reverse complement strand
TCAGCTAATTTGCTAAGGTTCTGTCCTTTCAGCCTCCTTCTGGACGGGAGCTTCTGTAAAAAGCTGGCTGCAGTTTGCCATCTTGGCTCCGCCCCCTGCTCAGTGTTTCTTTCATCTCAGTGCTTGAAATTGGTCTGTTCAGGAGATCTATTTCATCCCAGCTAAGTCTAGAGAGAGGGTGTGATTCCAAATATTGATCCATTTCCTTCACATAGTCAAATTTCTAGGCATAGAGTTTCTGGTAGTATTCAAAGATAATCTCTTGTATCACTGTGGAATCAGTTGTTATTTCCCCTTTGTCAATAGTCCTCAGCTACTGGGACTATTGGTAGTTGTCTGCTCTCTGCTGAGTTTTTCTCTGAAAATTGCCCCTGGCTAAAGAGTCATGTCATTCAAGGTCCATGTTTGTGGGGTGGCAGATATCCAAAGACTGGCCATTGCCTCAATTCAGACATCTTTGAGGGGCTTTTCCAACTTCTGAGGTTCCTCAAACTGAGATAGCTCTCGGGACTTTGATAGAGTTCAACTTCTTGCTCTATCCTGCTTCATTCTTTCACTCTCACTGGTCCTCATCTAGACAGCACTGCCCTATAAATACACTTTCTGCTTGTGTATTTCTATCACAGAGTCTGTTTCCTAGGAAATCTACACCGCCTTGTTACCACTGTATGTTTCTATGTTTAATGTATATAATATTTTGCATGGAAAATATATTTCATTATCTTTGTGCTTGGACATAAAAATTAACTTGTGTAATAAAATTTGTCATTTGTTTCAATAAAAAATAATAATAATAAGGCAAACACCAGCTAGCTACTTCTGAGCCCTCGCTTCTGTTTCCTGTGTATCTCTCTCCTTTTCCTGTCCATAAATCCTCTCCATCCTCACCACAGCTATGGAGTCCCTCTGAACCTATTCTGGGTTGGGGGCTGCTTGACTGGCTCAATTATGCTGTTAAATTTAACTTGTCTAAAGTTTTTCTTTTAACAAAATCATAGTCTTGAGTGGAATATGTGGTTCCAAATATTGATCTATTTCCTTCACATTGTCAAATTGCTTCCAAAGAAAGCCTGACAGTGAGTTGTGGGGACCCTCAGCACATTTGGCTACAAAAAGACTACAACCTCTCTCTGTGTCTCTTACTCCGTCTCTCTGAGAGCGAGAGAGAGAGAGAGAGAAAGAGAGAGAGAGAACAGGCTGCCAGTTGGGAGCAGCCTTTCTGAGAGACCCACATGGCAAGGAGCTAATGTCTCTTGACAACTGCCACAGCCAGCACCTGAGCCCTTTGTCACCCACCTTAATAGGCACAGAAGCACATCCTTCTGCGGTGGAGATGCGAGCTGACCAAGTCCCAGCCACCCTTTTGACTGCAGCCTCATGAGAGACCTTGAACCACAGAACACCCAAATAAGCCACACATGGATTCCTGCCCCACAGAAACTGTGAAATAATAAACGTTTATTGTTTTAAGCTGCTAAATTTTAGGATAATTTGTTACACAGGACTAGATAACTAGTATACCTTTACCTAAACATCATTAATTACTGTTTATATCTTAGGGCACATCTCTGCAAGAGCTTTCTATACCCAAGTGTGTGTAGAATAAGAGTTTCAGGTGATGAATTTCCTTCTTCTTGTTGTTAGCACTGTTGATGAAAAACAAAGGCACTGCAAAGGTATGCTATTTTCTTTCATTATTACAAGCAATTTTTGCTTTCCAGAATGATAATTGCTATTTCTTTGGGGATCAAAAATGTCCCTTTATCTTAGTGAGTAGAGGAAAGGATCTTATTAATGGCTTTCATTCCTGCAATCATAAAATCACCCTCTGAAATAGGGAAGTTTCAGACACTGGGTTAACTCACTCAGCATGAGATTACTATCCTCCATGTGGGTGGAATTAATTCCTAAAAAATTATATTTCCTTTTAGGAAAGCTGTTTTCCCCTCTTTGGGCTCTCAGGGGAATTGGTGGCAAAGACTCCTAACTGGTAGGGAGATAAGCTTAAGGACACTTTTGCAAGAGGTAATAAGTCAATCTTTGCAAAGTGACATTGAGCTTCAAGAGAAGGCAAGAAAAAGCCCACAGAAGATGCAGCCATTCAGTCTTCTCATGAAAGGAGACATGTCTATAACTCAGTTTCCAGGTTTTTTTATCTTTTAGGCTTATAATTCCCTTATATTATACTCAAGCACTTAAGGAAGTTGTGTTCAGCATCACAGCTCAGTCTTACCTGTGTTTGGGGAATCAAGGGAATGTTGTGTTCCTGCAAAAACCTCCTGAGGACAGAGATCTGCCTGGAGGAGTGGGTTTCATAGGACAGCATGTGACACACAAAGGAATGAAGCTCCAGGCTCAGATGATGAGACCCAGGGGGGAGAACTGATAGGAAAAGGAATCCTCTTGCAATCAAGCAAGATGGGGGCTATAGCCACGGGACCATGGTTGGGCTGGGAAGTCAGCATTGCACAGATTTGTTGTTTATAACAAATTGTGATCAAGCTGAATGTAATATTGATAGCCTGTTTAATTGACTTAGCAAATATATCATTAAAAATTCTGTTACAATTGTATTTGCACTAGGTGCTAATTATTCTATTGTATGGAAAAACTATATTTTATGAGTATCTAATTATTGCTCATGTAAGTCATCTCCAAATTTTCATTGCTCGTATAAACAATGCTGCATGGAACATTCTGATAGCTAAGTCTGTCCACAACAGTAATGACACCTTTAGAAATGGCATTGTAGACCAAAAGATTTGTGCATTTTCCCAGATTGGTTATTTATTTAACAACCTTTACTTCCAAAAAGGTTCTGCCAGTTTAAACTCCTGCTAATAAGAGCTGAGAGTGTCCTTTGCTCTGCCACTTAGTTAAAACTACATACATGCACTTGAATGCATTCTAAGACAGATAGAATGAAAGGTTACTTTTTTGTCTGGTTCTTTTGTGCAGCTGAAGTAGAGACAAAAACTCCCTCAGAACATGCAGCAGGCAGTCGAGAAGCTGTGTAACTGGCAGGTTCGTGTCACACATGGCTCACCTCAGCAGCCTGAGCACAGTTCAGACATAAGTAGTATTGACAATAAAACTTCATTGCTTTGTCATTTAACATTTACAATTTATTCATACTCAATTTACAAAATTTTTTTGCCAAAAAAATACTAAAATGAATAAAACATAAGTTTTAGGGAGCTAAAAAAAAAAAAGAAAATGCTTTTATAGCCAGCAGGACTAATTCTGTTGGCAAATAGGGAAACATTGTTTTAAAATCCAGATTTTTATAACAAAAGAACCAGAAGGGAAAAGTCTCCATTTTTATCTCATTGTCCTCTCTGAGGGTGTGTCCTCTGTGCATTCCCCATGTTCAGTCACTGTGTAAACTTTCCCAGTAGGCAGTTCTGAGAAGGAGAAGAGAGAGTTTCAGAGAGGAAGCAGCACCAGAGCTGTTGGAGTGCATCATTTCCTCAGCTGCCATGACCCTTATTTTTTGTACAGGAAATCTAGGCCTTACTCAGATATGAAAGGTCATTAATTTCAAAGCCTTTAAATAACAAATCAATCCTACCAAAATGCCCTGAGCAGATATTAAGTGCCTTGGGGAAGTAAAGGGGACAGGGTGACAAAGAAGAGCTACAGTCATAAGCTCCACCTCAGGGAGGAATCACTTAGCACAGGGCACATGCACACAGCCATACATGCATACACACATGCACACACATGTACACATACACACATAAACACATGCACATGTGTACACAGATGTGCACACACAGGCCCATAAGCCTGCAACACCTGTCCAAGTGGCAAAGCTGAACAGAGGTGTGAGAAGCCTTGTGAATAAACAGTACAGAAGGGAGTCACAGTGGCTGAGAATGAGGATAGACTCAGGGAGACAGCATATAATCCCACCTTGGGAAAAAAAGACTGTGTGGAAGTATGTAGGGGCTTTGGCAGAGGGAGAAAGCAGCAGAGCCAAGGACTCTCTTGTGCAGATGCACTCGCCTTCACCCCCTTTGTGCTGCTCTCACAGAATGCCACAACCAGGCACTTGCAATGACCAGAAATTTGCAATGGTTCTGGGGTCTGGGAAGTCCACAACCAAGGGGCTAGTGTCTGGCGAGGGCCTTCTTGCTTCTTGGTAACATGGTGGAGGGCCTCACATGGCAGAAGGGCAGAGAGAGTAAGAACAAATGAACAAAGGGGCCCAAAGTTCTCCTGCTGTAACAAACCCACCCCAACAACAAACCCACACTGCCCTGTGGCCCAGCTGCCTTTGGTCAGGCCTCACCTGTCAGTACAACTGCACTGGGCATTACGTTTCCAACACATGCTTGGGGGATCCCATTCAAAACCCAGCAGGATACATGTTGACAGTCTCAGCCACAAGGGAGATCATGGAGACAGCATCAAAAGGCAGGTAGGTCTTAGGTAACTGCCTTGCATGCCAGGCTTTGTAGTCAGCATTCCCCAAACTTCTGACTCCACATTACATTCATTTAAAAATACCTCTGCACACATAAGCTAGTATAGGTATATCCATTTGTTTACTAACCAATTACATACCTGATTCACTATATTAATGTGTCACACTATATATCCTATGAAAGACAGGAAATACAAACTTAAAGGATAAGATTATCACCTCTGAATGCCTCGCTGGCTGCAGTGGCTTCACACTGGCAGAAGCACACCTCAAAGCACAGTGCACACTTACCTAGCAAACACTGCACTTAAAATTGCATCTCAAAGCCTTCTTGACAACTCTGAGTATGTTTAGCCAACTGTTTTCCAGGGAACATCTTTATTGTCCCTCATAAAGCAGCTGGCCAAGCTGCCCACTAGCTTCATCAGGTTTGCTTGGGCTTCAGCAGTAGTGCCACCTTCAGCCTTGCAATAATTTTTAAGCCCCTTGTTCATTTTACTAGAGCTTATTTAGATAGAACTAGAATTACTGGCAATCCCTGAATTACAAATATCTGACTGATATACAACACACACTTGTGAATGGAAGCTATTACAGGTAATAGGTACTATTCTTGCTCCAACTTACATGCAAATTCAACTCAAGAACAAACCTACAGACCCTATCTCATTTGTAACACAGGGACTGCCTGTACTACAACCACTTTCCTGGGCTCAGGCTGACTGCAGACTGAGGATTAATTCCACTGCCTGCCCATGCACACTTTGCTGGAGCTTTGGCCTCTCCCCTGGCTGTCCAGAGCCATGCAAGATGCAGGATTCCTTACAAACACACTCAACTGGGGGCTAGTGTCAGCCCCATAGGAAAGTCAGTGGAGCTTTGCTCCATCCTTGCTGATATGCAAGTAGACACATCACGGAGCTCCCCCACTACCACCTCTTGCACACTGCCCATGGTGCATCCCAAGTGGAGGCCTACACCCTGATTCAGAGGAGGCAAATCTGCACTGCAGGAAGTTCTGTGTCCTGATTACATGACTGCTACAGGTGATGTACTGAGAAACTCACTCTCATCCAGAGTTGAGTCAATGTGTGCAGCAAGCAGGAAAGCAGAGAGCCACTGCAAAGCATGGGTAGATGTGGAGTGGATTTGAGCAGGTCCAGAACAGCCTCCCAGCCAGCCACAGCCCATGGCCCTCCAGGTGGAGTGGGCCCCGATTTCTGTCATTTGTATTCTCTCTCTGGCCTCTGCAGGCATCTGAGCCAAAGCTCTGCCCCAGGACCACCATTGTGAGGGTGAGCAGCGAGGCTGGCTTGGAACTGGCCAAGGTAAGAGTCACAGGGCCTGGCAGTTCACTGGGCAGGAGGAGAGAAAGAAAGATGATGCCAAGATTTCTAACTGGAGTTACTGGAAAGAGCAGATCCCAATCTGAACTGCAGGAAGGACTGCCTAGAGGACTAGTGTGATAACGAGGTGATTTTCTGACAGATGAGTTGGATATAATAGCAGAACAGCCATGAAGAAATGTCCAAAAGGCAAGTGATGTCACAGATCTAAAGCAGGGCTAAGTTGAATAGTGTCCCCAAGCATGTGTACACCTGGAATCGTAAGCTGTGACCTAGTAAGAAATATGAACTATGGAATGGGATTTATACAAATATCACTGGTCCAGGAAAGGTTCTAGAGAATCACATTGAGCCCACATCTTCTGACTATGTTCTTACAGAAAGGAGGAAATTTGGACACAGCCACTGAGAAGAGGATACCATGTGGAATTCAGGGACTGGACATGCCATGGGCAGGAGGAGACAGAGGAGGCAGGTGTGGCCCATGTAGGGAGGCAGACGTGGGAGGGGTGGTCAGAGGCAGAGGAGGCAGGTGTGGCCCATGCAGGGAGGCAGACATGGGGCAGGGGTCAGAGGCAGAGGAGGCAAGTGTGGCCCACACAGGGAGGCAGACGTGGTAGGGCAGAGGCAGAGAAGGCAGGCGAGGCCTAGGAATGCCCAGCACGCAGTGACCACCAGCAGCGAGGGTGTTAGGCAAGGAAGGGTCTTCTCTTAGAGCTTTCTGAGAGGCATAGGCCTACCCACACCCTGATCTCAGACATCGGGCCACAAGAACTATGAGATAATACATTTCTATTGCTTTAAGCCACCCAGTTTATGGTACTTTGTTATGGCTGCTCCAGGAAAATAATATGGGCAGATTGCCAACTAGGGCTCCAGGTGGAACCCTGGAGCTGCAGGTGTAGAGGGTAGGCCATCACCCTGGGAGAAGACCCAAAGAAGGAGGAAAGACTCACGCTGGCATGCAAGAGCCACATGCAAGAAACAAGTCGGGAAACCAGAGTGTGCATTTGGACAAGCAACCAGAACACAGAAAGAAGGAGCACAGACAAGGATGAGGAAAGACGGCGTGGAGGGTAGCAGGAAGGAGGGCAAGGTCCTGCAGTCCAAGCAGGAGAACGTCGAAGAAGGACTGAGCAGTCAGCGGAGTGGAGCGTTTGCTGCCCAAATGGTAAACAAGTAGAGTAAGAGGAGGGAGATCACTGAACATTTTAAAACACATTTCAAATAAAAGAAACTGAATATTCAAAAGGTAAGAGATACCCCCAATGTCAGTTACAAGGGTATTGGGTCTAAGACAAATTAAATGAAAAAATAAGTTCCAAGATAGCATAGAGAAAATTGGGTAAAATGGGCCAAATTATTCAAATGGTTGTAATTGGAGGCTTCATATTTTGCATCATCTTTGGTGATGGTACCTTTGAAACATGTGGTATAAAATGTTTGGGGTGTTTATTATAATAAACATTTATTACTTTTAAGCAGAAAATGATAAAGTGAACAGAATACAAACCAGCATGTGTGTATATGTGGGGAAAAAGAGATCTTAAAAGATGGATCCAGTGTTGGATCCAGGAATTTTTGCCCTTCTTTTTGTCTATATATTTTGTCATTTTCTCTTTTGCTGCACTCTTTTAAATGGAGCAAATAAAACTTTCACCAAAAATAAGGTTATTGGCATTAATGTCTAAGAATAAAGACCTTCTATTCTCTGGTTACTTTTTTCTCTATGTCAACCAATAGCATCTAACAGACATGAAGTTGAAGTTCTGAACAGACATGAAGTTGACTTTTTTCTCTACGTCAACCAATAGCATCTAATAAGCCTGAAGTTTAAGTTCATCTTTTCCTGTGTTAAAGCTCTTAATTATCCCAAAGGACCTACACCATGTGAAAGAGCTCTCTGTAATGCAGGCACAATCTGCATCGCATCCAAATTACACAGTCCATCCTAAAATCATGTAGCCTCAAACTGTGCTGGGAGGCAGCAGGTGTCCTGGGTCTCATTCTCTTGTTCACAGTTCCACCTGGTGTCCTCTATGCCTGGACTTTGAAATATTCCACTCCTACTCCCTTGAAACAGGAACTAATTTTACACCAACAACTATAATTTCTGAAGTTTATTTTAGTTTTTCTCCTTACTGGTAAATCTCACACACAGAGAGACTTAAATATCTTTGTGTCTTCAACCACATTGAACTCTTTCTATTACATCCAATTTTCTTTCCAAAAACAATTGTGCTTAACTAAAGGAAGTAGGCACATTTTTATTACTTTTTGGACCTGAATTTTATAGAATTTTAATTCTATAAAATTAATCTTTGAATTATGATTTCATAAGAGAGCATACAAATCTTTCCCAAAGTACTTGGCCTCCCTAAGGAAGTCTTTACACAATCTAAATGAACAAGATGGGCAAAAGGAAGCATTTAGAAGGAGAAGCTGAGTCGGCAGCTCAGAGACTATGCAGATAGACAGAGGGCAGGCTTGGGGGTGCAGCCTCACCTCACCTCCACTTTGCTATTGCTAAAAATCACTTAGTAATTACCAAATGGGCATATGTTCCTCTAAGATGCTTTTCTAACAATGCAAACTTTGAATCTCATTCACTGCCTGCCTTGTGCCAAAAATGAACAACCTGAATTCTAAGGAGACATCAGACAAACCCACAGCAGTGAGCACTCTACCAGACAGCTGGCTGTCACTCTTCACAAAAACCAAGATAGAGAAACTGGTCCAGATGAAAGGATGCTGAGGACACAGGCAGCTGAAGGTAAGATGGGGTCATGAGGGGTTCCTGAACCAGAAAAATGACAGTTATGGGAGAATTGGAGAAATTTAAGTGATTTAACTTGAAATTAAGCTTGAATTTAATTCTATAAAATTAATCTTTAAATTATTTGTTTCATATCAATGTTACTTCACTGGTTTTGGTCATTACACTGGTTTCTCAGAGGTTAATATTTGAAGAAGATTAGATAAGTGTACAGGGAAGTCTTTGTATTATTTTTATCATTTTTGTTGTAAGCCTGAGATTATTTCAAAATGAAAAGTGAAAAATTATGAGTGATGCAAATGTTTATTAAGTAAGGGAGACTGGCTTGCTTTTCTGTCCTATTCCTTCTTAAGGTGGCTTCTTGGGGCTGTGTTCTGGTCTGCCAGGAAGGATTCAGGAATTTGCCACCACCCTCTCCCTCTCACACTTCAAAAGGCACCTTTGCTGAGTCTGTTTCTTCAGGGACCTCTGAGGTTGATGAACTAGCCCAGTGGTCTGCTCTGGGGCATTAGCAGTTAATGGCAGCTCTCTAGGCCATCTTTTGAAATAATTTTGCCTTTAAGGCAAAGGTGAGAATCTCAGGACAATTTCCCACATTTTATAGGAGCAGAGAAGTGCTATTTGAATGACGGGTAGGTTACAACCTGTTCAAACCACAGGAGGCCTCAAGAATCAGGATTCTTAAGCATAGCCCAGGGCAAGCTTAGCACAAACTCTTTCAGAAGCTTTTCAACCCTCCAGTTCCACTCCAGGCACCCTGAATCAGAAGCAGAGAGTCAAAGAGTCTGTGTTATAAAGATTCTCCCAAAGTCCATTTAGTATGCAAACAATGTAACCTAATTATTTGCACCCGGATATTAATCTAAAATAAAGAATAAAACATAGCAATTCTTCCATCCTCCCCCATCCCCCAAAAAATAATAAATAAAGGGAGAAATCACACACAAAAAATAATTCTCTTGAAGATTCCATTGCAGTAAACCTAAGGAGAGAGAGCTGCAATTCCCAGGAGCACTGCTTTCTGGAGATTCCTCGAGACAGAGCAGACTTCGAGAAAGGAAGCAAGAAAAAGGGGTGAAGGGGTGATCACCCAGACTTGTGAGACACACGCATTGCCAGTCTCCCTGGGGCCTCCAGAAACCCAGGGGACAGGGGCTGGGCCCATTTTATAGATGAAAAAACTGAGATCTAGTGGATTTTCAGCAACTGGTTCTAAGTCACTAAGTTAAAGGATTTTTTGGTATTTGTTTTTACCTGATCAAGTAGCTCTTCTAAGAATGAACCATTAAAAAGATAAGCTTTTCCCTGCTCTCTGAGGGCTCTAGACAACAGACAGAGCAGGTGTTGCCCTCTGTCTTTAACCCTCTCAAGGCTAGTGTGGGCACCAGCCTTTCTGCCCACATCCCTCACCTTCAGGGGCTGGCCTGTCCAAGAACTCACACATCTTGCTGAGTTTTGGTAACAGCACAGGGTAAGCTTATGGGTTCTGCAGCTCAGCAAATCTCCAGCCAGCTTGTCATCCTTGAGTGGGTTTCAGTGTTTCATTGAAGAAACATCAGCTCCTGTCACCATACACATGGCCTAAATGTTACCAGAGGAAGAGGATCTGGCAGCCTGTCACTGTCAGCCGAATGCGGTAACTGGGGTTAGGTCCAACAAACTTTATTTTTTTGAGGCAGAGTCTCACTATGTCACCCTTGGTAGAGAGTGCTGTGGCATCACAGCTCACAGCAACCTCAAACTCTTGGGCTTAAGTGATTCTCTTGACTCAGCCTCCCAAGTAGCTAGGACTACAGGCATCTGCCACAATGCCCAGCTATTTGTTACAGCTGTCATTGTTGTCTAGCTGGCCCTGGGCTAAGTTTGAACCCGCCACCCTCTGTGTATGTGGTTGGTGCCATAACCACTGTGGTATGGACACAGAGCCCCAACAAGCTTTATTACCAGAAGGCCAGCCATCCTGGAGAACTGCCAGAGTAGTCTCTCCAAGACCTTTCTCCTCAGTTACAATTCTAATAATTGTTACAATAAAATTTAAGGAAACAAACCTAGAAAATTTAACTTTGGTACAGCACCTGTGGCTCAATGAGTAGGGCGCTGGTCCCATATGCCAGAGGTGGCAGGTTCAAACCCGGCCCTGGCCAAAAAAAAAGAAAATTTAACTTTGTCTAACAGAAAACATCAATGTAGTCTTCACTCTAACAATGTAACATGTTTAAACAACAAAAAAGGAACCTTCACAATACAATAATAAAAGTAACCTTTACCCAAACAAAATACATAACAGGATCATGAAGGACATCAAAGTGACTTTTGTTCTAACATTACTTACTGTCTATGTGTGACTACCACCCCCAAAGTCTTTGGGGACAAACATCCTCACAGTCCTGGAGAAAGCTTAACTAGCTCATCACCAAGGCCTGTGGGGAAGGCTGAGAGACTGGGTCACTGTGCACTTTCAGCTCAGCTTTCCAGACTACACCTTGCAGGCCACTATTCCAACTTCCTGAGTGTGGGGAATACCAGCCCTCTCCTTTCCCCCTCAGCCCCTTCCCAGTAAGGCTGAGAGGGGCCCAGGAGGGCGGGGATGGGTCTGGGACAGGGCTAGGCCCATCTGGCCACATCTCAGAGTACCTTCAATCCTGGAGGCTGCCTGCACTGTGTGGTGGCACACGGTGCTTCTTATATCTCAGGCCTTGCCCTGTGCAAGACCACAGCCCAAGCCCCACTTTTATAGAGGAATGAGCTTTGGCACTAGACAAACCTGAGTTCAAATCCTGGCTCCTGATTTCTGTGTAAGTCACTTTACTTCCCTAACTATAAATTTTATTCCTTCTATTTTGGCTTCTAGGAAACCCTGCATAGCCACCTCTGACAGTGTGCATCTTGTGGCTCTCTGCTCCTATGCATTTTGCTTTTGCCTGCCTCTGGCCGTCACAGAGACCCAAGCTCGACCCCTATCCCATACCGCCTTCCAAGACTAGCCCTGGGACCTCAGCCCTCATGTCCCATTTCAGAGAACCTCTCCTCACTGATGGCATGGGTCCAGATAGACCATGACGATGCAAACTTATTGGATGGCACTGGGCTCACTGCTGACACCAGGCAGACGTGTGGCAGGAGGGAAGCACCAAGAACCCAGAATGAGCCCCACGTGGGTAGAATGCCCGCTTAATCAGGCTGCAGACACAGTTCCAATGCCAGTTAACCTTCACAGCATCAGTCCATGGGCACAAGGCCCATCATTTCTTCCACTGCAGGTCAGTGGGCAGGTCAAAAGGTGGAAGCCCTTATAAAGCTCATTGCCCTGGAATTCTGGGGTTCTCAGAGCTGGCCCTCATTACTTTCTAGAAGGTTCTTTGTTAATAATGTGCAGGGAGGTGGGAGGCAGTGCTGATAGGTGAGGGTAGATGGGGGAGTGGAGAACACCGAGTGCTGCCTTTGGTCCCCTCCCTCAGCATAGTTTGGGAGTTGGAAGTTTTCCATGGGTTCTTATTTCTCATCAAGCTGTAGCATCCCTCCCTGTCCACAGCTCTGACCTGATGAGCATCGTCCTACAAACACAGTGGCCCAGACGCCACCTGGGTGTCTGTGAGGCCCTTCTGACTCACACAGCTCTGTCAGCCACCACTTCAGGAAAAGCCTGAATAAACAGGCAAAGCCACCTCCCAGTGTGGGAGAGCTTTATGGACCTTTGTCTCTAACTCTAATGTGTCAGAGTTTGTGAAGTGACCCTCTGACTCATAAAAACGAAAGGAGGCACCACCATTATGGCAGTAAAAGCCTACAAGACGCCTGGCGGACAGCAATGGTTTTCCCAAGTGTCCCAGGGGCCCATGTAGGCTTCATGGTAGAAAAACACTCTGCACATTTAAAGACTACCACTTAATCATGTCAACTGATTGGGGGCTTTATGAATGTGTGGGGTCATTTCTGGACAATCCTAAACTGTCTTGACATGAAAAATGAGCCAAAACAAGTATTTTCCCAGGATAGGCAGTGTAGGGGAAAGCTGATAGTGACACACTTGATGTAGCTAACAGAGGAGAAATCTCAGGGAGCTGTGGGATTAACCCCCAGGGGCATCCTGGTGACATTGTAACACCTAAGACTGAGCTAGAATGGCTTATGAGAATTGTGGCTGATCCTTCAAAGCCCACCTGGGATGAGTTTTTATTGCCATTAGTGGTGGGGAGCCTAATAGCTGAGGTTTTTTAAAAATCATGCTCACCTGGGCCTTCCACTTTGCACATAATGTTTTTAGCACTTGGCATTTCTGAAACCACGAGGAAGTTTCACATTTCCACGGGCCCCACTTTCAAGTGAGGAAACTTAAATACTGGAAAAAGCCGCTTGCTGAGCTTCTATAACCTCCAGTTCTATGCGTGGAGTATAGGAAGTTTTGAGCCTCTGGAAAACTCTCAGAGCAATGAAAATGAGCTAACGGCAAACTCATGGCAAGAAAAACAAACTGGGAGACACTGACCACCAGGAAAGGAAGGCAGGGCTGATGACCCTGTGGGTAATCAAGTGCCATAGAGCTGTAGCAAGCAGGTGACCAATAAAGTCAGAAAGTTCTTTAAGAAAGGGATAGGCAAACACTTTCTGGAGCAGTTGAAGATCAGGCCCCCAGAGCACAAGACAAGCCCAGGCTTTTCTGCCCAAGAAAGGATGTAAACAAACAAACAACCACACACACACACACACACACACACACACACACACATCTTTTAAAATAAAGTCATAGCAAAAGCAATGAACCAAAATGGCAGTCACCAGTTGAACGAGTAAACAAAATGTGGTCGATCCAGACAATGGGATGTTATTCATTCATAAAAAGGAGCAAAGTGCTGACACATGCTATGACATGGATAAACCCTGAAAAACTGGGTTGTGGTAAGTGTAAGAAACCACACATTTATCTAAAATATCCAGACTAGGTAAAAATGTAGAGAGGTAAACCAGGTTAGTGATTGCCAGGAGGTGGGGAAGGTGGGGGATGGGGAGCAACCACTTAATGGGTACAGGGTTTCTGTTTGAGGAGATGAAAGTATTTTAAAACTAGATAGAGGCCATGTTTGCACAAGACTGTGAATTTATATGCCACTGAACTGTAAACTTAAAAATGGTTAATTGTATATTATATGAATTTCACCTCAAAGAAAAGAAGTCACAGTGTCACTCCATGGATGATGCTGTGTCTGTCTGTGTGGCTGGGAGAGCAGAGGAGGGAAGCACTGTGGTGCAGGGATGAGCAAGTGGATTCATCAAGGAGCAGGGCCAGCCAGTGGGCAGGGCAAGTTTCAGGCTCTGCAGCACAAAAGAGGGCACACCATGAGAGCTTCAGCAGGTCTGCCCTTGAGAACACAGCTTGAGAAAAAGAAAGGAGCTGGCTTTGCTGGGCAGTGTGTAACACATACAGGGAATGGCCCTACCTATTCAGGCAGCACTGTGCCTTTTTTTTTTCTTTTATTGTTGAGGATTCATTGAGGGTACAAGAAACCAGTTATACTGATTGCATTTGTTAGGTAAAGTCCCTCTTACAATTGTGTCTTGCCCCCAAAAGGTGCATCACACACCAAGACCCTACCCCCACTCCTTCCCTCTCTCTGCTCTTCCTTTCCCCCACCCCTTCCTCCTTCTTTCTCTCTCTGCTCTCTCCTTCCTCCACCCCCACCATGTCATTGTCATTAATTGTCTTCATATCAAAATTGAGTACATAGGATTCATGCTTCTCCATTCTTGTGATGCTTTACTAAGAATAATGTGTCCCACTTCCGTCCAGGTTAATACAAAGGCTGTAAAGTCTCCATTTTTTTAATGGCTGAATAGTATTCCATGATGTACATAAGCCACAGCTTGTTAGTCCATTCCTGGGTTGGTGGGCATTTAGGCTGTTTCCGAAAAACATTTTTAAGGCTCTTACTTGGTCCAGACACCTTTATCCCCATGGTCCAGCCAAAGAATTGGTGGCCCTGGCATGTTAGTCACCTAGGACAGTTTTGCTGGACAGAGATGTCATTTGCATAACATCAGTAGAGAAAAAGACAGACATAGTGCAACTTAGCCCCCACCTTCAGATGTGACTTAGCCCCCACCTTCAGATGCACCTCAGCCCCTCTAAATTTCTGACATGGGCACAATGCTGCCTGAATAGGTAGGGCCATTCCCTGTACATGTCACACATAGCCCAGCAAACCCAGCTCCCTACTGGGTCATGAATGGTACATGGGTCAGGTGCCTGCTTCCTTGTAAATAGCTAGCACAGTCCATCAACACCAACCAGAAAGCTCTAGAGGACAGCAGCAAAGATAAAAATATTATGACAAAAAGTTAGAAATAATCCTATTTTGAGGTTCTTTATCATCTTTATTTGATACTTCTAATGAATTTTTAAAAAGTTTTTAGGTAGAAAAAAAGTTGGAGTAAATAGATTCGGTTACGTTAAGAGAAGAATATTATTTAATAATATTTGTAGTTCTTAAAAGGTATTTTACATTTTTATAAATTTTGACATATACATAGTTCCAAAATGCCTGAAATGAATATACTGATTTTTCTGTTTTCTCGTGGCCAAGACTGGGAACAAGTGTTTAAATAATGAATATAAATGTTTGAAAATCAATTTTATGACTCCACTAGAGTAAATTTCATAAATGATTAGAGTTACTTAACTATTCACATAAGCACGGAGTTTAGTGACTATGCAGTATTATTGCTTCTTAGATTTCTGTCTGAGAGCTCTGATATTATCTGCCAGTTGAATAGCTGTGGGCTTCTTCACTGCTATCATAGAAGGGAAGTAGGTAGATGCATAAATGGTGGCCTGATAATGATGATGACAGTAATGGGATTTTAACTCTTTATGTTCTCTGAAGTTTCTAGACCTTACTATTTTCCAGTTGCTTTTATTATTATTTATTATTGTTGTTGTTATATTATTAAACATTGAAAGAACAGACATTGTCTTTAAACTGAAATGATAAATGCAAACAGGAATGTAGAACAGTTGAGGTCAGCCTAGTGACTTCACCTCATCCAGCACATGCTCTTGACTGCTGTCACAGGATGGCTTCTGTCCCCCAAACTCAACTGCTCAGAATGTGGCCTTATTTGGGAATAGGGTTGAGGTAGCTGTGCTAGTTCAGATGAGGCCATGCTGGAGTCAGTGGGCCCCCATCTAGCATGACTGATAACCTTGTAACAGGGGAAACATGGACACAGCTCATACAAGGAAGCCCCATGTTAACAAGTGCAGATCAGGGTGACATCCTTCTGTGCCAAAGGATGACAAAGCCTAACGGCAAATCACCAGAAGCTGGGGTGGCAGGCACTATGGAGCAGAATCTTCCTTATACCTCACAAAGGAACCAACCTTACACCTTGGTTTGGGCTTCCATCCTCCAGCATTGCCAGACCATAAATCTCCCTTGTTTAAGCCACCCAGTTTGTGCTGCTCTGACACAGCAGCCCCATCAGGCTTACACCATCCACCCACAGCTCCTCCCCTCTTCTATCTTAGCTGGTATGCACATTTCTCCTACGTGGGAAATACAATTCTCAGCCCAGACTCCACAAAATCCTCCTGCTGTGACACACCCTCTCTGCCCCTGCAGTGGGGGGAGGTGAGGAGAGTGCATTAGGCACCCCCTGGCTTTTGAGGGAGGAGACACTTTGTACTACATGCTACTGACCAGTCTACCTAGAAGGCCCTCATGCAAGTCACCTCCTTGCATCACTTATCAAAAACCCCACAGCTATTGTTGCTAAAAACTGCCCACTTGATACATCTCTGTAGTATCATGATTTAGCCCATCTTATTTGCTATTTAGTTTATTTTATGTCTATATTAGTTGAAGTTTAACTTTCAGCTGAATGTTAGCTAGAGCTCCACCTGAGGTCTTATATTCATCAGGGTTCACCAGAGAAACAGAACCAATGGGATATATATAAAGAGATTTATTATAAGCCATTGGCTCATGTGATTCCCAAAGCCAAGAAGTTCCACTCTCTGCCATCTGTAAGCTAGAGACCCAGGAAAGCCAATTATATATTAAATAGTTCCATCAAGTCAAAGTGCAAAGGCCCAAGAGCCAGAGACACAACAGTGTAAGTTCCAGTCTGAGGACAGGAGAAGACCAAGGTCTTAGCCCAAGCAGATGGAAGATGAATTCTCCCATCCTCCACCTTCCTGTCCTATCTAGGCCCACAATGGATTAGATGAGGCCATCAGACACAACATATTCCCCAGAGCAGATTTTCCCTGCAGTGTGTGAGGTCCAAAGGGCATGTGCATCCCAACCACTGTGGCATTTATTTAAAATACCCCTTCCTGGACCCTTCCTCTGAGTTACTGAATCATAGCTGGGATGCTGGGGGCTAGAATGACTCTGTTTAACAATCCATCTTGGCAAACCTCATGCAAGGGAAATTGAGAACTTCTGCCCCAGGTGATGGTCCAATCAGTTATTCATTCAATAAACATTGACTGAACACCCCCACCATATGCTCAGCCAAGAAAGACAATCACTCATGTATCTGTTTCTGAAATATCCTGCATCTAAAGTATCTAAGAAAAACTATTCACTAATTGTAGCAAGCCATAATTGAAAGAAGGAAGAACTGGAAGCCTCCATAGGCTTATGCATGAACCCTGTTGGGGTCTGGGTAAGCAACTCTGGAAGGCTATCCTGGGCTTCATTAAAAGATGCCCCCACTGCAAAGAGTTTTATCTCTGTTTTTCTCCTATAAAAGTAGGAAAACAAAGAAATATCAAGGAAATGCAATTGGGAAAATAAGACTATTTTAAAAGTCATTTGCAGAAATTGACAAAAACAAAAGAAACTCTGTGACCAAGTCTACCCTTGTATTCTAAATCCCTACCCATCTTTCTTCTGTTTCTTCCTTAAAAGTAATATTGTTAGGGAAGGACAGAGGCAGCCTGCACATGGTTCTGGTGTGTCTCTCCCTGGGAACACACTCCAGCAATGCTCAGGCAGGTACAAGTGAGTCCCCCAAGGTGGCCTTCCCAGTTGGGAACAAGTCTGACTAATCTAGTAAAAATGAATATCTAACCCAAAACATATGCAGTTAGATATAACTCTATAAAGCCAAAACTAATTAGTCCTCCTACTCACATAAAATGCCACCTCTCAGAAAGTCTTTTAATTGCCCTGCAATTCTGCCCCCAAAGCAAGCATCACCCCCTGGGTACATGCCACACTCACTCTGCCCTTCACACAAAGTGCTCAGCCCGTGTGGTGCTTGTGGAAGTCTGGTCACTGCCCACAAGCTGCTCAGAGACTAGCAAGGTGATATAAGCACTGTTCACCTTCAGCAAAGATCAGCTCCTGAGCATGCAAAGTGCATCAAGAGCCCTTTCCTCTCCCCTCTGGCAGTCACCTTCCTGGGAAATTACCTTGTTGTTGTTTATCATTCTAGGAAAGGAACTGATTTAGATTAAAACTTTGAGCTATAGGCATCTTGCCTTCTACTTGGGGAAGGCATTAAGTGTATTCTTAATTTAGAATGACTTGCCTTCTTATGATTCAAAGGCTAAAAGTAAAAACCAGGGGAAATAAGGTTTCTGTGTAAATACAAATCCTAGGGTAGACTCCCAGCATTCTGGATGGGCAAAGCTGGTGAGCTGCTGGCATACTGCCAGAGTGTGTGAAGCGGTGTCCCAGGAAGCCTCCCATCCAGTCTGCCAGCCCAGCTCAGGCAAAGGCCTTTGGGGGTCTCACAGTAGTCTCTTCAAGGGTCTTACAGGAATCTGTGTCTCCAGCCTACTCCTAGCTTTTCCATCTCCCCGGTTGGGAGCCCCCCACCTCGACTGCAAATGGTCCCCAACTCCAACTCTAGGGTTGTTCTGTGGTGGGGAGACCAGAAGCAGCCTTTCTGGGAGGACTCAGCTGAAAATCTTCGACTTGTGATCACATAAACTCTACAAATTGCCAGATGAGTTGATAGAATGCAGTCACTGAGCACCTGCCATGTGTAAGGCAGCTCTGTCCTGGGCTCTGGGAGGCATGAATAAATCAAAGACCCTCATCTCAGGAAGCTTAGAGTGTGGGGGAGAGGGACGACAAAAGGGAAGTGAATCAATACATATTATAACCAGGCTGGGAGTAGGACAGTGGCTCTGATAATACTTGAGATCTCCAAGTTGTTCACTATTTTGGAAGTTTTGTCAAAGTTTCCAGACTTCTTTCCCAGAACAAAAAACTAATCAAGAGGCAGAAATGGCTGACTAAAAGCAGCTTTCACCAGAAGCTCCTGTCCAGGAGAAAAGTTGAACTGAAGTGAAGTCAGAGAAGTTGTAACTGGGAAGTGGATCACAAGAGGCAGAAATCAAGGTGTACATCATCTACAGTTATTCGAGAGGAGAGGGTGAGAAAGAGGAAGAAAGAGAATAGAGACTGGGTATGGAGTGGCTAAACTGAAGCCACCTGGTGCCACCTGGGCTTTCTGGAAGCAAGCAGGGAACAAAGACCTCTCACCTCACTGCAGGGGGGAGAGAGCCATGAGGTCCCAGTTCTCCTCCACCTGGGAATTTTTACCTCTGACTCCCCATCATGCATAGGGTAAAAGTGAACAAATTTTCTCTCTCCAGTCCTGAGCACAGAGCCCACCCTTCCCCATCCCTGGTTGCCTGACAGGATACACCCTGCAGAGATAGTAGAGTTTGGTGATCTCTGAGAGGTATCTGCATTGTGTGGGCAACTAAGCCAGGTCACTCACCCACTGCTCCCTGGCCTCCTGCTGTGGTGGAATAGGGACCTCAGTCCCAACTTTGGCATTGCAAGATATGGCCTTTCCTGCCTCTAATTCCTGCTGAGGGAGACTTTTTTCCTGCCCTCTGGAAAGCCCCTCCCTGTGTCTGTGCCCAGTGACCCCTTGTGACCTCAGGCTCTCTTCCTAACAACTTGGAGAGAGACAGGCCTAGGCTTGGACAACTGGCACTGGGAAGGTCCCTCTCCTCAGCCAGGGTGACTACTGCATTTTATCCAGTTCATAACCAGGACTCTGGGGGGGAGGACCGTGGCTTCTCTGAACTTTTTCTTACAAGAGGTTGCTCATACCCCCATTGAAGTCCCTCAGTTGGAACTCTTAGTCAGAATTGTTAGGGACACTGGTGGGAGCTACAGGTTCACAGCTAGTTTGAATTTGTTTGCTCAGGGTGGGGTTGGCATTTTGAGAGGCAAGAACAGTATTGATTGCCCTTCTCTGGTTGTCTTTGTGGAGGCAGACCCACTCAAATATTTTACAGCAGGGAGTCTAGTGAAATACTGCAGCTCCTTTAAACTGGGTGGAGGACAGACTGATATCAAGACAGAATCGGTTTGCAATATATAAGCAGGGCCAGCTCTCAGAGACTCTCAGGGTGTAGACCTGAAAGGCTGTGAGGGAAGGACCATAGGCACAAGCTCCAGCTCATTGGCAAAGAGGTGGTTAGCTCCATTTCCTGGGCCTCCTGATCCAGTCTCACCCCACCAGTTTTAGTTGCCCCAAATAGGTCTGTACAGTGTTTTCTAAGGGTCCCAATTAGATTATCTCTCAATAACTATTCAGGGACAACTTATCATTTCAACTAAAAAAGTATAAATAATATATTTTTAAAAAATCTAAAAGTGCTCATGGGAAGGAGCCAACAGAAGAATTCTGGTAAATTGAGATATCAGAGCAGATCAACCTCCCGCCAAGAGATTATAAGGGAGATACAACAGAAAATCTCATCTATAGAGTAATTGGAATTGAGGATATGATGAAAATAGAAGTTCAAAAAATAGTCCAAAAGTTGTCTCAAAAAATTAGTGAATTTGAAAACAAAGTCACCAAGAATTTGGACATAATGAGGAAAGATATAATAGAGCTTAAGGAATTGAAAGAGGCATTTGAGGAACTTCAAAACATAGGCGAGAGCCTCAGTAATAGAGTAGAATATGGAGAAGAAAGAATTTCAGAAGTTGAAGACAAGACTTTTAAAATAACTGAATCATTCAAAAAGGCAGGAAAAAGCAGAACAAAAATAGAATATTCCCAGAGAGAGTTATGGAATTATTCCAAAATATCAAACATTCAAATTATAGGGATTCCTGAAGGAGAAGAGAAAAGTCCTAAAAGCACTGATGTTCAACTTCAAGACATCATGGTGGAGAATTTCCCAAGCATTGTAAGAGACACAGAAATTCAGATAGTAGATAGTTTCAGAACCCCAGCATGACTCAATCCAAACAAAGCATCTCCTCGATCTTTTGTAATTACCTTTACCAAAGTCAATAAATGAGAAAATCCTGTAAGCAGCCGGACATAATAAAAGTCTTACCTACAAAGGCAAAAATGATCACAAATCTTTCAGCTGATCTCTTTTTAAGCCAAAAGAGGCTGATCATTGGCCTTTAATCTTCTTAAACAAAACAATTTTTAGGCCAGGATCCTGTATCCTGCTAAACTTAATTTCATTTGTGATGGAGAAATCAAATATTTTACTGATATGAAAATGTTGAGGAAATTTTCCCTACCTCTACAAGCTCTACAGGAAGTACTCAGAGCCATTTTTCATAGTGACCAGCACCATGGTGCACCACAAAAGTAAACACATTCAAGAACTAAAGAGAAAAGCCTAGCTTCCACATGGTGCAAGGAATAAAACTAAGCTCTGGACAGCTATAAAACAAGATGACAAAAATTTCACCATACCTATTGATTCTCCTAATAAATGTGAATGGCTTAAATTTCCCAGTAAAGAGGCTTAGGTTGGTTGACTGGATATAAAAGCTCATACCCAGTGTTTGTTGTCTCCAAGAAACACACCTAACCTCTAAGGATAAAATAAGACTCAGGGTATAGAAATGGAAAATAATAATCCAGGAAAATGGAAATCAGAAAAAATCAGGGGTTGCAATTTTATTTGAAAACAATTGCATTTAATCAACAAAAGTAAGGAAAGATAAAGATGGACACTACATACTTGTCAAGGAAAGTACACAGCTTGAAGAGATTTCAATCATTAACATTTCTGCACCCAATCTAAATGCTCCTAGATACAGAAAAGGAACCCAAAATGATCTGAACAATATGATATCTTCTAGCTCCATAATAGTTGGAGATTTTAATGCCCCTCTAACAGTACTCAACAGATCATCTAAGCAGAAACTAAACACAGAAGTAATGAAATTAAACACAACACTAGAACAAATGGACTTAAGAGACATATACAAAAATATTTCCTCCTAACAAACATAAGTACACATTCCTCTCATTAGCCCATGGATTATCTTCCAAAATTGATCATACCTTAGGACACAAATCTAACCTCAACAAATTCAAAAGAATAGAAATTATTCCTTGTATCTTCTTGGACCATCATGGAATAAGAGTTAAACTCAACACCATCAATACAAGTCTTCACACTCAAAGTCATGGAAATTACTAGCTGGAAATAACCTAGCTGAATGACAGCTAGGTTAAGGACAAGATTAAGAAGGAAATTCTTAATTTCTTAAATAAAATGATAAGGAAGCCACAAGCTATCAAAACTCTTGGAATACTTCAAAGGCAGTCTGAAGGGGAAAATTTATAGCATTAGATGCCACCATCAAGAAAACAGAAAGAGAGCAAGTCAACAACCTAATGGGCCATCTAAAATGACTGGAAAAGGAAGAATAATCCAACCCCAAACCTAGCAGAAAAAAGAAATAATCAAATCAGAGCAGAATTAAACAAAACCAAGAACAAAAGAATCATTTGAAAGATCAGTGAAACAAAAAGTTGGTTCTTTGAAAATACTAATAAAATCAATAAACCCTTAACCAGACTAACCAGAAATAGAAAAGATCTCTAATAACTTTAAACAAAAACTAAAAACAGGATATAACAGTTATCAAAGAAATACAAAGATCCTCAATGATGACTACAAAAATACTCTATGACCGGTAATTTGAAAATATAGAGGAAATGGACCAATACCTGGAAACATACTACCTTCCTAAACTCAACCAGAAAGAATTAGAAATTTTGAATAGACCTATATCAAGCAATGAAATTGCATCAACAATACAAAATCTTTCAAGTAAAAAAAGTTCTGGACCAAATGGTTTCACACCGTAATTCTACCAAACCTTCAAAGATGAACTTTTTACCTATATTTCATAACCTATTCCAAAACATAGAGAATGAAGGAATTCTCCCCAACACATTCTATGAAACAAATATTTCCCTGATTCCAAAACCAGAAAAGTACCCAACAAACAAAGAAAACTATATGCCAATATCATTAATGAATATTGCTGCAAAATTTTTCAATAAGATCCTAGCAGACAGGATACAGCTACACATTAAAAAATATATACATCATGATGGAATGGGTTTTATCCCAGGGATGCGAAGTTGCTTCAACATATATAAATCCATAAATGTAATTCACCACATAAATAAAATCAAAAACAAAGACCATATGATTCTCTCAATTGATGCAGAAAAGGCTTCTGACAAAATCCAGCATCCTTTTCTGACAAGAACTCTTAAGAAAATAGGCATAGGTGGCACACTTCTAAAACTGATAGAGGCCATCTACAACAAACCTACAGCCAATATCATATTGAATGGAATAAAACTAAAAGCACTTCCACTTAGAACTGGATCCAGACATCACAGCTAGGTTAAGGACAAGATTAAGAAGGAAATTCTTAATTTCTTAAATAAAATGATTATTCAGCATTGTGCTGGAAGTTCTAGTTAATGCAATCAGGCAAGAAAAGGCATATTGAAAAGCATATTCAAACAGGGACAGAAGAGGTCAAACTCTCACTCATTGCAGGTAACATGATCTTGTAGATCTTATACCTTAAAAATCCTAGGGACTTGGCTCGGTACCTGTAGCTCAAGTGGCTAGGGCACCAGCCACATACACCAGAGGTAGTGCGTTTGAGCCCACCACTGACCAGCCAAACAGCAAGGACAACTACAGCCAAAAAATAGCAAGGCATTGTGGCAGGCACCTATAGTCCCAGCTACTTGGGAGGCAGAGGCAGGAAAATCATTTAAGCCCAAAGAGTTTGGGGTTGCTGTGAGCTGTGACACTCTACAGAGGGTGACACAGTGAGATTCTGTCAAAAAATTAAAAATCCCAGGGACTCAACTACAAAGCTCTTATAAGTGATCAAGAAATATAGTAATATCTCAGGATACAAAATTCATGTCCACAAATCAGTGGTCTTCGTATATGCCAATAACAATCAAGCTGAGAATAAAATCAAAGACAAAATACCTTTTACAGTAGCTCCAAAAAAGTGAAATACCTGGGAATGTATCTAAAAAAGGATGTGAAGGATATCCATAAAGAGAACTATGAAACCCCGAGAAAAGAAATAGCAGGTGTTAACAAATGGAAGAACATATAATGCTCACGGCTGGGAAGAATCAACATCATTAAAATGTCCATAGTGCCCAAAACAATCTACAGACTGAATGCAATCCCCATCAAAGCACCAACATCATACTTTGAAGAACTTGAAAAAATAATACTTTGTTTCATATGGAACCAGAAAAAAAAATAGCCAGTGCAATTTGTAGAAATAAAAACAATTCTGGAGGCATAGTGTTATGAGACTTTAGATTATGCTACAAATCTATAATGATCAAAACAGCATGGTACTAGCACAAAAATAAAGATATAGATCTACAGAATAGAATAGAGATGAACCCAGCCGCATATTGCCATCTGATCTTTGATAAACCAAACAAAAGCATGCACTGGGGAAAAGAATCCCTATTTAATAAAGTGTGCTGGGAGAACTGGTTAGTCACATGTAGAAGACTGATATTGGACCCACACCTCTCACCATTCACAAAAATTGACTGTCACTAGATAAAATATTTAAATTTAAGACACAAAACAATAAAAATTCTAGAAGAGAGTATGGGGAAAATGCTTTACAAAGTTGTCCTACAGGAAGATTTTATGAGGAAGATACTCCCCAGACCCATGGTATTACTGCAGCAATACCAAAAACAAATAAATGGGATGTGATCAAGCTAAAAAGATTCTGCACAGGTAGTACCATAAAAAGCAGATGGCCTTTAGAAAGGGAGAAATGGGAGGATTTGGGGAAAATGGCCAACTGATAGCAACCCTCAGCAGAGGTTCCTGACCAGAGGGAGAAAAACAGGATGGACTCAGACTCTATGAAGCCAAAGGTGGGGAGCTGAGCCAAGAAAGAAGTTCAGTAAGCTGTAACTCCAGGGAAGAGTATTCAAAAAAACAAATTACAGGTACAAAGTCTATCAACTAGAGGATGGGGGCCCCCTCCCCCAAGCAGGAGACCCACCATGGGCTATCTGCAACCAAGCAGAGAACAAAAAACTTCTCATTTTACCTTGCTGGAGAGAGCTGCTAAGCACCAGGTATCTTTCTCCAGGGAGATCCCACTTACAAACCTAGACATTGCCTGCCAGGCATAAAATTGAACAGATATTTCCCTGCACAAGTCCCAACTCCCAGTCCACCCTTCCCCCCTAGTATGGCGGTCTGAAGTTCTGCCCCCTGAAGAGGGCAGAGTGTTTGGTCTTTTCCTGAGATATCTGGGCATAGTGTGGACTGCCAACCATCAGGATGGAACCTGTGACTAATAGAGAAGAAAGAAGGTTTGGGAAGAAAGAGACACTTGGCAGGAGGAGGAGCAGTCCCCTCATTATGATTATGCCCAGCCAGTGGTAGTGTTGACCCTCAGTTTGGGCTGTGTCTGGTGGGATGGGGTGCAGAACCCCCAGCTCTGATGGCACCAACAGCAAGAGAATGGCTGCCCTGTGTGGACTGAGTTCTGAAGGCAGGGCTGGTTCCCAGTCCCTGCCGAGCCTGCGAGCAGAGGCTTGCCAGGCATAGACTGAGACCTGAGGGCAAGGGCATGGTCCCCTGTCTCCAGCTGGGCTGGTGAGCAGAAGTTTACCAGGTGAGGGCTGAGACATGTGGGTGGGGTGTGGTGCCCTGACGCCAACAAAGCTAGCAAACAAAGACTTGATAGGCATCAACTGAAACTGGCAGGTGGGCATGTGGTCCCCTGAGTCCAACTGGTCTGGCAAGGAGAGGCTTGCTGAATGTGGACTGAGACCGACCGGTGAGCAGGGGCATGGCCCCTGGCTCCAACTGGGACTATAAACAGAGAAAAGGACTATAGTGTGGACTCAGTGCTGGTGGGGGTGTGGATCCCTGGCTTCAATTACACTGTTGGAGACCCTAGAATCCTTCTCAGTTGCACAGGGTTTGCACTGTCTGAGAGAATTTAATTGGAACCCATGTCTGGGGCTGTCCACCCTGGGACATTCTGAGGTTGACTTTCAAAGTTCTGTAGTGGAAAAGAACTGAAGGGTGGGGGCTGGGTGTCACAGCTGTTTGTATATCTTCACAGCCAAGATTTAAACTCAATATCATGGCTTCTTAGGATAGGGTAGAGTTTGGCTGGTATCAAAATGAGCTAGACTGTGCTATCTCAATAAGTAGGTCTTCATATACTCCAGCAAAAACTCCAAAAGGGGCCTTTGTAAGGTTGTAGGAGATAAGCCACAATTACAAAGCCTAGCGTTTTGGTAAGGGGCTGTCTCTACTACCTGGGAACCCCAATTCAATTTCACCCTGCCAATTCTAATAACCAAATGGTGGAAAATAAACATAGTGCAGACCCAACAGAAGAACTCTGGCAACATGAATAACCAGAGTAGATCAACCCCACCAAGAAATGACAAAGGAGATACAACTGAAGATGCCATGCATAGACAAATGGCAGCAATGTCAGAAATTAAATTCAGAATATGGATAGCAAATAAGATAAGTAGAATGGTAAAAAAGACGGGAATTGAATTCCAAAGAGTAGTTCTAAAGTTGTCTCAAGAAATTAATAAATTCAAAGATCAAGTCACCAAAGATATGGACATAATGAGAAAAGAGATAGCAGAGCTCAAGGAAATGAAAAAGTTAGTTGAGGAGCTCCAAGATATCACAGAATCCCTCAGTAAAAGAGTTGACCAGGCAGAAGAAAGGACCTCTGAAACTGAAGACAATGCTTTTGAACATTCCCAAATGCTCGAAGAGGCAGACAAATGGAGAGCAAAAATTGATCATTCCCTGAGAAAGTTGTGGGATCACTCCAAAAGATCAAACATTCATCTTATAGAAATTCCCAAAGGAGAAGAGGATGGCCCTAAAGGTACAGATGCTCTACTCCAAGAGATTTTGGAGGAGAATTTCCCAAGTATTGCAAAAGATACAGAAATTCAGATAATAGACACTTTCAGAATCCCAGCAAGATTCAATCCAAATAAAGCATCCCCTAGACATACTGTAATTAACACACTGTTAAAATGAAGAAGAAAATTCTGCAAGCAACCAGATGTAACAAAAGCATCACCTACAAAAGGAGAAATTTCAGAATAACTGCAGATCTCTCAGCTGATATGTTTCAAGCTAGAAGAGGATAGTCATCAACATTCAATCTCCTAAAATAAAACAACTTTCAGCCAAGGATCCTGTATCCAGCTAAAGTGAGTTTCATTTGTGATGGAGAAGTCGAACACTTTAATATCATACACATATTGAAGAAATTTGCCACACCTAAACAAGCTCACCAGGATATTGTCAGATTCATCCTCTACAATGACCAGCACAATGCTCTACCTTCAATGTAAACTCACCCAGGAATTTTGGAACAAAACCTAACTTCCACAGTGGTAAAAGGATTAAAAATGTCCACTGGAC
>NW_003852476.1:464195-465311 GCF_000181295.1 Otolemur garnettii | reverse complement strand
ATTGTCCTCTAAAGAGGCACAGGCTGGCTGACTGGATACATAAACTCAGACCAGATGTCTGCTGTACATAAGAATCTCATCTTACCTCAAAGGATAAAAACAGAATCAGGGTGAAGGGATAGACTTCTGTAATACAGGCAAATGGAAACCAGAAAAAAGCAGGGGTTTCAATTTTAGTTGCAGATACAATTGGCTTTAAACCAACAAAGATAAAGAAAGATAAAGATGGTCACTACATATTTGTTGAGGGAAACACCCAACATGAAGATATTTCAATAATTAACATTTATGCACCAGAATGCTCCTAAATTTGTATAGCAAATCCTAATGGAGATGAACCACTTGATATCTTCCTGCACTATAATAGTTGGAGATTTTAACACCCCTTTGACAGTTTCAGATAGAACCTCCAAGAAGAAACTAAACAAAGAAATATTAGACTTAAACCTGACCTGAGAACAAATGGACTTTATATACCTCTACAGAACATTTCATCCTAACAACACTGAATATGCATTCTTCTCATCAGCACATGAATCATCCTCCAAAATAGATCATATCCTAGTACATAAGTCTAACCTCAGAAAATTTAAAAGAATGTAAATTATTCTTTTTTATTGTTAAATCATGTTTGTGCACATTAATACTATCGTGGGGTACAGTGTGTTGTTTCCATATACAATTTGAAATACTTTCATCCAGATGGCCAACATAGCCTTCATGTCATTCTCATAGTTGTTGTGTCAAGACATTTATAATCCACATTTAGAAAGATTTACATGTACCCTTATAAGATAAATCAGGTGTGATCCCTGCAATCCCCCTCTCATCCCCTCTCCTATCTCTCCCCTCATCCTCCCCCATCCCTTCCCCTCTCTCTGCCCTTTCCCTGTATTCTTGGACAAATATTGGGTTATATCTTTCCTATGATGGCTAACAGTTAGTTTCATAATAGGGTTGAGTACATTGGATGCTTTTTCTTCCATTCTTGAGATACTTTGCTAAGAAGAATATTTTCTAGCTCCATCCATGTAAACATGAAGGAGGTAAAGTCTCCATCTTTCTTTATGGCAGCATAGTATTCCATGGTGTCCAGATACCACCATTTATTGATCC
>NW_003852476.1:449264-463338 GCF_000181295.1 Otolemur garnettii | reverse complement strand
GAATTAAATGAAATGAAAACAAAAGAATCATTCAGAAGATTAATGAAACAAAAAGTTGGTTTTTTGAAAAGATTAATAAAATTGATAAACCTTTGGCCAACCTAACCAGAAACAGAAAAGTAAAATCTCTAACATCACCTATCAGAAATGATAAAGGAGAAATAACAAACACCTCAGAAATTCAAAACATCCTCAATGATTACTACAACAAACTTCCTATTCCCAGAAATATGAACATCTGAAGGAAATGGACCGATACCTGGAAGCACACCACCTTCCTAGACTCAACCAGAAATAATTAGAAATCTTGAATAGACCTATATCAATCACTGAAATAACATAAACAATATGAAATCTTCCAATAAAAAAAAGTCCGGGACCAGATGGCTTCACATCCAGATTCTATCAAACCTTTCAAGAAGAACTAGTACCTATATTATACAACCTTTTCCACAGCATAGAATAAGGAGGAATGCTTCCCAACACAATTGATGAATCAAATGTCACTGCGATTGCCAAACCAGGAAAGGATTCAACAAAAAAAGAAAATTATAAACCATTATTATTCATGAATATTGATGTAAAAATAATCAATAAAATCTTAGCAAACAGAATTCAACAACACATCAAAAAAATTGTACACCATGATCAAGTTGGTTTTATTCCAGGGTTACAGGTTTGGTTCAACATACATAAATCTATAAACATAATACATCACATCAATAAAATAAAAAACAAAGACCATATGATTCTCTCAATTAATGCAGAAAAAGCCTTTAATAACATCCAGCATCCTTTCATGATCAGAACATTCAATAAAATAGGCATAGAAGGGACATTTCTTAAACTGATAGAGGCCATCTACAGCAAACCCACAGAAAATATCATATTGAATGCAGTAAAATTGCAAATATTTCCACTCAGATCAGGAACCAGGCAAGGATGCCCGCTGTCTCTACTGCTATTCAACATAGTAATGTAAGTCTTAGTCATTGCAATCAGACAAGAGAAGGTGATCAAGTGTATCCAAATAGGATCAGAGGAGATCAAACTCTCGCTCTTCACTGATGATATGATCTTATACCTGGAAAATCCCAGGGACTCACCTCCAAACTCTTAGAAGTGATGAAGGAATACAGCAGTATTTCAGGATACAAAATTAATACTTACTAATTAGTAGCTTTATGCCAACAGTATTCAAGCTGAAAATATAGTCAAGGACTCTATTCCTTTTACAGCAGTGCCAAAGAAGATAAAATATCTGGGAATTTACCTGACAAAGGATGTGGAAGATCTCTATATAGAAAATTATGAAACTCTGAGAAAAAAATAACTGAAGATATTAACAAATGAAAAAACATACCATGCTCATGGCTGGGAAGAAACAACATGGTTAAAATGTCCATTCTGCCCAAAGCAATCTACAGATTTAATGCAATCCCTATTAAAGCACCATTGTCATACTTTGAAGAGCTTGAAAAAATAGTGCTTCATTTTATATGGAATCAGAAAAAACATTGAATAGTAAATACATTACTCAGAAATAAGAACAAATCAGGCAGAATCACTTTACCAGACTTCAGGCTATACTATAAATCTATAATGATCAAAACAGTATGGTACTGGCACAAAACCAGACAGGTAGATTCATGAAACTGAATAGAGAACTAAAGGATGAACCCAGCTACTTCCCATCATTTGGTCCTTGATAAGCCTATCAAGGCTTAATATAAAAAATATTCAATGGGGGAAAGACTCCCTATTTAATAAATGGTGCTATGTGAAGTGGCTAGCAACCTGTAGAAGACTGAAACTGGACCCACATCTTTCACCATTAATAAAAATTGATTCTCACTGGATAAAATATTTAAACTTAAGACATGAAACTGTAAAAATACTAGAAGAGAGTGCAAGGAAAACACTTGAAGAAATTGGCCTGGGAGAATATTTTATGAGGAGGATCCCCCCTGGGCAATTGAAGCAATACCAAGAATACATTACTGGGATCTGATCAAACTAAAAACTTTTGCACAACCAAGAGCACAGTAAGTAAAGTAAACAGACAACCTTCAGAATGGAGAATATTTTTGCAGGTTATGCTCCAGAAAAGGTCTGATAACTAGAATCTACAGAGAACTCAAACTAACCAATAAGAAAATTACAAATATTTCTAAGAGTAGAATGTGAACGTTTTAAAACAATAACTGAGAAAATTATATGAAGGCTCTGTTGACCAGTTTGATGGAAGTATTTCGGATTGCATGTGAAAACCCCACATTGTACCCCAGAAGTGCATTAATGTACATAATTACCATTCAATAAAAAAAAGAAAATTACAAATACCCCAATTTCTATGTGGACAAGAGACTTGTACAGAATCTTCTCTGATGAAGACAGGTGCATGGCCTATAAACACATGAAAAAATGCTCATCATCCTTAATCATTAGAGAAATGCAAATCAAAACCACTTGGCATATCATCTAACTCCAGTAAGATTAGCCCACATCACAAAATCCCAAAACTTCAGATGTTGGTGTGGATGTGATGAGAAGGGAACACTTCTACACTGCTGATGGGAATGCAAGCTAATACAACCTTTTTGGAAAGAAGTTTGGAGAACACTCAAGAAACTTAAAGTAGACCTGCCATTGAATCCTGCAATTCCTCTACTAGGTATATACCCAGATGATCAGAAATTATTTTACAACAAAGACATTTGCACCAGAATGTTTATTCGCAATTCATAATTGCCAAGACATGGAAACAGCTCAAGTGCCCACTGACCCATGAATGAATTAACAAATTGTGATATATGTACTCTATGGAATACTATGCAGCCATAAAAAGATGGAGACTTCACATCTTTTATGTTTACCCAGGTGGAGCTGGAACATTTTCTCCTTAGTAATGTATCTCAAGAATGGAAAAAAATTATTCAGTATACTCAATACTACTACGGAATCAATATATAATCACCTACACATTCATATGAATGGCAAAACATAACTATAGTCCAGAAAGTAGAAGGGAAGAGGAGAGAGAGGGGAGAGGAGAGAAGACAAGGGAAGAGCAAGGGTATTTGTGGGAACCTCACCTAATGTGCATGATGTACATTTCAAAAGTATTAAGAAATGAGTATAATTGTGATGGATGTGTTACTTAGTTCAATGTAAGCATCTCACATTGTATATCAAAGCAGTACACTGAACCCCATAAAGGCATCAATGTACAAAGTAATGATTTTATAAAAAATAATAATAAAAGAAAGGGAGGGCTTGGTGCCTGTGGCTCAAGCGGCTAAGGTTCCAACCACATACACCTGAGCTGGCAGGTTTGAAACTATCCTGGGCCCGCCAAAAACAACAATGACAGCTGCAACCAAAAAATAGCCAGGCATTGTGGTGAGTGCTTGTAGTCCCAGCTACTTAGGAGGCAGAGGCAGGAGAATAGTTTGAGACCAGGAGTTGGAGGTTGCTGTGAGCTGTGATACCATGGCACTCTACCCAGGGTGACAGCTTGAGGCTCTGCCTCAAAAATAAAATTAAATTAAATTAAGGGATAAGGTTTATATGCCATGAATCTGACAAAGGGCTGATGAATAGAATCTAGAGAGAACTCGAATTAATCAAGAAGAAAAGGGCAAACAACCCCATTTATAAGTGGACAAGAGACTTGAACAGAAACTTCTCTGAAGATGAAGATGAATGTCCAACAAACACATGAAAAAAATGCTCATTGCCCCTAATCATCACAGAAAGCAAATCAAAACCACTCTGAGATATCACCTAACCCCCGTGAGATTAGCCCACATCACAGTCCTGAATCTGCAGATGCTGGCATGGATGTGAAGAGAAATCAACACTTTTGCCCCGCCGGTAGGATTGCAAACTAATACACCTTTATGGAAAGAAGTATGAGGACTCCTCAAAGAACTAAAAGCTGACCTTCCATTTTGCCACAAGGACATTTGCACCAGAATGTTTATTCAACTCAATTTACAATTGCCAAGATGTGGAAGCAATCCAAGGGCCATGAATGGATTAACAAACTGGTATATATATATACCATGGAATACCATTCAGCCATAAGAAAAGAAAAAAGAAAAGAAAAGAATAGACTTTACATCTTCTGTGTTTACCTGGATGCCCACATGAAAGATAAAACACAAGTATAGTCTGGAAAGGGGGAAAGGAGAGGAAGGAGAAAGAAGGAGAGAGGGGAGAGAGGATGAGGGAGAAGAAAAGAGTGGGAGAGGGGAGAAGTAGCTGTGGTACTTCACACATTTCTTTTCTTTTTACTTTCTTTTCTTATCTAGATTATCTCCCTCTTGTTTTTCACTAGTTTATGCCATCCTTGTTTGATTTCTTTTATAATACTTATGATTTCCAACTCATTTATTTTACTTGATTTTTTTCTGTCTCTTCTCTCTAGACCCTGGTTGCAAAGTCCATATCTATCTTCCTTACTGCTATATCCTCATCTGAGAGCAGGTCCAGATCTGTGACAGGCACTCGATGAATCTCTTTCTTTCTTTCTTTCTTTCTTTCTTTTCTTTGTTTCTTTCTTTTCTTTCTTTCTTTTTTTTTTTTTTTTTTTGGTAGAGACAGTCTCACTTTATCACCCTCAGTAGAGTGCCATGGCATCACACAGCTCACAGCAACCTCCAACTCCTGGGCCTAGGCAATTCTCTTGCCTCAGCTTCCCAAGTAGCTGGGACTGATAAGTCCTCAAATGTACATGTGATTTGCATCTACAACTACAACTTGAGTTTGCATCTACATCTACATCTTGAGTTAAGCCTTTCCCTCCCTCATCCATTTGAAGGATTAGACTGAAAAAGCTCTGAGATCCATTTCTCTCCTGCACCGTGTGATCTGGGCTATGGTATTAGGAAGACCAATTAGTTTCCCATCTCCAAACTAAACCAAAAGCAGAGCTAGTACGGCTCACAACCAAAAAGTCAACATGAGCATCATCTTTGAGAAGCTTCGGTTCCTTGGTGGGATTAGCTCTGACTTAGACATACATGTTAGCATTTCCTTACAACACCTACTGACAAGACATGGCTCATCTTATTTTTTTTTTTTCAAAGTCCCCATCTTTTTATGGCTGAATAATATTCCATGGTATACATATACTACACAGTTTATTGCGCTATCTGCACTTGGGTTATTTTCATCTTTGCAATTGCAAGTTGAGCTGCTATATTCTATTGCATATGTCCTTAATGATAAAATGATTTTTTTTCTTTTGGGTAGATACCTAGTATTGGGATTGCAGATCAAACGGAAGCTCTCTGAAGATTCTCCACACTTCTTTCCAAAAACTCTGTACTAATTTGCAATCCCACCCATAGTGCATAAGTGCACAAGTGTTTCCCTCTTTGCACCCCCCAGACTTTGGGATCTTGTGATGGGGGCTATTCTCACTGGGGCTGATAATCTCAAAGTGGTTTGGATTTGTGGTTCTCTAATGATTAGAGATGATAAGCATTTTTTCATGTGTTGGCTATTCATCTGTCCCCTTGGGAAAATGATTCTGTTCATGTCTCTTGCCCAGTGATTAGTGGGGTTGTTTGCACTTTTCTTTTTGAGCTTGAGTTCTTTAGTCGAGTATTTTGAAGCAAAGATCTGGGCCTACATGTGCTTGTTATAATCAGTGTCACTGTTCTCAGGAGCTCTTGGTAGACCAAGTTAAGCTACATCTGGGATAACTTGTCATGGTGGTTAACAGAAAACCTAATACACCTTCTTCACTTGGGAAGCGTAAGCTTCCCAAGCCCAGGCCACCCTGGCAAGTGGATACTTACCTTGATCTGCTGCACCTGACAGCTTTGGGAACCATTAGATCAGAAAAAGAAATAAAGAAAATAAATGGAGAAAGGAAGCTGAAGGAAGTTCTGACATGTGTCTGAACACTTGTGAAACAGATGAGATTTCTGAGCCTAAGTACAGGGAGGGCAAGGTTGATAAGAGACTCTCCTGATTTTCAGAATTTCTTTTAGGAGTCTCTTAAAAACACCAGGACTTATTTCCAGTTTCCAGAATGTAGGGAACCCAAATGGTCCACAGAACTTAGAAAAAAGGAAAGCTGTATATTGCTTTGGAAACACAGCCATATTAATTCTGGCTTTTTTATTAAAAAAAAAATTTTTTTTTTTTTTTGGTCCAGGCTAGAGTGCAATGACACCATCATGGCTCATTATAACCTTGACTTCCTGGGCTCAAATGATCTTCCCACCTTAGCCTCCTGGGTAGCTGGGACTACAGGTATACACTACAACACACAGCTAAATTTTAAATTTTTTTTTGTCGAGACAAGCTGGTCTATTGCCCAGGCTGGTCTTGAACTCCTAGCTTCAAGTGATCCTACCATCTCAGCCTTCCAAAATGCTGGGATGCCCAGCCACCCTTTATTATTTAAACAAAGACTACTGGCTGTGTGGTTATAATCATATTCCCCCAATCACTATTGAACCACCAGCTTTAGGGAGGGTATAATAGTGGGGGAGGTAGGTACAACAGGCACTAATGTCGGCTCCTTTTGACTATGGCCTGAGGCTTCTCACCCAGAAGTTTCCCTAAAGCTAGATCCACCTACTTGTTAAGGCTGATTGGAGTGAAGACTCCAGAAACAGGTATGAATGAAGTGTTTGTGAAAAGAGCCCGCTTTATTGGGAAGCAGAGTGCTGCACACTGACCAGCAGATGAAGGCCACCTAAGGGGCAGCTTACACATCACATTCCAAAAGATACAGAGGATGTTTGCTAATATCAGTCAACTGGAACATGGATGACTCTGGGCAGCTTCTCCAACCTCATCTCTGGGGTCAGGTAAACTCCCATTTTCCTGACAGCAACTGTGGTTCACTAGAGATAAAGCCCCTCAGGGCCTTCTTGTTTTTTATACCGAACATTTTCTTTAGATTTTTTGAAGTCTTCATTTGTTACTTTCATTCTACATTTTCTTAAGGCCATCAGACCAGCTTCTGTACAAATTGCCTTACTATCAGTACCAGAGAGATCATCTTTAGCTATGATCAAGTCATCCAGTGTTACATCATCAGCCAGGGTCATCCTGCTTGTGTGAATCTGAAAGATGCACTTCTTAATCTTTTCATCAGGCAGGGGAAACTCTATCTTCCTGTCAATGTGGCCTGGTCTGATAAGAGCTGGATCCAAAGTTTCTATTTGGTTTGTAGCCATAATAACTTTCACATCTCCCCTTGAATCAAATCCATCCAACTGGTTCAACAGTTCCAACATTATCCGCTGAATTTCTATCTCACCACCAGAATTTGGGTCATATCTTTTTGTCCCAATGGTATCGATTTCATCAATAAACACAATGGAAGGTGCATGTTCTTCAGCAACTCAAAACAATTCCCAAACAAATTTGGGCCTATCACCTACGTACTTCTGAATGAGTTCAGAGCCAACCACTCTCAAGAAAGTGACCAAGGTTTGGTTTGCTACTGCTTTGGCTAACAAGGTTTTACCTGTGCCAGGCAGACCATAGAGAATGACCCCTTTAGGGGGATTTATACCCATCTCTTCATAATATTCAGGATGGGTGAGAGGAAGCTCCATGGATTCATTTCCTGGATTTGGTTGTCCAAGCCCCCAATATCAGCATAGGTTTCCTGGGGTGCCTTTTTTACCTTCATCACTGTGACCAGGGGATCTGTGTCATCCATCAGCACCCCTATCAGGGCATGCACCTTGTGGTTGAGCAGGACCAAACAGCCTGGTTTCACAAGATCCTTGTCTACAAATGAAAGGATGCTGACATAGTGTTCTAAGCCCACATATGTGGACACGATGGCATAATTGTCATCAATGATCTCTTCCAAGGTTCCTACTGACATTGGGGTTCCTCTCAGATCATCCACTTTTGATCTTTCTTCCTCTTGCTTTTCCTCTAATGGTGTCATTTGTTTCTGATTTCTAATGAATTCTTCCTCCATGAGAAGATAGTCTTTAATTCTCTCTAACTTCAACAATTTTAATTGGGACTGAGTGTGAGGTATCACCAGTGGTAGTTTACTGGCTGCATCTGGTCCCTTTGTTTTTTTCTTCTTTTTCCCTACTCTGGTTTGTATAGGAGGTTCATATTTCTTTTTCTTATCCTTGTCATCCTTGCCACCTCCAGGACCATGACCACCACTCTGACTTTGACCCATCTTGCCTCAGCTGCTCACTCTCAACATGGCTTATCTTAATGGTGTGCTCTCAAAGATGTCCCTTTACAAATGAGCTCAGAGTAGATCATCTATGTCAAGCTCTCCTAATAACTGTCCTTGGATGGGTTGTTGTTCGGGGATCACATGTGTTCCAAAGTGCTCTTCTCCTTGCTTGCACCCCAGACATACTGTCTCTCCCCTTGTGCAATGAGTATTTCCTGTTTGGACCACTCAGTATACATTTTCCCCCACCTATTAGAAAGAGATATTTAACTTTGTTTTTTCATATATCTATCTCTACTGTGTGCATTGGGGGAAAATGACTCTACTTCCAGCTCCATTAAATGGCTTAAATTACAGACCCACTGAGTGCCCTCAGAAAGCCTGGGGTCAGTCCTAGGCACATCAGTCTGCAGTTCCAAGGAGAGGAGAAGGTGTCTCCCTGAGTGAGTTACTGTAGCTCTGCCCACACAGTGGATCTTCACTGCATGTTCTACAGGTGATTCTGCAGAGCTCCAGCCAAAGGCCTGCAGCCTAGTCAATTTGGTGGGAAAGCCTTGACCTCCCCTGAAGATTAGAGAGCCAGGTTTGGGTAGGGAGGCAATTCCTAGAAGAGAACAAAAACAAAAGCAAAAAAAAAAAACAAAAAAACAAAAAAACCCTTACAAAACCAAAGACAGGAACAGACAAAGCCAAAAGACAATGAAACTAGCAGATGAGGGTAGAAACAAAATTTCCTGGCCACACCTGTGCCCAGAGGTCCAGCTCCTGTTCCTCCCACTTCTAGCAGTTCCCTCAGTTTCTTCAGCTCCTAAGTGTTTTGGAATCATCATTGGCTCCTCTCTTTCCCTCATGCCACACAAATTTAATCCATCCATAAATCTTGTTGGCTTTATTTTATCTTTTGTTGTTTTTATTACAAAATAAAAAGAGAGATTCTGAACAGAGTTGGCCTCTGAAACTGAAGGAGGGGAGCTGAGATAGTAAAGAAGATAGACAAGTACACATCATCTCAGCTGTGGCAACCTGAGACTCCAAAAAAGGGGATCTAAGTGAACAAATTCCAGGTACTAAGCCCAGCACCACAAGAACAAGAGACCTCTCTCCCAAGTGGAAGGCTCCCTTCAGGCTCTCTGCAAGCAATCAGGGGACAAAAGAACTTTCATCTTACCCCACAGGTGGGAGCCACAAAATACTGGGCATCTTCCCCCAGAGAAGTCCCACCTGTGAACCTAGGCATCATTCTACCCAGCATAAAACTGAACAAATACTCTCCCCTGAATACCAAACTTTCAGTACACCCTTCCTCCCCCTTGCCCAGAGGTCTGAAGGTCTACCCCCTGCAAAACTCAGAGGGTGTGGCCATTCCCTAGTAGTTCTAGGCATTGTACCAATAGAAGTGCTGAAACACTGACTCGAGTGGAGACAAGGGGGCACAGGAAGAGAGGAATACTGGGAGAGATAAACACTCGTGACAATGCCTTGTGGGTGGTGGCACAAATGCCCCCCTTTGGACTTGGAAGAGCAGAGCCTCTAATACCAGGTTAGGGCTGCCAGAGGACAGGTGAGCTCACCCCACATTGGGACTTTTGGCAGTGAGCCACAGACAACTGGTTGGGACTGTAACAGGCAGGGGGCATGACCCTGTTGGAATTTCAAGGGTGGAGTCCAGACACCTGGTTTGGACTTCAAGGGCACAGTACTGGAGTGGGGTTTGACTTTCAAAGGTAGAGCTGTGGGTGCCCAGTTTGGACTTTCAAGGGTTGGCCACTGATGCCAGGTTTGGACGTTCAGGGGTGGGTAAACTGATGCCCAGCTCAGACTTACAAGAATGTAGGTGCTGATGCCTTTGTCCTGACTGTGGCTAGTGATCTTTCCTGAATTGGTGGTCCACCAGAACCAGACTCCATCCCCTTGTTATGGTGATTGGAACTGTCTGTGGATTTCCACTATCAAAATATTGGCAATCCCTGGAGACACTTCGAGCTCTCCCTATTGTGCAGTGATCGTACTATCCAGGTCAATCTCTAGACCTAGACCATCCACCTGGGGTCCCTCCAAGGTTGACTGCCAGTTGTTTTAAAGTGGGAAAGGACTGACTCTCCTTCACCAGTTGTTGCCAGTGGTGGACAGGGCACCACAGATGCTTGTATCTCTCCCCAGATGAGATTCCAGCCTAATATCTCACCTCCTTAAGATTTGGTAGAGGTGGCTAATTTCAGGGCAGAGCCATCTTGTGCTCTCTTACTAAGCAGGTCTTCGGAGTCTTAGGCTACAGCTCTGAAAGAGACCTTTGTAAGGCTGTAGGGAAAAACCCACAGTCACAAGCCCCAGCTCCATTGATAAAGGGAAGATTAACTCCTTCCTGGGGCCCCCAATCCAATGTTACTCTACCATTATAAAAAGCCAAATTTCAGAAAATACTCATGGGGTGGAACCAGAGGAAGAACTCTGGCAACATAAATAATCAGAGTAGATCAACTCCCCCAAGGAATGACAAAGCAGATAAAACAGAAGATGTCATTCATAGACAGATGGCTGAAATGTCAGAAATAGAATTCCTAGTGTGGATGGCAAATAAAATAAATAGAATAGAAGAAAAGTTAGAAATTGAATTTCAAAGAGTAGTTCAAAAGTTATCTCAAGAAATCAATGAATTCAAAGACAGAATCTCCAAGGATGTGGACATAATGAGAAAAGAAATAACAGAGCTTAAGGAAATGAGAGTTATTTGAGGAGCTTCATAATACAGTAGAATCCTTCAGTAACAGAGGGAAGCAGGCAGAAGAAAGGATCTCTGAAGTTAAAGACAGAGCTTTTGAATGCTCCCAAATGCTCAAAGAAGCAGACAAATGGAGAGCAAAAAATGATCATTCCCTGAGAGAATTGAGGGACCACTCCAAAAAAGCAAACATTTGTCTTACAGGAATTCCTGAAGGAGAAGAGGATGGTCCTAAAGGTACAGATGCTCTACTCCAAGATATAATGGAGGAGAATTTCCCAAGCATGGCAAGAGACACAGAAATTCATATACTACACTGTTTCAGAACCCCAGCAAGATTCAATCCAAATAAAGCATCTCCTAGACACATTGCAATGAACTTTGCCAAAGTTCATATGGAGAAAATTATGTAAGCAGCCAGACGTAAGAAAAGCATTGCCTACAAAGGTAGAAATAGATGGGAGATGGAGCAAGATGGCGGAGGAGATGCATCCCTGAGTCAACTCTCCTGGTGGTTTCAGGCAAGAGTGGGCTTATTGGATCTCTTCCACCTGGAGTCCTTGCGCGGATAAGCAGCGCAGGGCGAGCAGCAAAGAGGTGAATTGCTGGATTGGAAGTGTAGCCCAGAACTACGGTGTCAGCCAGAAAAAACTCAGGGCAGCAGCTGAAACGGCACCATCTGCGACCTGTGGCACCAGGTCCACGGCTTGCTTCCTGAGAGACAGAAACCAATCCCTCCCCCACGAAAGGCTCCTGTGCCCAATTCGTGGGGAGTTTGTGTGTCTTGCAGAGAGTGTGGTGAGGCATGGATTCCCAAGCAGAATTTAGCAGCCAGAAATGGGAGACATGTAGACCCAGTTTGGGTGTCAGGGATCCAGGCATTCAGACAGAAACTTGAGGGGAAGGGACTCTGCTTAGGAACCGATCCATCTTGTAATTTTGGAAGTCTGTGTGGAGCTGCACTGACGCGGCAACCCACAGGGTGAATCGATTCCCCTCTTACAAACACTGAAAAATCTTTTGAATGTTCTGCTGCAGCACGGCAGCAGTTGTGGCCCCTCCCCCATCGGAAATAAACTGAACGCTGAGGGCAAAAGGGCACCCTAGCTCTTTTCCTTCAGACCACACGGATTTGTTTGAGGGGAAATCAGGAGTTGAGTGCAGGGAATCGGTTCCCTTCCTACAAACATTGAAAAATCTTTTGAACGTCCCGCCACGACCGGCAGCTGCGGCTGCAGCAGCTGCAGCCCCTCCCCCATTGGAAATAAACTGAACATGGACCGCAAAGGGGCGCCCCAGCTCTTTTCCTTCAGACCACAACGGTTTTCTGTTCGAGGGGAAATTAGGAGTTGAGTGAAAGTCTGGCGAAGTGTGAACTTGTGTCTCAAGTTTGGAGGACAGATAGGAGTGGGCGGCCAGCCAAGAACCAGATGTAATGTAAAACCTCTAAAATGGCATCTCCATAACACCTCCCCCAGAAGCACGGAGAACTCAATCTGATCTGCAGCCAGCCATCCGGCATCTGAAGTTAATCCAAGACGCCCAACACTTTGCGGGAACTGTTGTAGGGAGAATCTGGGCATCCTGCCAACAAAGATTCTCCATATATATGTGTATATATATATTTTTTCCCCTTCTATTTTTGGTATTAGCACAGGGACCACTCACAGCGCCACCTGTTGTCTAGAAAGTATACTGCAGCATAATTACATATATATTTTTAAATTGGAACCCCACTGCATTGAAAAAGGAACTTGTTTGTATATACTCCAAAAAAAGTAATTTTCCTAGTGGTGCCTTCCTTTTCCTTTTTTTTTTTAATTTTTTACTTTTTATTTTTATTATATATATTTTTTGATTTTCTCTCTTCTTTGATTGTTTGCTATTTGTTTGCTATATCATTTTATGACCAACATTTCTGTGGTTATCTTTTATTATTACTATTTTTTTTCTTTCTTCCTTCTTTCATTTTTGATCTGTTAGTTGACTGGTTTGTCTATTGTTCTGTTTACTTTTTTGTCTGTTTGTTTACATGTGGTTGAGTGTCTGGGCATTGGTGTGCTTGTATGTCTGGTAGCATTTTAGTCTGTTTATTTGTCTGCCTGGTTTCAATGTATTTTGTACTTTGCTAAATCCCCAGGTTGGCTATATTCCCTAACTAAAATTTTCACATTCAATAAGAATTTGGAGGAATAGCAGATGAGAGCTGACTAGGGCTAGCTTTCAACATAAACGTCAGTTCAGGGAGAGAGACAACTACCAGAAGAACCCAACGAAGCTGAAAGTGGGGAGCTGAACTGAGAGAAGAGATGGATAAACACACATCCTCCCCACCAAGGCAAACCATGACTTCAAGAAAACAAATTCCAGGCTTAGATTGAACTGAAGCGGAATATACTACAGCTCCCATTGAGCGCCTGAGGCAGGTAGGCTTCAACTATCTCTGCTGGCTGGCCACAAAGAGTGGTCACCAAGTGGAGAAGGCATTGACATTACTGGGACTCTGTCAGGCACAAAACCCTGATGAACTCATTGACTTTACCTGGACTCTGGTAGGCACAAAACCCTGACTCACTCGCCTATTGGATAGGACTGGGTTACAGAGTCTGGGTCAACAGAAATTGGTAGTGGGGTTAACTGAGACTGAGGTTACCAGAGTCCAGCAGCGAAGGGTGAGTAAGGAGGGGAAAGAGACATCAGCCTCCTTACTCCAAATTGTCTACTGAACAGGCCTTTCTGACTCCTCAGAGCATCAGAGCGAGCCACACTTATACCACCAGTAGACTCCTATTAATTAGTTGCTAGAGACCTCATGATCTTTCCAACCAGGGAGTGGGTACTGACTGGGTCAACAGGTTTGGATCTCTTGATTTGGGCAAATCAACTGGTGGTTGAGGGAGAATCTCTGATGGTCTCAGGATTTTCTCAGGCCCAAATTGTCCTCAGGTGGAACATTCTCCAGTTGTCACTGAGTGCCTAAGATAGTAAGCCTCAGTTCCCTTTGCTGGTGGGGGTCGAAGAGCAGAGCTGAGTGGAGCTGGCACTGGCTCTACTTTGATTTTGGCAGACATAGAGTCCTGCCACACTCACTTATTGGGCAACTAGGTCACAGCCCTCTGGGGTCTCCAGTGACTGGGTGTGACAAAGGTACAAGGTGGGGTAGGAGGCAT
>NW_003852476.1:441545-444183 GCF_000181295.1 Otolemur garnettii | reverse complement strand
AAATATTAGAATGACTGCAGATCTCTCAGCCAAAACCTTTCAAGCCAAAAGAAGATGGTCATCAACCTTCAAACTCCTAAAACAAAACAATTTTCAGGTCAACTAAGTTTTATTTGTGACAGAGAAATCAAATACTTCACTGACATACACAAGTTGAGGAAATTTGCCGTGACTAAACCAGCTCTCCAGGATTTTCTCAGGTCTGTTTTCCATAATGACCAGCACAATGATCTACCATGAAAGTAAACTCACCCAGAAATTATTGAACAAAACCAAACTCCCACAATAGTGAAAGGATTAAAAATGTCCACTGGACCTTTGAAAAACATGACACTTAAAATGTTACCATGACTATCAATCCTCTAAATTAATGTGAATGGCTTAAATTGTCCTATAAAGAGGCACAGATTGGCTGAGTAGATATAAAAACTCAGGCCAGATATTTGTTACATACCAGAGTCCCATTGCGCCTTAAAATATAAAAAAGGACTCAAAGCGAAAGGATAGACATCTATAATACAAGCAAATGTAAATTAAAAAAATCAGGGGTTGCAATTCTATTTGCAGACATAATAGATTTTAAACCAACAAGATAAGGAAAGATAAGGACAGACACTACTTATTTGTCAAGGGAAACACTCAACATGAAGAGATTTCAATATTTATCATTTATGCACCCTACCAGAATGTTCCCCAGTTTATAAAGCAAACCCTAACAGATATGAACAGTTTGATATCTTCCAGCACTATAATAGTTGGAGATTTTAACAACCCTTTGGCAGTTCTGGATAGGTCCTCCAAGATGAAACTAAACAAAGAAAGAATGGACTTAAACTTGACCCTAGAACAAATGGACTTAACAGACATCTACAGTAGAACATTTCATCCTAACAAAACTGAATATACATTCTTCTCATCAGCCCAAGGATCATCCTCCAAAATAGATTATATCTTAGAACACCAGTCTAATCTCAGCAAATTTAAAAGAATAGAGATTATTCCTTGTATCTTCTTGGACCATCATGGAATAAAAGTTGAACTCAACAACAATAGGAATCTTCATACTCAAATTAAGCCATGGGAACTAAATAACCTTATGCTGAATGATGGCTGGGTCAAAGATGTGACTAAGGAGAAAATCAGCAAATTTGGGGAACAAAATGACAATGAAGACACCAATTATCAAAACCTGCAAAAGTTTTGCTGGATGCTGCAAAGGCAGTCCTAAGAGGGAAATGTATAGCATTAGAAGGCTTCATCAAGAAAACAGAAAGAAAGGAAGTTAACAACTTTATGGTCATCTCTAGCAACTGGAAAAGGAAGAACATTCCAATCCCAAACCCAGAAGAAGAAAAGAAATAACCAAAATTAGAGCATAATTAAATGAAATTGAAAAGAAAAGAATTATTTAGAAGATCAATGAATCAGAAAATTGGTTTTTTGAAAAGATTAATAAAATTGTTTAACCTTTGGTAACCTAACCAGAAAAAGAAAAGTAAAATCCCTAATATAGTCAATCAGAAATAATAACAGAGAAATAATAAAGCACCTCAGAAATTTTTTAAAAAATGCTTAGTGATTACTACCAAAAACTCAATTCTTAGAAATATGAAAACCTGAAGGAAATGGATCAATACCTGAAAGCATGACACCTTCCCAGACTCAGTCAGAAAGATTTAAAAACTTTGAATAGACCTATATCAAGCATTGAAATAGCATCAACTATACAAAATCTCCCAAAAAAGAAAAGTCTGGGACCAGATGGCTTCACATCAGAATTCTACTAAGCCTTTAAAGAGGAACTGGTACCTATATTACATAACCTTTACCAAAACATGGAAAAAGAGGGAATATTTCCCAACACATTCTATGAAGCAAATATCACCCTGATCCCCAAATCAGGAAAGTACCCAAGAAAGAAAGAAAACTATAGACCAATATCATTAATGAATATCAAAGCAAAAATATCCGATAAGATCCTAGCAAACAGAATACAACAGCACATCAAAAAAATTATGCACCTTGATCAAGTTGGTTTTATTCCAGGGTTACAAGGTTAGTTCAACATATGTAAATCTTTAAATATAAAGATGTATAAATAATACATCACATCAATAAAATAAAAAACAAAGACCATAAGATTCTTTCAATTGATGCAGAAAAAGCTTTTGATAATATCCAGGATCCTTTCATGATCAGAACACTTAATAAAATAGGCTTAGATGGGACATTTCCTAAACTGATAGAGGCCATCTACAGCAAACCCACAGAAAATATCATATTGAATGCAGTAAAATTGCAAACATTTCCACTGAGATCTGGAACTAGACAAGAATGCACTTTGTCTCTACTGCTATTCAACATACTAATGGAAGTCTTAGCCTTTGCAATCAGGCAAGAGAAGGTAATCAAGGGTATCGAGATGGGGTCAGAGGAGATCAAACTCTCACTCTTTACAGATGAAATAATCTTATGCCTGGAAAATCACAAGAACTCAACTTCAAAACTCTTAGAAGCAATCAAGGAATACAGCAGTGTCTCAGTATACAAAATTAATACTTACAAATTATACCAACAATAGTCAAACAGAAAATAGAGTCAAGGACTCTATTCCTTTTACAGTAGTGCTAAAGAAGAT
>NW_003852476.1:438364-440443 GCF_000181295.1 Otolemur garnettii | reverse complement strand
AAATAACCCCATTTCCTTGTGGCAAGAGACTTGAACAGAAGCTTCTCTGAAGACAGGTACATGGCCTACAAACACATGAAAAAATGCTCATCATCTTTAATCATCAGAGAAATACAAATCAAAACAACTTTGAGATACCATCTAACTCCAGTAAGATTAGCCCATATGACAAAGTCCAAAAACTTGAGATCTTGGTGTGGATATGGAGAGAAGGGAACACTTCTACACTGATGATGAGAATACAAGCTAGTATGTCCTTTTTGGAAATAAGTTTGGAAGATATTCAAGGAACTAAAAGTAGACCTGCCATTTGATCCTGCAATTCCTCTACCAAGTATATGCAGATGATCAAAAATCATTTTACAACAAAGACATTTTCACCAGAATGTTCACTGCAGTCCAATTCATAATTGCCAAGTCAAGGAAGCAGCCCAAGTGCCCATCAACCCATGAATGGATTAACAAATTGTTGTATTTGTATACCATGGAATACCATGTAGCCATAAAAGAGATGGAGACTTTACATGTTTTATGTTTACCTGGATGGAGCTGGAACATATTCTTCTTAGTAAAGTCTCTCAATAATGGAATAAAAATTATCCAATGTTCATAGTATTCATACTATTATGAAATACTATGAAATCATACTATTTCATACCCTTATAAAAATAATAACCTACACTTTCATACGAATGATAAAACAAAACTATAGTCCAGAAAGAAAGAGGGAAAGGAGGGTGAAGGGAGGGGGGAGGCTAGGAGGATGGAGGGTATTTGGTGGGACATCATCTATTGTGCATAATGCAATGGTACATTTTATCATAGCTGTGTACATTAGTGCAATCATAGGGTACATTGTGCTGGTTTTATATACAATTTGAAATATTTTCCTCGAACTGGTTAACATAACCTTTATGGTATTTTCTTAGTTATTGTGTTAAGACATTTATATTCTAAATTTAGAAGAGTCACATGTACACTTGTAAGATGAACAATAGGTGTAGTCACACCAATCACCCTCCCTCCACCCATCCTCCCCCTCCCCTCCCATCCCTCTTCCCTTTCCCCATATTCTTGGGTTAAAATTGGGTTATAGCTTTCACGTGAAAGCTACAAATTAGTTTCATGTAGGGCTGAGTACATTGGATACTTTTTCTTCCATTCTTGAGATACTTTGCTAAGAAGAATATGTTCCAGGTCCATCCATGTAAACATGTAAGAGGCAAAGTGTCCATCTTTCTTTAAGGCTGCATAATATTCCATGGTGTACATATACCACAGTTTATTGATTTATTTGTGGGGTGATGGGCACATGGGCTTCTTCTATGACTTGGCCATTATAAATTGGGCTGCAATAAACATGCTGGTACAAATATCTTTGTAGTAGTGTGATTTTAGCTCTTCTAGATATATACCTAGTAGAGGAATTGTAGGATCAACTGGCAGGTCTATTTCTAGTTCTCTAAGTGGTCTCCAAACATCTTTCCAAAAGAGATGTATTAGTTTGAATTCCCACCAGCAAAAGTGTAGAAGCGATCCCTTTTCTCCACATCCACACCAGCATCTCTGGTTTGGGTATTTTGTAATGTGGGCTAATCTTATTGGAGTTAGATGATATCTCTTCTAATGTATGATTTGCATTTCTCTGATGATTAAGGATGATGAGCATTTTTTCATATGTCTGTAGGTCATGTGCCTCTTCTTCAGAGAAGTTTCTCTTCAAGTACCTTGCCCACCCTGAGATGAAATCACTCGTTCTTTTCTTGCTAATACATTTGAGTTCTCTGTGGATTCTGGTTATTAAACCTTTATCAGGGACATAACCTGCAAATATCTTCTCCCATTCTGAGAGTTGTCTGCTTGCTTTACTTACTGTGCTCTTGGCTGTGCAGAAGCTTTTTAGTTTGATTAGATCCCAGTAACATACTTTGATGTTGCTTCAATTGCCTGGGGGGGAGGGGGGAGTCCTTGTCATAAAATATTCACCTAGGCCAATTTCTTCAAGTGTTTTCCCTACACTTTCTTCTAGTATTTTTATAGTTTCATGTCTTAAGTTTAAATCTTTAATCCAGTGAGAGT
>NW_003852476.1:409632-437492 GCF_000181295.1 Otolemur garnettii | reverse complement strand
TTCTATACCAATTTTCTTAAGTGTTCTGATCATGAAGGGAAACTGAATATTATCAAAAGCTTTTTCTGCATCAATGAGAGAATCATATGGTCTTTGTTTTTTAATTTGTTTATGTGCTGAATCATATTTATAGATTTGTGTATATTGAACCAGCCTTGATACCCTGGGATAAAACCCCCTTGGTTGTGGCATATAATTGTTTGATGTGTTGCTGGATTCTGTTTCTTAGGAACTAGTTGAATATTTTCACATCAATATTCATTAGTGATATTGGTCTATAATTTTCTTTTCTTGTTGTATCTTTTCCTGGTTTAGGAATCAAGGTGAAGTTTGCTTCATAGAATGTGTTGGGTAATATTCCTTCTTTTTCTATATTTTGGAAAAGGTTAAGTGATATAGGTACTAGTTGCTCTTTAAAGGTTTGGTAGAATTCTGATGTTAAGCCATCTGTTCCCAGGATTTTCCTTTTATGGAGATTTTGTATAGTTGATGCTATTTCAGAACTTGATATAGGTCTGTCTGTTCAAAATTTCCACTTGATTCTGGCTAAGTCATAGAAGGTGGTTTGCTTCCAAGTACTGGTCAATTTCCTTCAGAATTTCTTATTTCTGACAATAGTTTCTTATAATATTCATTAGGAATTTTTTTAATTTCTGAGGGGTCTGTTGTTATTTCGTCTTTACCATTGCTGATTGATGAAATTAGAGATTTTACTCTTTTTTTTCCTGGTTAGGTTGGCCAAATGTTTAATTTTATTGACCTTTTCAAAAAGCCAACTTTTTGATTTATTGATCTGTTGTATAATCCTTTTGTTTTCAATTCTGCTCTAATTTTGGTTATTTCTTTTATTCTGCTGGGTTTAGGATTGGAACATTCTTCCTTTTCTAGTTTCTTGAGATGTCCCACTAAATTGTTATCTTCTTCCCTTTCCATTCTCTTGAGGAAAGCTTGCAGTGCTATAAATTTCCCTCTTAGGACTGCCTTTGCGGTATCCCAGAGGTTCTGAAAATTTGTGACTTCATTATCGTTTTGTTCCAAAAATTTGATGATTTCCTTCTTAATCTTGGTTTTGACCCAGCTATCATTCAGCATAAGGTAATTTAGCGTTCATGTTCTTGTATGAGTATGCAGATTCCTATTGTTACTAAGTTCAACTTTTAATCCATGATGGTCCAAGAAGATGTAAGGAATAATTTCTATTCTTTTAAATTTGCTGAGGTTAGCCTTGTGACCTAAGATGTGATCAATTTTGGAGTATGTTCCATGAGCTGATGAGAAAAATGTGTATTCAATTTTGTTATGATGAAATGTTCTGTAGATGTCTGTTAAATCCAAATGTTGAAAGGTTAAGTTTAAGTCTAAAATGTGTTTTCTTAGCTTCTTATTGGAGGATCTATCCACCACTGCCAAAGGAGTGTTAAAATCTCTGACTACTATGGAGCTGGAGGAAATCAAGTTGCTCATGTCGGTTAGAGTCTCTCTTATAAATTGAGGTGCATTGTGGTTGGGTGCATAAATGTTAATAATTGAAATCTCATCATGTTGAGTTTTGCCCTTAACAAATATGAAGTGACCATACTTATCTTTCTTTACTTTTGTTGGTTTAAAGCCTACTGTATCTGCAAATAAAATTGCAACACCTGCTTTTTTCTGATTTCCATCTGCCTGAAATATAGATGACTATGGCTTCACCCTGAGTCTATATTTACCTTTTAAGGTAAGATGAGATTTTTGCATGAAGAAGAATATCTGGCCTGAGTTTTTGTATCCAGTCAGCCAGCCTGGGCCCTTTAGCGGACAATTTAAGCCATTCACATTAATTGTGAATATTGATAAGCCTGGTAAAATTTTGGGTATCGAGTTTTTCAAAAGTCCAGTGGACATTTTTAATCCTTCTGCCACTGTGGAAGTTGGAATTTGATCAAAAGTTTTTGAGTGAGTTTACTTTTGTGGTAGGGAATTGGACTGATCATTATGGAGGATAGGTCTGAGAATATCCTGGAGAGCTGGTTTAGTTATGACAAATTTCTTCAACATGTGAGTGTCATTAAAGTATTTAATTTCTCCATCATAGATGAAACTCAGTTTAGCTGTATACAGGATCCTAGGTTGAAAGTTGTTTTGTTTTAGGAGATTAAAGGTTGATGACCACCCTCTTCTAGCTTGAAAGGTTTCAGCAGAGAGATCTGCAGTCATTCTAATGTTCTTCCCCTTGTAGGTTATGATTTTCTTTTGTCTGGCTGCTTTCAGAATTTTCTCCTTCATATTAACTTTAGTGAAGTTACTTATGATGTGCCTGGGGAATGTCTTATTCAGGTTGAGTCATGCTGGGATTCTGAAACTGTCTGCTATCTGAATTTCAGAGTCTCTTGATGTGTTTGGAAACTTCACTTTCATAATTTCATGAAGAAGAGCTTCTGTGCTTTGTGAAGGAACTTCATTGCCTTCAGGGATTCCTATAAAGCGAATATTAGTTTTCTTCAAATTATCCCAGAGCTCTCTGAGGGAATGATCTGTTTTTGCTCTCCATTTCTCTTCTTCTTTGAGTGCTTGGAGCATTCAAAAGCTTTGTCTTCAATATCAGAAATCCTTTCTTCTGCTTGTTCCATTCTGTTACTGAAGGAGTCTACTGTATTTCTCTGATCATTGAGGGTTGCAATTTCTTGTCTCAATGTGTCAAAATCTTTGGTGATTTTATATTTGAATTCATTGAATTCTTGAGAGAACTTTTGAATTGCTCCTTGAATTTCTAATTGCAACTTTGCCCCATTCTAGTAATCTTATTTGCAATCCAAATTCTGAATTGAATTTCTGACATCTCAGCCATCTGTTTATGAATGGGATCTTCAGTTGTGTCTGCCGTATCCTTCCTTAGAGAGGTTGATCTCTGGTTATTCATGTTTCCAGAGTTTTTCCACTGATTCCACCCCATGCTTATTTTACACCATTTGGCTACATGAGCAGATAAGGAGAAGTTGGGCACTCCAGGAGTAGTGGTTAAGTAGCCCTTTGCCCAAAAGCTGGAACTGGTGTCTGTACCTTTTCCCCTAGAGCTTTGCCAAGGACCTGTACAGTGCTACAACCTGAGAAACTGGGGCCCTGCCTGGTATGGTGGGGTTAAGTGGCTCTGTCTTGTTTGCAGCTACTCTCGTAAATCAGTTCTAACCTAGTAAATCAGTTACTCTGGGTGGATGTCTCAGCTGTGGAGAAATACCAGCAATTAAGTCACCCCGCCCCCCACAGGCAACAATTGGAAAAGGAAAATCAAACCTTCCCACAGCCACACACCCAGGATACCACTTTGGATAGCCCTCAGGTGATTCACCCAGTTCAAGAGGTCCAAATCAATTATCCCAGTAAATCAGTTTTACCCTGGTAAATCAGTTATTCTGGGTGGATGTCTCAGCTGTGGAGAAACACCAGCAATTAAGTCACCCTGCCCCCCACAGGCAACAATTGGAAAAGGAAAATCAAACCTTCCCACAACCACACACCCAGGATACCACTTTGGATAGCCCTCGGGTGATTCACCCAATTCAAGAGGTCCAAATCAATTATCCCAGTCAGCACTGGTCTCAGGTGGAAAAGTTCAAAAGGTCTTTGGCAACTAGATAGCAGGGGTCTGCTGGCAGCTCAAATATGACTCGCTCCAGTGCTTCATGAGGTCAGAAGGACCCACCCAGTAAATAAATTTGTCTGTGAAGGTTGATGCCTCCTTCCCCACCTTGCATCTCTGTCACATCCAGTCACTGGTAACCCCACAGGACTGTGACCCAGTTCCCTCCAATGAGCAGACACTCCAGGGGTTTAGGACTCCTTGATTCACAGGGAGATCCATGTCTCCTGAGCCAGGATGCCACTTTCTGCCACTATCTGGTAGGGGGAGGTGAGGCCTGACAACCTCAGGTGCTTAATGGAAGCTGGAGTGGTTCACTCAGTTCCAACCCTGCCTCTGATTGTTGCTGGCAGAACAGGACAGAACAACTTTGCAGAATTTGTTTCTGTCCCTGCTATATTCCCCTGTGGATCAGACCTGGTCTCAGCTGCAGTTTATGTTGGGGCATGCGTGGTTAGAAATCACACTCACCTATCAGTTCTAACCTCTGCTGCCCACTTTTGTCTCAGCTATGATCCCCTGAGGGCCAGATGCATCTTAGGCTCAGTAAAGCAGTTCTCTGGCTCAGCTCCACCCTGGGAGTCTGCCATTTCTGCACACATACTCTAGTCCCCGCACTCCACCCAGGCTGCTAATGCCTCGGGCCTACCCTTTACTCACAGGGTCTGTGCTTCCATCCCAGATCCATTACGCCAGTGGCTGCCACTGGAGAAGATGCCTGGCTTCCTCTGGTTGCCCAGAGAGACAGGGCATGTCTGTCCGGAGTAGCCCCAGGGGTGTGAGCCCTATTGTTCCTGCCATTGCAGCTGCTGCTCTTCACCTCAGGGCACTGCCACTTCTATACGGTTCCCTTTCAGGTGACCATCTTCTCCTTACTCCCATGCCACAGAATCAGCACAGACCAGCAACAGCCCTTGCCCTGTCCACACCTCTGAAAAAAATGCCCAAGAATCTTGACTCCACGGGGGACAGGCTTCCAGACCTTGGGGTAAGAGTGGAGGGGAGTGCTGGGAGTTCAGATATGCAGTTAGAGAATATATACAGTTTTATACAGTTTTATGCCTGGCAGGAGAGTGCCATGGCACCCTAGTAGGGGAAGGAGGTCCAGTTTTTAGAGGGTCTCTCCTGTGGGATAGAATGGGAGGATGTGTGAACTCTGCTCGCTTGTTTATATGGAGTATAGTGCGAGCCCTTCTCATGGGGAAGGGGACTCCCATCCACTTGGCGATGGACTTTGTACCTTTTGTTTGTATCCTTGGGGTTGCACTCACCTCAGCAGGGTTGATGCATTCTTTAACCTTCTCTCTTGGCTCAGCTCCAAACCATCAGCTTACTTACTAAACTTCTGTCTTTTAACTCTCCTTCTGGATGGGAGCCTCTGTCAGATGCTGGTTCCAGTCTTCCATCTTGCCTCCAACCAGTAAATTTCAAAACTATTAGGAGTATAAATGTCTTACCACAACAAATAAGTAAGTGAGATGTTGGTTATGTTAATAAGTTTGATGTAGTGAGGTGTTGGTTATGTTAACAAGTTTGATGTAAGCTTTCCACATTGTATATCAAATTAGCGCATTGAACCCCATAGATGCATTAATGTACACAGTTATGATTTAATAAAAAATTTTTTTAAATTATACTTATCCATGGATTTCAAAGTGATATTACATATGGACATGTGAAATTATTAAACAAGCTAATTGACATCTCCATCACCTCAAATACTTTTGAGAACATTTGAAATCTGCTTTCTCAGTAATTTTGAAATATACATTATTATTAACTGTAGTCACCATGCTGTGCAATAGATCCCTCCCAAATTTATTTCTCCTGTCTAACTGAAACTTTGTACTCTTTGACCAACATCTTCCTATTTCCCTCATCTCTTGTCTGGTAACCACCACTCTTCTCTCTCTTTCTATGAATTTGGATGTTTGAGAGCCCTTATGTGATGATTCCCCTTCTGTGCCTGGCTGACTTGACTTAGCAAGATGTCCCCCAGGTTCATCTAATGTTTTCACAAATGACAGAATTTCATTTCTTTTTAATGTCTGGATAGTATTCTATTATGTATATACACTACATTTTATCTATCCATTTATCTTCCAGACACTGAAGTTGATTCTGTAACTCAACTGTTGTGAATAAAACTGCAATAAACATGTGGATATAGATATTTCTTTGACATATTGATTTCAAATCCTCTGGGTATACACCTAGAAGTGGGATTGCTGGATCATATGATAATTCTACTTTCAGTTTTTTTTTAAGGGTTCCCATACACTTTTCCATGGTGTTTGTATTAATCCACTTTCCCACCCTGTTTGCTTCATTTTAAGTATATATTCCAAATACAAACTTTTCTCACTAGTTCATTGCCATCACCCTCATCTAAGTCACTATTTTTTCTTTTCTGGAGTAACGTACTACTCTCTTAAATTGTGCCGCTGAATCCATCCTTAACCCCTTTATTCTCCACATAGCAGTTGGAGTAATTATTTTAAAACTTAGGTCAGAACCTGTTATTTCTCTGTTCAAAGTCTTCTAATAAAAGTCCAATACTGAATCGAAAATTTAAAGTTCTCATTATAGCTTAATAAAACTATTTGTCCCAGCCTCACTCCCCTCTTCACTCTTTCTGCTCCATTCATACTTGTCTTTTTGCGTGGAACCTAGTATGCTCTTTTCACAGATAATTACATGACTTCCTCTTTTTTTTGGTAGAGACAGAGTCTCACTTTATCACCCTCAGCAGAGTACTGTGGCATCACACAACTCACAGCAACCTCCAACTCCTGGGTCTAGGCAATTCTCTTGCCTCAGCCTCCCGAGCAGCTGGGACCACAGGCACCCACCAGAACACTGGGCTATTTTTTTGTTCCAGTTCGGCTGGGACTGGGTTCAAACCCACCACCCTTGGTATGTGAGGCCAGCGCCCTACCCACTGAACCACAGGCTCCACCCTTACTCCCTCATTTTATTTAGATCACTGTTCAAACATTAATTCCTCTGAGAGGAGGTCCTTAATCTGTTTGTCACAAAAGGTAATGTCATGCCTTTCCATCCTCTTAACATCCTCAGTTTTCTTCTAAATGCTCAACATTTATTTCCTGTCTGTCTCCTACCATTAGAATGTAAGTCTCATGAGGATAAGGACTTATGCCAAACTGACTTTTTCCACCAATAATTGAAGCATCAAAGGAATAAATGTCCTAGGTCTTCAGGATCAAGACCTGAAGTTCTACTATGAGTATAAGTTCTACTACTATCCCTACCTTTGTAAATGTGAGCAAGTGACTTACCCTCTTACCTCTGGATGATGTTACATCCATGTATATTAGGGTCATCTCAGATGTATTTTGTAAAACGAAAAGATAAAACTCTATCTTCCTGACTTCATCACTTAAAAGATCTAATGAATTATGAAAATATGCTTTGAATAGTTTTCTTTCTTTGCATTTCTATGTTAGTGAATAATTCATATTTCTTCTGTGAAATACTTGTTTATGCCTTTTCCCCATTCTTTTAAATTATTTATCTGTCTTTATGATGTTGGTATATAGATCTTTATTTGTCTAGAATGTCTTTTCTAGCCCAAAATTTCAGGCAATTTTTTAATGTAAAATTCTAGCTTGGCCATTATTTTCTTTCAGCAATTTATAGAAGTCATGCCCTTGCTTTTTGCATCCCATTATTTCTATTGAGAAGTTAGGTGTCTGTCCTATTGCTGTTTCTTTAGTGGCAACACATCTTTTCCTTTGACTACCTTTCAGGTTTTTTCTTTTATCAGTTTTATTACAATGTGCCTAAGTATGGTTTTCACTGTGTTTATCCTGCTTTGGGTTCACAGTGAATGTTTCCATATATGGTTTGATGTCTTTCATCAGTTTTAGAAAATTCTTTGTTTTTTGGTTTTTTGTTTGTTTGTTTTTTTGAGACAGATTCTCACTCTTACCACCCAGGCCAGAATGCTGTGGCATCAACCCAGTTCACAGCAACATCAAATTCCTGGGTTCAGAGATCCTCCTTCCTCAGCCTCCCAAATAATAGCTGAATAATTTTTTCTATTGGTTGGCATTTTGGAAAATTCATAACCATTATTTCTTCAAATATTCTACCTCTTTCTCTTTTCTTTTATAAAATTCAAATTCAAATGTTAACCCTATTCACCATATTCTACATGTCTCTTAAACTCTTTTATATATTTTCCACATTTTTTCTCCATACCCCGTATTGATATATCTACTCATCTATTATACAACACACTAATCCTCTCTTTACTTGTATCTTATTTTCTGTTAAAACCATATACTCAGTTCTAAATCTTGGTTGTAGCGTCTTTTTTATTTCCAGAATTTTCATTTGATTTTTTTTTAAATAAAAATTTTTAATCTCAGTGAAGTTCTCCATTTTGTCATCTATTCTCTTCAGGAATTAATCAATTACTTTAAAGTCAATGTGTTTCTTATGTCTGGGTAATTTTTTGGTTCATTTTTCTAGGCTCTATTTTTTTATTGAATGGTGAATACTGTGAATGAAAAGTTATAGAAGCTCTATATTACATTCATTCAGAGAAGCACATAACCTCAACCTGAGGATCCAGGGAGGGCCCCAATTTGTGTGTGTACTTGTGTGTAAGAGACAGAGTCTCACTCTGTTGCCCCAGACTAGAGTTCCATGGCATCATAGCTCACAGCAACCTCAAACTCCTGGGCTCAAGCAATCCTCTTGCCTCAACCTCCTGAGTAGCTGGGACTACAGGCGTCTGCCACAATGTCCACCTAGTTTTTATATTTTTAGTAGAGATGGAGTCTCACTCTTGCTCAGGCTGGTCTTGAACTCTTGAATTCAAGCAATCCACCCATCTCAGCCTCACAGAGTTTTAGAATTACAGCCCTAAGTCTTGAAACCTAGACTGTTACTCCTTCTTAATGGACCCTGAACTCAAATTTTTGTCTCCCCAAAACTGCCTATGATTCTATTCTGTTTCAATGGCTTTCTTATTGCCTTTTTGGCTTCAGTATTAATCAAATAAGTATATAACAATCAGTAAACCTAAAGGGCAAACCTATACCATATCTGTACCCATTTCTCTGTAGGATTTTGGACCTTTCCTTGTTGCCCTGAAAAATCTGTATCTAATTTTTGTCTCCCCAGCTTCATATGGGATTGCTCAAAGTTCAAAAGTCTTCTCTGACCCTTAAAAGTCAACCCTATCCTCAAATCTCCAACACTTTGTCTCACGCCTAAAGTCATGATATGTCCCAAGGAGAAAGTAGCATGTGAAAAATGGCCTCATTTAAAAGAGATTACCTTCTTTCCAGAGTCCAGCCCTTCAAGTTCTGTCAGGCATTTTCTAAGTTATTTCAAACAAACATTTCTTTTATACTCTATCCAGATTTTCTTGGTGTTCCTGGTGGAGGCAATGATTTGCTATAAGTGGTAGGCTTATAATAGCCAGAAACTTAATATACATATATTGAATAATTGATTTTTTTAAAATAAAAATATTTTTCAATTGTCATGTATCATATATAATGTATCATGTATTTCAAGTATCGTGTTTTTCCTCTAATAAAGTAATTTCCACTCCAATAAAGTAATTTCTTCAGGAACATAGGCTGACTAGATATAAAATCACCATATTTTTTGTGTAAACCACAAAAAAGGTCTTCACTGGCAGCAGAGTTTCCTTTCAATAGAAACCTCCTCTGAAAAGCTACCTTTTTAATGTTTTCTTCTTCAGAAGAAAAACAAACCCAAAAGAATTCCACTTAGTGTACATATGTCGTGGGGCAGGTTGGGGAGTTGTTGTGCAAGAAGTAAGAGATAATATCAGAAAATTACATCACTTCTTCTCTTATCTATTGAAACAAAACTACTACTCCAAAACTTCTACTGAAAATCACACCTTATTTTCTCTGAAGAACTTACATGGGATTGAGTTTTCTGTTCTTATTTTTCATTAACAGCCTCATTTCTTGTTTTACTCAAAAGACAGCATTCAGTCTCCACCTGAGAGTAATGCCTCAATTTTCATACAAGCACTCTGGCTTGTGTGTTTTGTCAGTTTTCAAACTGCTTAGGCCTTTTCAAAATATATCAATATTCAGTTCCTTTTAAAGTTGGGAATGATGTGGCCAGCACACCTCATACCTGCTCTTTCTAGGCTTCCTGAACCTGAAAATTTAGGGTAAAAATGGTGGCTGTGAGGGTTGTGTCAGCACAGGATAAGAGAACAGCCTCTGCCCCCTTCCAGTGCTCTGAGAGCAGGGATCCTTTCACTGCCCTTGGAGTGTGGGGACCCTTCCACTGCCTCAGAGTATGGGGACCCTTCCACTGCCCTCAGAACACTTGGACCTTCATTAGTGTCACCCTGCAACTGTGTCTGAGCTCCCCTCACAGGTTCTGAGAGAAAAGGTTCTCCTTAGGGTTTTTCTCTCAGAAACTGGTCCTTAGAGAATAGACAGAAACTATTCCACAGTATTTAGTTTTTTCACTCACTAATAATCTAATTTTATTGGCCTATAAATTTTCCTTGGGCCACAGGTCACCAAGAAAGTAAAACAAGTCTCCCGATGGGACCCCAACCGAGTATATATCAAATCATGTGGTCTATTCAATGATTTTTATACTGGCCCCTTCGTAGGCATCTCCTTACCATCTCATCCTGGGATGAGCTTCTATGACTTACTCCTGTCCTCCTCAGAGTTAAAATTCTAATAATTAAAACCGAAAACAACTGCTATCCAACTTGCTCCTCTCTTAACCAAAAACCAATGTTTGTGAACTCTGTCCTAGAACTGAGGAGCTTTGAAGGTCAATTAGCTCAGAAAGGTTGAATGATTTGCCCAAAACCCATAAGTCAGGCAACGTCGAGACCAGAAGCATCCCATCCTCAGGTGAGGTGTTCTTCCCCACTACACCCAATATTCACTAACTTATCAAAAAGAAGACACAGGAACCAGAGAAATTCAGCCACTCAGGAAAGCTTACTGTGCCCCACCATGGGCCAGACTTGGTGCTGGCCGCTGAGGACACAGGGTGAACCCAGGGGAGTTACATTGCAGACAAAGACCTATTCAGCAAAAGACTGCTGGGGCAGTAAGTGCTAGGAAAGAAACAAACAGGGATGATGTAATACAGAGTGAAAGAACAGGCCCTCACTGTCAAAAGACCATGGAAAGCCTCCACGGGGAAGTGGCGTCTACACTGAGATATGAATGACAAGTTATGCAAGTATCTGGGGCAAGTTTTGCAGACAAAGGATGTCAAGCACACAGTCCTAAGGCAGAGAAGAGGACATGTCAGGGGACACAGCACCTGAAGGGAGAAGGGGTATCGAGACAGTGGGCAGAGGGGTCAAGAACATGCATCTCATAGGCCAGTGAAAAAGTTTGTGTGTTACTCCATGTAAGGGATGCAAAGATTCCATCTTTCTTACATCCTGCTCCCTACACAACATGTACATGTAGCTGTGGTCAGAATTATTCTTCAGTTTTTATTAATAAAGACATTACCAATGTACTAAAACACTGTTACTAGGTATTAGCGTCCATCAGTGACAGAAATGCAATTATTTTTCCAAGCCAAAACAATTGATTCTCCTGGCTAACTTCAGGACCCTGTGAGCAGATGGTGATAAATGCAGATTAACCAGTTTCTCTGATGGACATCAGTGCAGCCCTGTATTGGTGCCTCTGTGGACCCCAACACACTGACCAGAACACAGCAGAGCTGCCACATGGCTGAAACCAGTGGAGGACGGTAATGCTTTGGCTTCAGAGGCACTGAACTGTTGTGCTATGAACAAGCTACCTTCTTGCATGCCCCTTGTCACAGTCCCTGCTTATTAACTTGGCTAATGAATGCAGCTTATACACCAATTGGATCCATCTGGGGGGCCCAGATCCCACACCACATAAGAAACGCCACATTGCATGGAGATGTGTCTAGGCCAACCTATGGCAGGCAGAGAGATTTGAGATGAGTCCAACACCAGCAGGGTGCTGGCCAAAAATAAACAAATAAATAATGTCAAATCAATGCAGAACAATGGCTCGGCCACAGCCCTCCACTATCTCCCTGCCCAGCACATTGCCTTTCAGCCCTGGAAGTTGTGTCCAGTCAATAATGACAAGAAGCATCAGGCCACCCTCAACTGTGTGTGAGAACAGGAAGTCTTACCCCACCTCGGGGGCCTTCTGTTTTGGGTAAATATGTTCTGTATATTGAGAGTTCCCACTGCCTTAGGCCTTCAGAAACATGACCAGATGGAGTCTCTGTCCCAGTCACGACGCCCCATCCCAGAAGAACCTTTACTCATGGTAGTGTTAATCGGAGATGTTTACACACACACATACATACACTATCAGAACTCTGTTTTTCCCATATACATGACAATTTTATACCGACTGTTAGAAAGGCATGAGCATGTTAAATGCAACAACACTTAGTTGGGACCAAGCAATGTCTAACTCTGTTCACTACTGTGCCTTCCTGCAGTGGTTCATTGGTTTCTGTGTCACAAGGGTGCTCATTGGGGCAGGAGCTTTGCCTGGAGTTCAGCACCAGTAGGGAACTGACCAGTTTCCTGGGCTTGTGAGGTGGTGGGAGGAAGAGGAGCTGCATTTGATAAAATTCAGCATCCTTGTTTAATTAGAACATTGAGGAGTATAGGCATAGGTGGTACATTTCTTAGATTGATTGAAGCTATTTATGACAAACCCACAGCTAGTATTTTACTGAACAGAGTAAAACTGAAAGCTTTTCCTCTTAGAACTGGAACCAGACAAGGTTGTCCTCTGTCACAATTATTATTCAATATTGTGCTGGAAGTTTTAGCCAATACAATTAGACAAGATAAGAAAGTAAAGGGTATCTAAATGGGAGCAGATGAGGTTAAACTCTCCCCTTTTGCTGAAGATACGATCTTATACCTGGAGAACCCCAAAGATTCAACCACAAGACTTTTTGAAGTCATCAAAAAATACAGTAATGTTGCAGGATATAAAATCAATGTCCATATATTGCCTTTGTATATGCCAACAATAGCCAAGAGGAGAGGTTAATTAAGGATACAACTCCCTTCACCATAGTCCCAAAGAAAATGAAATACTTAGGAATATACCTTACAAAAGAGGTGAAAGACCTCTATAAAGAAAATCATGAAACCCTAAGAAAGGAAATAGCAGAGGACACCTATAAATGGAAGAACATACCATGTTCATGGCTTGGAAAACTCAACATTGTTAAAATGTCTATACCTCTTGCGATAATTTACCAATTCAACGCCATCCCTATTGAAATACCAAAATCTTACTTTCAAGATTTGGAAAAAATGATTCTGCATTTAGTATGGAATCAGAAAAAAAATCGTATAGCTAAGGCAGTCCTTAGTAACAAAAACAAAGCCAAGGGTATTACTTTACCAGATTTTAGGCTATATCACAAGGCCATAGTGGTCAAGACAATATGGTACTGGCACAAAAATAGAGACATAGATATTTGGAATCGAATAGAAAACCTGCAAATGAAACCAACAACTTACAGCCACTTAATCTTCGATAAACCAAACAAGAGCATTCACTGGGGGAAAGACTCCCCATTTAATAAATGGTGCTGGGAGAACTGGATATCTACATGTAAAAGACTGAAACTGGACCCGCACCTTTCTCCACTCACAAAAATTGATTCAAGATGGATAAAAGACTTAAATCTAAGGCATGAAATGATAAAAATCCTCAAAGAAAGAATTAGAAAAACACTGGAAGATATTGGCCTGGGGAAAGATTTTATGAGGAAGATTGCCACGGCAATAGCAACAACAGCAATACTGAACAAATGGGATCTTATGAAACTGAAAAGGAGACAATAACCAGAGCAAATAGACAACCTACTCAATGGGAAAGGATATTTGCATATTTTGAATCTGACAAAAGTCTAATAACCAGGATCTACACAGAACTTCAATTAATCTACAAGAAAAAAACCAAAACCCCCATACATCAACGGGGAAGAGAGATGAATAGAATCTTCTCTAAAGCCAATAGGCGAATGGCTACTAACTATATGAAAAAATGCTCCTCATCTCTAATTATTAGAGAAATGCAAATTAAAACCACCCTGAGATATCATCTAACCCCAGCGAGAATGGCCTATATCACAAAATCTCAAAATTGCAGATGCTGACGTGGATGTGGAGAGAAAGGAACACTCTTGCACTGCTGGTGGGACTGCAAACTAACAAACTAATACTACCTTTTTGGAAGGAAGTATAGAGAAACCATAAAGGTCAACCTAGACCTCCCATTTGATCCTGCAATCCCACTATTGGGCATCTATCCAGAAGGAAAAAAAAAATCTTTTACTATAAAGACACTTGTACTAGGCTGTTTATCACAGCCCAATTTATAATCACTAAAACGTGGAAACAGCCTAAATGTCCTTCAACCCAGGAATGGATTGGTAAGCTGTGGTATATGTACACTATGGAGTATTATTCAGCCATCAAAAAAATGAAGATTTTACAGCATTTGTAATAACCTGGATGGAGGTGGTATTCTCAAAAAGCTGTGTCTGAGTAGGAATTAAATAGCACTGCCCCATGCCCCTCCCCACTGGCTCCTAGTAAAGGAGCAGATTTCATAGGGGTCTCCCAAAAAAGAAGAATTAGCATGAGAGGATTTCCTCTCTCTGACATCCCCTTTGACTCTGTCCACCCACAGTCTGGGTTCTTTTCTATGCTGAGAATCCATATCTAAACAGCAAAGAGGGGTCAAAACCTTGAGCCAATCAGATCCCCTCAGAGCATACTCCCCTTCTAGCCCTGGGCCCACTGGAAGGCAGCAGACAGCCTCTGAGTAGAGCACTCTGGGCTGAAGAGCTGGGAGAAACCAGAGTTGCAAGAACAGGTGTAGGAAAGGACTGACTGCATGAGAGAGAGGAGGGAGGGTTCCTATTGTCTTCCAGAAACATTTGTGTACTGGTGAGCAGCGGGAGCAGGCAGGATGAAAAGGCTGGGCAAGAGAACTGCTGCTTCCTGATAGATGTACTTACAACTCTCTGCCCAGGGGTCATGACAAGCCCTATTTGTGATAACTTTTGTTTACTCCTAGAGTGGCTTAAAGATGGCTGAAAATTTTTTGCTCTGTTCCCTGACTTGCTGCAGAAATGATCCTGTGCAGATCCCAAACTTTGTGTGCACTTAAAATATCCCCTTTTGGAACATTTGCTGTGTTAGGAAAATACCACACCACACAGAAAGGCCATGTGGGAGGGATCTGAAGTGCTCTGATGACCACCAGCACCCACTGGCAGCCCCATGAGTGACAAAGGAGTGACTTAGGTGACTGCAGCCCAGGCCAGCCCACAGGTGACCCTCAGCCTAGCTCAGCCTACAGGTGACCAGGACCCAGGCTGGCCCACAGGTGACTGTGGCACAGGCCAGCCCATAGGTGACTGCTGCCCAGGTGACACCAATGAGCAAGAGGCCTGCCAAGCTGTGTTTGCTTTAACTTGCTAAACATGGGGGTTACTTGTCACACAACAATAGATAATTAGAACAACCCCTTATGATAACAGTGTGGGGTGTGTGCTATTATTATCTGTATTTTAGAGATGAGGAAACTGAGGCACAAAGAGGCTAAGTAACTTACTGTGTTCACAGTGCTGGTAGAACATCTGTGTGACTCCAGAGCTGTGGTCTTAGCCTTTATCTTACACCATCTCAAAGAGTTTTTAATTTTTTGAAAGCCACAAAAAAAAAAAAAAAAAAAAAACCAGCATCAGAAAACTCAGGCATACACACAATCCTTTATTTTCTGTGTCTTGGAGCTGGGAAGTCAGTATTAACTCAGACTAGGCTGAAGGAAAAGAGAGAAAATATCTTTGTCTGATAAAAAGAAACATAGAGGTAACCCTGCCAATCTGACCACCTCAGATGCCTGCTACTCTGAGGTGTAGGGGTGAACTGCAGCCTGAGTCTGCAGTCAGGTGTGTGGGAGCATAGCCATGGCCCCTTATTCCCATACTGTCTGTGACTTCTTCCCTGCACAGCAGAGCGGAGTAGAGAAGACATAGAGGGCAAAGCCCACAACACCTAAAATGAAGCTCACCAGCCCCTACTCTGAGACAACAGTCATCAGACTTGAGCCTGCAGCAGAACCACATGGAAGGTGTATTTGAACATGTGCCCAAGCCACACTCTCAGAATTTTGGATGCAGAAGGTCTAGGATTGGACCCAACAATTTGCATTTCTAACAAGTTTTCAGCTGTGGTAGCCAGTCTCTAAGGTGACTTGCCATCATCCCACCTACTGGTATTCACACCCTGTAGAACACCCTCCCCTGTGTGTAGATGTGACTAAATTGATTCCTTTCTAACACAGAGAACACAGCAGAACTAACAGGATGTCAATTCCAAGCCTAGGTTACGTAAAGACTGGGGCTTCCTGCTCTAGTTCACTGCTCGCCCTCAGGGAGGCCAGCTGCTGAGTTACTTACCAGCCACCCCATGAAGACAATCACCTGAGAGACTGAGGCCTGATGACAGCACAGTGAGTGAGCTTGGAAGTGAGTTCCCACCCAAACTGAGCCAAGCCTTCAGAGGAGACCACAGCATGTGCTGACAGTTTGATGGCAGCCTCGGGAAAGGTCTTGAGCCAAGAGGTTCCTCACTAAGCTGCATGTGGATTCCTAGGTGTGGAAACTGTGATATAAGAAATGCCTGCTGTTCTGAGCCACTAAGTTTTGGGGCAATGTGTTAAACAATAATATATAAATAACACACCCACCAATGTTGGGGCTGCTGGTCCAAAGACCACACTTTGGGGGAATCTTGGAATTTGAGACCGTTATATGCCATTTTCCTCCTCTGCCAACAAAGTAATAAACATCTCTTGCTTTCTCCTCAAACCATTTGTCCCTGTTTTTCTGATGCAGCTTCAGGGGACAAGTGCCTAACTTTCAGTAACAGATTTTGGTGTCACCAGTACACAAATGGGCCCAGGGGTGGGCCCATCAGCACCCCATGGGCACCCGTAACTGCTGGGAGAGGCAAGAGCAGCCCCAGTCACAGCCTTGGGTCTTCACAAGCTGGAGGGACTTCTCCAGGTGAGAGACAAAGGGTACCCAGCAGCTGCTGGAGCCTCTTTAAGTTGGAGAACCCCTGCATCTGTGTTCCTGAAATGGACACAGCTCCTGCAATTGGAATAGAGGTGAAGAGAAGGAAATGGACTTGGAAAGTGTCCAGATGCCAGGCCTTTTGTTGGGTGGGTTCTCTGGTGTGCACAAGACTCTGACTCCACACATATAGGGGAGGTTCAGACACTTTGGGGATGGTAGGCACGAGGCTGAGTGGAACTAGGGAAGCTACTTCAAATATGGAGCTCATTTGAGGTTCCTAGGGACGAGGCTACCACTTAGGAAGGTTTTTTCATGAAACTTCCAGCCCTTTGGGAATTTGGGGCACCCTCTAAGGTGCATTTAGGTGACATTTATCCTCCCTGGATTTCCAGTTGTCTGATGGGCCTTGGCATCTGTGTGTTGAGCAGCCCCTGTACTGTTTGTCTGTTGTTTGGGAATTTTATTGCTACCATTTGGGGAGGGTTTTTTGAACCTTCCAGCCCTGTAGAGCATTTGGGCATCATGAGTTACCACTAGGGTGAAGTTTGTCTTCTATTTTGTCTGTTATTTGTGAGTTTTATTGATGAGAAGGTGCCATCTCAAAATCCCTTGGGGAAAAACTTTGGAAAGAGAATGGTATTAGGTCACAGCATTTTAGATCATTTATGTTGGGAATTCCCTATGTTGTTTTCGTTTGTTTGAAGATTTTGCACCACTTGCTTGTTAGTTGTTGTGTTGTGATATCATTTGTATGGAGTGTGAGGAAAGTGGTGGTTGTGAATTTTGATTTGAAGGTGCATTCTGTGTCTAGCAGTCAGTGTTTTGTCTTCTTTTGTAAAGCTTCTGCTCATGTCTTTTGCCCACTTTTTTTTTTTTTTTTTTTTCCTGTGCCAGGTTTGAACCTACCACCCCTGGTATATGGGGCTGGTGCCCCACTCCTTTGAACCACAGGCACCGCCCTTTTGCCCACTTTTTTGTGGTATTATTTGACTTCTTTTTCTTGTAGTTCTTTGTGGATTCAGCCTTTGTGGATGTGTGGCATGTGGATGTTTCTCCCATTGTGTGGGTTGTCTGTTAGTTGTTTCCTTGGCTGTGTGAAGCTTCTGGGTTCATCGAGTCCCATTTGTTGATGTTTGTTGTTCCTGTGATGTCCTTTGGCATCTTCTTGCAGATTATTTGCCTAGATCAATGTGGGAGTTTTTCCAGCATTTTCTTCTAGAATTCTTATGGCTTATGCCTTGTTTTGAGTCTCTTGTCCCTGGTGAATTGATTTGTTGTGGGTGAGCAGTGTGGACCCGGTTTCTTCTTTTTATTTTTGAACCAGAGTCTCACTATATCACCCTCGGTAGAGTAGCATGGTGTCACAGGTCACAGAAACCTCAAATTCTTGGGCTTAAGTGATTCTCTTGCCTCAGCCTCCCTAGTAGCTGGGACTCCAGGTGCCCGCCACAACACCCAGAAATTTTTTTGTTGCAGATGTCATTGTTGTCTAGCAGGCCTGAGCTGGGTTTGAACCCACCAGCCCTGGTGAATGTGGCCAGTGCCCTAACTGCTGAGCTATGGGCACCAAGCTCACAGACCCCATTTCAATCTTCCACACATGGCTGCCTCTTTCTCCCAGCACAATTTGTTGAATGGGGTTCTTCTTCCCAGTGTGTGCAGTCGTCTGCTTCGCCAAAGATCAGATGGCAGCATGAGGATGGTTTTGTGTCTGGATTTTCTGTTCTGGGCCCTTGGTCTGCATCTCTGGTCTTATGCCAGTGCTGGGCTGTTTGACTGCTGTGGCCCTGTGGTGTGGCCTGGGGCCTGGTAGGGTGCCATCCCCCAATTTGTCGTTTTTGCTTAAAGGTGCTTTGACTGTTTTAGCTCTTTTCTGTTTCTGTGTGAAATGTGGAAATAATTTTATCTAGATATTCAAGAATGACATTAATGTTTTTGTGGGGACCGCACCGGGTCTATGGACCACTTTGGTAGCATGGGCATTTTGATGGTGTTGATTCCACTGGTCCTTGAGCATGATCTGTTCTTCCATTTTTTAGCATCCTCTGCACTTTCCTCTCTGATGTTTCCTGGTCCTCCCTGTGAAGGTCTTTTGTCTTCCTGGTTGGATATATTCTTGGGTATTCTGTTTTCTTTGTTGCTATTATGAAGACTGAGTCTTTGTTCTGTTTCTCAGATTGCCTGCTAGAGTAGGGGATACTATTGATTTGTGTGCACTGATCTTGTATCCTGAGGCACTTTTTTGTTTCATGAATCTTCTATATAGTTCTTTGATTACTGATTTCTATTAGTTCAGTTTTAATCTTGGGTTGTTTCCTTTCTTCGGTCAGGTTTAGGACTGCTTTGCTCTTTTTGAATTCTTTCACATAATTCACTAGATTGTTGATTTGTGGGTTTTACTAATGGCTCTTCTCCCTGGCCTCTTCCTCCCTAAATTAATTTCATTTGGCTTTTCTGTGCCTTTGTAAAAGGGGAATTGAACTGTCTCATTTGTAGGTAAAGGAGCTTTCAAAAAGAATGGGAAATAAGTGTTTTAAAAAATAAATGAAGACAAGGAGAATGACACCCTGGTTGGTTTATGATACAATCCATAAGTATTTATATAAAGTTCAAAGGCATGTCATGTTTTCTACAATGGTCAATTCCTGCACACAAGTTTTTACTAAGGGGTGAATTATATCAAAGAAAATGCAGAGCACAAATGGTCATACTGCCACTACAGAGTTAAAATGTTGAGTCTTAAACTCTCCACTTGAAACAAACTCATTGTTTATGGTATATGAAATGATGTGTGTATGTAAGATTATTGATAAATAAGGTCTTCCAGCCCCACTGTAACTCTGAAGCCAACCGTGGTGAGCAGCCAAAGCCCAGGAGCGACCCATGAGAAGGATCAGCTCACAAAGTCACTACTGGGCAACATGGCCAGGGAGAGGGATGCCAGAGAGCCACATCCCAGGAGCAGGCAGTGAGAGGGAGAACCGTTGCACACAGTCACCACTGAGCAGCATGGCCTGGGGGAGGGATGCTAGGATGAGCCACAGCCTAGGAAGGAGCCAGTAGTGAGGAGGAGGACCAGTACATGTAGTCACCACTGGGCAGCATGGCCTAGGGGAGGGATTCCAGGAGAATCCATAGCCCAAGAGTGGGCAGTGCAAAGGAGGACCAGTGCATGTGGTCACCACTGAGTAGCATGGCCCAGTAAGGGGTGGTGCCTGCAGCAGCCACCATATTAGCACCATGGGTGAGGGTAGGGGGTTGTCACCTGAACTAATTCTTCATTAGGTTGTGACTTGTGGTCAGGAATGGTCTCTTTTTACCCAACTGGCAGCCCAATTTGGCCACAGGGTACCCACAGCCAGGGCAAGGGAATTAGCACAGCTTCACAGCTGGTCATATGGCCTTTAAAATAAACTGAATACTGCACATTCTGCCAGCTCCACCAGCCTAGAATCCTTTGAGACAGAGGAAAGGACTCAAGATGATGAAGGAGCAGGACCAGGGGCCCCTTGCCTCACTAGAGCTCCAACCCAAATATCCCCATAGAAGCCACACATGCGAATTGACAGTGGGGACATAATTCAGGGGCCCAGGACTCCATGCCTCCCCACCAAAGCCCCAGATGCAAATTGACAGTGAGGATTCAATTGGTGCCAAGATCCCCTTTAAAAACTAAAGGCTGGGGCTCTGACAGTTGGGACGGCACAGGTGAGTGGAGACAGTCTTCTCACGGACTCGGTCTCCTACCTGAAGCTGTTGTTAAGCCTCTTGTGAGGCACTCACGTGAAAGTTAGGAGAGAGATGCTTTAATGGATTCAGGGTATCTCATTTGGGAAGACCCTGTTTGCAGAAAGCTGTGTGTTTGAAATATCCCAAGACAGAGAGGTGAGCTCCTGCACAGGAAGCCCAGCCTGAGGCCCTTCTGATGATTGGCAGTTTCACTTGGTATTAGTGGCTGGGTAGTGCTTGTCCTACCGGAGTGTCTGAACTGAAAGACAGGCTCCTACCAGGAGCTGCTGTTTCAGGACAGGGCCTTTGCTGAGTCCCTGTGCATATATGCCAACATGGAGCATGAACAAGCCTCAAAGGACTGTGGGGTGCCGCGATTCAGGCATCAGCAATCCAAGAAAAGAGGCCAATCAAGTGGGAAATGACATGCTGGTCGTGGACACAGAGGACAGGCAGCTTTGTCTGGCTGCTCATGGCTGGTACCCTCAAGGGAAGCCATGCTTCCAGGCATCTGCAATTGGTTATGTCACACAGCATCCTGTGGTCATCCAGGAGCTTCACTGATAACAAACCCCTTCCTTTGTAGCAGAGACAACGCAGCAAGGAAGCACAGCCCTATGTCCAGAGTGAAAATTACGTGGAACCCACAGGAAGTGGGATAAAGTATTGCCACTTGCTTTATGGATGAGGGCAGCCCTTTACAAGCAGGCTTAAGTTCGGCCCCTAAGAAATCAATCATAAGAAAGCCTTCCTAGCACTGCAAGGGAAATACTACATTGTCCCTCCTTCCCTAGATGTGGATAGGAAGATTGACAGTGGGGGATATGTTGCAAAGGGAATGGCCTGAAAAAACATGGCAAAATATTTTCTGTTTCTCCAACTTTTTGGAAACTGAAACCTGCACCCGTGCCTTGGGCCAGTGGTTGGTGGTGCAGAGACACAATGTCTCTCCTTCTTGTGCCACAGGAGAGAACTAAAGGGAAATATCTGGGTGGAGATCAGGAGATCCTTTTGGCCAAAGATGGGATTAATCCAGGGGGAGGTCACAAGATAGACTTGGCCCAAGATGAGATTATGGGATCAGAACCCTGAAAAGCTCTGTGCTTCTGCTTAGATACAGATTTTGAATTTTGAGACCATTGTCTGCCATTTTCCTCCTTTGCTGGCAAAGTAATAAACTTCTCCTTCCTTTTCTTCAAACACAAAACAAAAACAAATTCACAAAGACTGTACTTTGAAACTCTTGGCTGTAATGGGATAGCTGCTTCTGTCTACCAGGTGGTTTTTGATATTTCTGAATTCTAGAATGTCATAAGGGCATACTTCAGGGCTCTTTTTACCATATCAAAGGCAGAAATCAGTTAGGCATGATGGCCCAGTCACCAAAGTGCCCCACCTTTTCTGCAGGATGGGTGAGGGAGACTGGTATCCCACAGCTGTTGCTGTCCGTGGCTTTGGGAGCATCAGATTGAGGTTCTGAACTCTGAGAGAAGACAAGGGCAGTACAGCAGGGCCCAGAACAATGGGGTGGGGTAAACTTTATTCCCTCCGAAGCTGTCATTGTCTCCTCACTCCATCCTGGGCATGGCCTCAGGACCTGTTCTAGGCCTCATCTTTTGTCTTGTACCCTGTCCTTCTGTGGCCTGAGTCGCCATCAGCCCACAGGAAGGTGCTCATGTGTAGTCTACATCTTTGCCTGTTTTGTTCAAAACAAGTACCTAGAACTGTGACTATGTCTAGAAGGTGCTCAGTGAATATTCATTGAATTCAAGTTTTAGTACTTCAGTTCAGAACATGTATCTTCCATTCCTTTCCCCATCTCCTAGCATAAGACTTACATTGCCTTAGCCCAAGAGAAACCAATGGGCATCTTTAGTAATTGGGTACAGTGTGTCTGGTGCCAGGAACCAGAACACACAGAGTGGTATTTTTTGTGCACACAGCAGCTAGCCTAGAGCTTCGTTCTACCAGCTTCAGAGGGAAATAAATTATGTTTGCTTAACAGAGGCAGTGAAAGAATGCCCTAGCACAATGCTTGACACCCAGAAGGCAATTAATAAATATTTATTGAGTGAAAGAGATCTTATGCAAAACACGGTCTTCTTTGGCTGCAAGTGGAAAAGGTAAAAATCAGATTTGTGAATTCATCCACTCCTTAACCTGCCACACAAAAGAGCAGAAAGAAAGCCAAGAAAGGTGTCCTAAGAACAGTGAAGAAGCTGGCTCAGCTCTGTGGTTTGGGTCAAAGCACTTAACCCCTCTGGGCTGCAGCCTGTCCTTTTACAAAATGGAAAATGTGGACCTGCAACCTCCAAGTTTTCTTACAGTGATCTGCACCTCTCCCAGCACTGTTCCTTAGGTCTCAGGGCACAGCCTTCTGTGAAAGGAGAGCCTCTGTTGGGAACAGACAGCAAGGAGGAGCCCTTGTCATTCAGATCACGGATGCCAGAGCCAACCTTCTTCTCAGGGCCCACTTGGTGAGGAGCCCAGTTACTCCTTTCATGAACTGAACAGATATTCTTCTCCTCCACTGGAAAGACATTGAAGAGAAGGTTCTGGTGAAAACACACCCTCCGTTTTGGGTTTTAATTTTTATGCTCACAACAGTAGGAAAACAATTCTCCAAGGCAGAGAGTGGAAGGGCTACCAGAAGGACTTCTTCCCTGACTTCCAGCTGTGGGGTAGGGTCAGGTAGGGGCAGGAAGAGGGGGACAGCAGGCTTCTTGCCTCCCCTTCCCGCATCTTTCCAATTGTACAGACATTGGAAAATGCCCTGAAAAGAGCAGAAGGAAGAGTTAGAAAAAAAAATTAAGTTAAAAAAAGTTTATTAGGGGAGGGGCAAGATGGCTGACTAGAGCCAGCCTCTGATGGAAGCTCCTGTCCAAAGGAAAGGATAATGTCCAGAAAGTACCCAATAAAGTGGAAGACTGGGAGCTGAGCTGAGAAAGAAGAGTGATAATTGCAGGTCACCTCTGCTGAGGTAAACTGTGACTCCAAGAAAGCAAAAGTCAGGTTTTCTACAGGTGAGCAGTGAACTGAGGACCTCTTGTCTCACCCCATGAGTAAGAGCTGTAGGAAGTGGGGTCTACTTCCCCAGAGGGACCCTGTTGTGACCCTGTGCACTCTCTTGCCAGGCAGAAAAATTGAACTCATGTTTTCCCTGCCATTCTGAACTTCCAGTCCACCATTCCCCTCTTGCCTGATGAACCAGAAGCCTAACCCCTGCAGAAACTGTGGGAGGAGGCTCATGAGCAGCACTCCCCTGCCCTGCCAGACCAAGCGCCCCATGTGCTCCCTCCCCCCAGCCAGAGCCTCATGTCCTGTGCCCTTCCCTCCACACTCCACCCTGCAGGAGCCACCACACCACACCCTCCGACCTGGCCAGCATTGTAAGCCAACTTGCCAAAGTCACCAGGTGCCAGGCACTGCCAGAACTGTGTACAGCATACCCCACCCTGGCCCTGCTGCTGGATCCATGTGCATCGTGCTCCCAAAGTTGCTCCTATAGCCAGAACTCCCTGGCTGTGGCAGTCACCTGGGAGCTGCACAGAGTCACTTCCCACAAAGATTCAGCAACAATAGAGCCATCCTGCCAGGGTCTACTCTTGGAGACACACCTCCCCAACTCTGAGGACTGCCAGAGGAAACCAGAACTTGATCTATAAGGATACCAGTGCTACAGCACAGTGACTGAAGGAGAAAAGCATTTGCTGACTTGTTACCCTCAGGATTAGACTGAGTCCAAGTGGAACACTCGCCAGTGACTATTGAGTACCTGAGGCAGGCAGGCCTCAGCTCCCCCAGGTGACTGGTGGCAGAGGGTATTGGCCAGGCTGTGGGAGCATTGACCCTCCTTTGACTCTGACAAGTGCAAAGCCGCAGCACATCTGCTTATTGGAGGGAGCAGGACCTCAGCCCTATGCGGTCACCAGTGACTGGGTGTGAAAGAAGAGCAAGGTGAAGAAAAAGACACAGCCCCTTGGTCCAAGTCTGCTACTGGGCGGGCCTTTCTGTCTTCACAGAGCACTGGAGTGAGCCAAATTTGAGCAGCCAGTAGACCTCCACCATCTAGTTGCTGGAGACCTTTCAAATTCTCCCACTTGAGAGTTCATACTGACTGGGTCAATTGGTTTGGAACTCCTAACCTGGGCCAATCACCCAAGGACCCTCTTGGGTGGTACCCTGGTTGTATGATAATGGCAAGGGTTCATTTTCCTCTTCCAGTTGTTGTCCATGGGAGGTGGGATATCTTAGTTGCTTGTATTTCTCCATAGCTAAGACTTCACCAGAGTCACTGATCCACCTGGACAAAAACCAGCTGAATACAAGACAGAGCCACCTAACCCCACCATGCCAAGCAGATTTCCACAGCCTCAGACTGTAATAGTGTACAGGTCCTGTACAAAGCCATAGGGGAAAAGCTACAGTCATCATTCCCAGATCCTTGACAAAGGACTGGTAAATCACAACTCCAGGAATTCCCAATACAATTTCACTTTACCTGCCCATCTAGCCAATGGTGAAAAACAATCATGAGGTGGAATCAGCAGAAAAACTCTGGCAATGTGAATAATCAGAGTAGATCAACTCCCCCAAGGAACAATATAGCAGACACAGCACAAGATCCCATTCATAAACAAATGGCTGAGATTTCAGAAATTGAGTTCAGAATTGGATAGCAAATAAGATCAACAGAATGGAGTAAAGATGGAATTAGAATTTCAAAGAGTAATTCAAAAGATGTCTCAACAATTCAACAAATTCAAAGACAAAATCACCAAAGTTTCTGACACATTGAGGCAAGAACTCTACAGCCCTCAAAGATCTGAGAAATAAAGTAGAATCCCTCAGTAACAGAACAGAGCAGGCAGAAGAAAGGATCTCTGACATTGAAGACAAAGCTTTTGAATGCTCCCAAATGCTCAAAGAGGAAAAAGGTAGAGAACAAAAATGCATCTCAGAGAGCTCTGGGATAATTCAAAGAGATCCAATATTTGCCTTATAGGAATTCCTGAAGGTGATGAGGTTGATGCAAAGGATACAGATGCTTTACTCATGAAATAATCAAAGAGAATTTTCCAGACATGCCAAGAGATTCTGAAATTCAGATAGCAGACAGTTTCAGAACACCGGCACGACTCAACACAAATAAAAATTCTCATAGACACATTATAATTAGCTTTGCTAAAGTTAATATGAAGGAGAAAATTCTGCAAGAAGCCTGATGTAAGAAAACCACAACCTACAAGGGGAAGAACATTAGAATGACTGCAGATCTCTCTGCTGAAACCTTTCAAGATAGAAGAGGGTGGTCATTGACCTTTAATTCCCTTAAACAAAATAACTTTCAACCCAGGATCCTACATTCAGCTAAACTGAGTTTCACTTATGATGGAGAAATTAAATACTTTAATGACATTCACATGTTGAAGAAATTTGCCATAACTAAACCAGTTCTCTGGGATATTCTCAGACCTATCCTCCATAATGACCAGCACAATCCTCCACCACCAAAGTAAACTCACTCAGAAACTCTTGATCACAACTTCCACAGTGGCAAAAAGGCTTTAAAATGTCTGCTGGACTTTCGAAAAACTCAATACCCAAAATGCGATCAGGCTTATCAACACTCTCAATTAATGTGAATGGCTTAAATTGCCCTCTAAAGAGGCACAGGTTGGCTTACCGGATACAAAAACTCAGGTCAGATATCTGCTACATTCAAGAATCTCACCTTACCTAAAAAGACAAGCATAGACTCAGGGTGAAGGAATGGTCATCTATAATTCAGGCAAATGGAAATCAGAAAAAAACCAGGTGTTGCATTTTATTCACAGATACAATAGGATTTAAACCAACAAAAGTAAAGAAAGATAAGGATAGTTACTTCATATTTGTTAAGGGCAACACTCAACATGAGATTTCAATTATTAACATTGATACACCCAACCAGAATGTGCCTCAATTTATAAGAGAGACTCTAACAAACATGAGCAATGTGATTTCCTCCAGCACCATAGTAGTTGGAGATTTTAACACTCCTTTGGCAGTGTTAGATAGATCTTCCAATAAGAAGCTAAGCAAAGAAATTTTAGACTTAAACTTAACCATTCAACATTTGCATTTAACAGACATCTACAAAACATTTCATCCTAACAAAATTGAATACACATTCTTCTCATCAGCCCATGGATCATCCTCCAAAATTGATCACATCTTAGTTCACAAGTCTAACCTCAGCAAATTTAAAAGAATAGAAATCATTCCTTGTATTTTCTTGGACCATGATGGAATAAAAGTTGAACTCAGTAACAACAGGAATCTGCATATTCATACAAAAACATGGAAACTAAATAATCTCATGCTGAATGATAGCTGAATCACAGATGAGATTAAGAAGGAAATCACCAAATTTTGGAACAAAATTATAATGAAGACATGAACTCTCAGATCTTCTGGGATACCTCAAAGGCAGTCCTAAGAGGGAACTTTATAGCACTACAAGCCTTCCTCAAAAGAACAGAAAGAAAAGAAGTCAACAACTTAATGGGACATCTCAAGCAACTGGAGAAGGAAGAACGTTCCAACCCCAAACCCAGCAGAAGAAAAGAAATAACCAAAATTAGAGCTGAATTAAATGAAATTAAAAACAAAAGGATTATACAACAGATCAATAAATCAAAAAGTTGGTTTTTTGAAAAGGTCAATAAAATAGATAAACCTTTCACTAACCTAACCAGAAGAGTAAAATCCCTAATTTCATCAACCAGAAATGACAAAGGCCAAATAACAACAGAGTCCTCCGAAATTCAACAAATCCTTAATGAATATTACATAAAACTCTATTCTCAGAAGTATGAAAATCTGAAGGAAATATATCAATACTTGGAAACATGCCACTCTCCAAGACTTAGCCAAAAAGAACTGGAAATGTTGAACAAGCCTATAACAGGTTCTGAAATAGCATCAACTATAGGAAATATCCCCAAAAGGAAAAACCCAGGACCAGATGGCTTCACGTCAGAATTCTACCAAACCTTTAAAGAGGAACAAGTACTTATATTACTTAACCCTTTCCAAAACATAGAAAAAGAAGGAATACTTCCCAACACATTCTATAAAGGAAATAACACCTTGATACCCAAACCAACAAAAGACCCAACAAGAAAAGCTAATTATAAACCATTATCTCTAATGAACATAGATGCAAAAATATTCAACAAGATCCTAGCAAACAGAATCCAACAACACATCAAACAAATTATACATCATGACCAGGTAGGTTTCATCCCAGGGTCCCAAGGATGGTTCAATATACATAAATCCATAAATATAATACATCACATAAACAAAGTAAAAAACAAAGACCATATGATTCTCTCAGTTGATGCAG
>NW_003852476.1:402993-409280 GCF_000181295.1 Otolemur garnettii | reverse complement strand
CAATATCCAATACTGACCTTTGAATATCCAATATTGAATGGAGTAAAATTGAAATCATTTCCACTCAGATCAGGAACCAGGCAAGGTTGCTCACTGCTTTCTAACATTGTAATGGAAGTCTTAGCCACCACAATCAGGTAAGAGAAGGCAATCAAGGGGATCCAAAGAGAACGAGAGATCAAACTTTCACTCTTCACAGATGATATAATTATATATCTGGAAAACCCAAGGGAATCAACTACAAAACCCCTAGAAGTAATCAAGGAATATCACAACGTCTCTGTTGTCTTTATATATACCAACAATAGTCAAGGGGAAAAAACAATCAAGGACTCTATTCCCTTTACAATAGTGCCAAAGATGAAATATCTGGGAGTGTACCTAACTAAGGATGTGAAAGATCTCTATAAAGAGAACTATGAAACTCTGAGAAAAGAAATAGCTAAAGATGTTAACAAATGGAAAAATATACCATGCTCATGGCTGGGAAGAATCAACATTGTTAAAATGTCTATACTACCTAAAGCAATCTACAGATTTAATGTGATCCCTATTAAAGCACCTCTGTCATACTTTAAAGACCTGGAAAAATTAGTACTTCATTTTATATGGAAACAGAAAAAAACCTTGAATAGCCAAGACATTACTCAGAAATAAAAACAAATTGGGAGGAATTACACTTCCAGACTTCAGACTATACTATAAATCGATAGTGATCAAAACAGCATGGTACTGGCACAAAAATAGAGGTAGATATATGGAACAGAATTGAAAACCAAGAGGTGAACCCAGACACTTATCATCATTTGATTTTTGATAAGCCTATTAAAGATTTAAATTAGGAGAAAGATTCCCTATTCAATAAATGGTGCTGTGTGAACTGGCTGGCGACCTTTAGAGGACTGAAACTGGACCCACACCTTTCTCCTCTAACAAAAGTTGACTCTCACTGGTTAAAGGAATTAAACTTAAGACATGAAACTATAAAAATTCTGAGAGTGCAGGGGAAACACTTGAAAAAATTAGCCTGGGGGAATACTTTATGAGGAGGACCCTCTGGGCAATTGAAGCAACATCAAAAATACATTACTGGGATCTGCTCAAATTAAAATACTTCTGCACTGCCAAGAACACAGTAAGTAAAGTAAATAGAAAGCCCTCAGGGAAAAAAAAAAAAGCCCTCAGAATGGGAGAGGATTTTTGCAAGTTATAGTTCTGACAAAGGTCTAATAACCAGAATCCACAGAGAACTCAAACTTATTACTAAGAAAAAAACAAATGATCCCATTTCATTGTGGGCAAGAGACATGAACAGTAGCTTCTCTAAAGAAGACAGGTACATGGTCTACAGACACTTGAAAAAATGTTCATCACCTTTAATCATCAGAGAAATGCAAACCAAAACCACTCTGAGATACCATCTAACTCCAGTAAGAGTAGCCCACATCAAAAAATCCCAAAACTACAGATGTTGGTGTGAATGTGGAGAAAAGGGAACACTTCTACACTGCTGGCGGGAATGCAAGCTAGTACGTTCCTTTTGGAAGGAAGTTTGGAGAACACTCAAGGATCTAAATGTAGCCCTGCCATTTGATCCTGCAATTCCTCTTCTAGGTGTATATCCAAAGGACCAAAAATCATTTGGCAATAAAGATATTTGCACCAGATTGTTCATTGCAGCTCAGTTCATAATTGCCAAGTCATGGAAGAAGCCCAGGTGCCCATTGACCCATGAATGGATTAATAAATTGTGGTATATGTATACCATGGAATACTATGCAGCATTAAAAAATGGAGACTCTTACCTCTTTTATGTTTACATGGATGGAGCTGGAAAATATTCTTCTTAGTAAAGTATCTCAGGAATGGAAAAAAATATATTCAATGTACTCAGTACTACTGTGAAACCAATTTATAATCACTTACACTTGCATATGAAAAATGAAACACAACTATAGCCTAGGATGAAGGAGGAAAGAGGGGAAGGGAGGGAGTGGATAGATAGAGGGAAGGTTATTAGGGGTACCACACCTATGGAGCATATTGCAAGTACACATTGGATCTACCAGGTCTAGAACACAAATGTCTTAAGGCTGTAATTGGGTAAATGAGGTGAAGGCTATGTTGATTAGTAGGATGTAAGCACTCCAATTTGTACAAATAATCAACACATTGAATCTCATAATGGCATAAATGTATTCATAATTTATGTACAAATGACTTAATTTAAAAAAAAGAAAAAAATCCTAAAAAAAAAAGTTTATTAAATCTTATTTCTATAAAAATATTTTCAGTATCTGTAGTATCTGTAACTGACCCCAAGAACCTTGTTGAAAAGAGAGCAAACATGAAAATCTGTGCCAGGGAATTGCAGGAATATTAAAAGATGTCACATTCTTCAAGTTAGTTTGAGGGCTAATTGATTTCAGGACTCCTCAGAGCCCTCAGTGTAAGAATGAGCATTGTGACTCTTGTCCTCTAAAGCTCAGTCCCCAACCCCTGGGCCATGAACTGGTGACCATGGCTTATTACATTTGTAATCTGTTAGGAACTGGGCCACACAGCAGTTGGTGAGCAGCCATCAGCCAGCAAAGCTTCACCTGTATTTACAGCTGCTCACCATCACTCACATCACCTCCTGAGCTCTGCCTCCTGTCAGAGCAGAGGTGGCATTAGATTCTCATAGGAGCAGAAACCCTACTGTAAACTGAGCACATGAGGGATCTAGGCTGTGTACTCCTTATGAGAATCTGATGTCTGATGATCTAAGGTGGAGCCGATAGTGATGCTAATGCCTAGACTGTTGAGTTTCAGGAAACAAGCTCAGGGTTCCACTGAGTCTGCATTATGGTGAGTTGTGTAATTATTTCATTATATGTTACAATGTCATAATAAAAGAAATAAAGTACATGATAAATGTAAAGTGCTTGAATCATCCTAAAACCACTCTCTGCATCCCAATCCATGGAAAAATTATCTTCCATGAAACTGGTCCCTGGTGCTGCTCAGAGAGCAGCATTCTCAGAAGACACTCCATGAAACACTGACTTAGGAGTGATGACTCACTTCCTTACTTGAAGGTAAATCATGCAGATGAAAGAGTTATCACCTGTTTCTTCAGAAGGCAAAACAAGATCAACATATGTTTAAAAATTATTCCTTTGGGAAATGTAGTCACTATACTGAATGGACAGCTGCACTCCCATGCCACTGAGGCATTATTTACAGTAGCCAAGATATAAACACAATGTAAGTATCCAACAATGGATGCACACATTTTTAGAATGTGGTACATGTACACAATAGAATACTACTCAGCCTTTAAAAAGCAAGGAATTCTGTCATTGGCAACAACATGGATGAATCTGGAGGACATAATGTTAAGTGAAATAAGCCAGATGCAGAAAGCTAAGTACTGTATGACTTCCCATCTTGCTTGGGTCCCTACCAATATTTCCTTGAATTACCTCTCACATAAGCCTCTCACAACCAAATCCTTGTTTTCAAGGTTGCTTCTGGGAAAACCCAACCTTGACTCAACCTCCCAGTCTCTGGAAACCTACAACTTAAGTACACATGGCCAAAACACTTCCACCTGAGATTTTTACCCTAGAGCAAGTACAGAATTAAGGACAGCACAGAATTCATTTGATGGCCACCAGCATCAGCTGCAGAAACCCTTTGGCAGCCCTGCCAGGTACACTCTGGCTCCCTCACCAGGACATCTCTGGGTGTGGCTTTAACTGTGATCCATTTGATACAATAAAATTTTTCTTTCCATTTATGATACTCAGAGTTAGATTATTTTATCTGCATCAAAGAAATAAACTAAATGCAAACCTCCATTCTTACACAATGGCCCCTATGGGGACCAACAATGCTAGTGTTGGAATTTGATCACACGAACTTTAAAGTTGAAAAGAACACTCAAGGCCACCTAGGACAGTCCTTTTCATCACAGGTGAGAAAACTGAGGCTCAACAAGGGGAAGAGCCTGATTTACAGGTGAACAGGGACATAAGAGGCAAGAGCCAGACTTGTGCCCACATGGTGACAGTAGGCACTTGAAGGTAGATGTCTGGGTTTGAGGCCCCACTTGCTGCTTGTGTGATTTTTGAGAAAGTTATTTAAGTCCCCTAAGCTCCCATTTCCTCATCCATACAAAGTTGTGAGCATCAGTGAGATCATCTACACAAAGCATGGAGCATGGTGTTCATTAGGAAGCCTTTGGCTCTAACAGGAGACTCAACCAAAAGTATCATTTTATACATGCACATCTATGGAATTATTATCTCACATCACAAGATGTCCCAGGGCTGTGGAGCAGTTCTTTTCAATATCCTTGAGAACTCAGATACTCTGTGGTTCTGCTGTGCCATCTCCCATGTGTCTTCCAGTCCAAACAGCAGGAGAGTGAGAGAACAGTATCCCCTGCCCTCAATATGCTGATTTCAAGGAGAAAAGCCCTCCCCAGAAGCCCTCTCCATCTCATTGGCAGATTAACATTACATTCCCACCTAATCTAATTCCTGGCAACAGGAATCCAGTCAGCTGACTGGATTAGCCCCAGGCTACATGCACCTGCTAACACTGGGATTCAGTCTCCTGTTAGTAACACAGACTGGGTGGGGCCACCTAGACATGGGGCTCTTCAGGGAGAATGGAGGTTGGCCTGGAACAGCTGCTGGTGAAGACCAGCAGCAACTACAGCAGCCAGGTACACAAATGGTGCTGAATAAATGCTAACTATGTTTACTATAGTGGGCCGTTATTTCTAAAATTTCAATTCTTTTTTGATTTAAGGCTACTTGTCCTTAAAAGGTAGAATTCTCTTGAAGTAGATGTAACATCACCTTAGTTGTTTTTTCCTTTTGTAAAGGGAAAAGGTGGCTGTGGAGCTAGGGAATAGGGGGAAATATGAGGATGCAAGGAGAGACTGGAGGAAGAGGCCTGATGGAATGGAACCACCTAAGACCTGCTCCAAGCCAGGCTTAAAAGAACGAACCTCACACTTGTACCGTTCCTCATGGCATCCAAATTCCCACTTGTCCCAAGAGACTTTTCAGTGAAGAGCAAGTCAGAAAACAAATCCTATCAGAGCTTCCCCTCATTGCACCTCTTCCTACACCAGGCAGCAGCCAGTGTAGTTGGTGACTAGTCAGGGAGGGCCAACCACACTCCCCCAGGTCCTGTCACAGTGCACATCCTAACCCTCCCTGAACATCTTTCACTTTCAAGCTCCTTGCCTGGGCAGTGGACTGTGAGTCAGCACTCTGTGTGGCTGGTTGAGCAGCACCTGCTCCTTCAGGAGACAAGCAGTCCTCAGGGGACAGAGGGGACATTTCCCTGAGGACTCTCACTGAGGAGAGCTGTAGTTTCCCACCTCAGGTCCCTCCAGCCTATACTGGCGTTCCCCAGAAGGCCCAAGAGGACCCTGGGACTCCACTGAATGCAGATTAAGTGCCATCTGGGCCAGCAAGCCTGCAATTCCATAGTCCATCTCTTCTTCTCTTGGGGCCTTGGGGTCATTTGTCCCCTGGCTTTTGCTCAGCCTGGCCTGACACTGGCTCACCCTCTGAGCCTTACAGTTCTCTGTTCACCAGCAACTCCTTGAGACTCCTAACTCAGACATCCCCAGAGAGGGAATCTGATTGACACAGTTCTAGGGTCCGTGGCCGGGCTAGTCTCCCTGAGAACGGAGGATTGACAGGGGAGAAGGGAGCTGGGTAAAGTGTGTCTAGGAGAAGAAAAGAGAGAGGGGGAAGAAAAGAGAGAGGGGCTGAGCATTTACACAGGGGCCTTAGCCAGAGGAATAGGATTTCCCCAGGGCTTTTCTAGGAGAGGGACTCTGAGGAGTGTGATTGTGAATTACAGCTAAGCTTTAGATTCTAAGGTATGGTGTTTTTGAGGGTCCTGGCATCGACCCACCATCTTCCTCCTTGTTCATGCCCATTTTCTAGGTTTTACTACTAACCAATAATAGAGAAAATAAAATAACAAAGGTAGGAATTTGCAAAGGCCACAAAGCTTCCTAAATTCTAACCATGGGAGCCCTGGGCTAAAGATTCTGCCTCCCTTCTGCTGTGGCCAATGAAAATCTCTTTGGGATAGAATTGGAAAAAGAATAACAATCTAAGCCTAAACCCAGCAGAAGAAAAGAAATATCCGAAAATAAATAAGAGATTAATGACATTGAAAACAAAAGAATCGGCTCGGCGCCTGTGGCTCAAGCGGCTAAGGCGCCAGCCACATACACCTAAGGTGGCAGGTTCGAATCCCCAGCCCGG
>NW_003852476.1:374450-400906 GCF_000181295.1 Otolemur garnettii | reverse complement strand
CTTCCACAATGATGCAAAAGATAAAACTAAGCAATGGACTCTCACAAAATAAGATGAATAGAACACTACCACACTTATCAATTATCTTAATAAATGTTAATGGATTCAATTCCCCACTGAAGAGGCATAGATTGGCTGACTGGATTAAAAAACACAAGCCCTCCATTTGCTGCCTGCAGGAAACACACCTAGCTTCAAAAGACAAATTAAAACTCCACATTAAGGGTTGGAAGACAATTTTTCAGACAAATGGAATTTAGAAGAAAAGAGGAGTTGCAATATTATTTTCAGATACATGTGGATTTAAAGCAACTAAAGTTAAAAAAAAAAAGATAGTCACTTTATATTGGTCAAGGGAAAAATACAACAAGAAGACATTTCAATTCTAAATATTTATGCACCCAATTTAAATGCTCCCAGATTCTTGAAACAGACCTTACTCAGTCTGAGCAATATGTTCTTCTATAATACCATAATAACAGGGGACCTTAATACTCCTCTTGTAAAGTAGGACAGATCCTCTAAACAGAAATTAAACAAAGATATAAGGGACTTAAATGAGACCCTAAAGTAACTGTACTTGATAGATGCATATAGAGCACTCCATCCAAAAGATAAAGAATATACATTCTTCTCATCACCCCATGGAACATTCTCCAAAATTTATCATATCCTAGGACACAAAACAAACCTTAACAGAATCAAAAGAATTGAAATTTTACCTTGTATCTTCTCAGACCACAAGACACTAAAGGTGGAACTCAACTCCAACAAAAACATTCAACCCCACACAAAGGCATGGAAATTAAACAACCTGTTGAATGACATTTGGGTGCAGGAAGAAATAAAAGAGGAAATTATTAACTTCCTTAAGCAAAACAACAATGAAGACATAAGCTACCAAAACCTGTGGGATACTGCAAAAACAGTTTTGAGAGGAAAATTTATCGCTTTAGATGCCTACATTCAAAAAACAGAAAGAGAGCACATCAACACACTCACAAGCCATCTTATGGAATTGGGGAAAGAAGAATAATGTAAGCCTAAACCCAACAGAAGAAAAGAAATATCAAAATTAAATCAGAGATCAATGAAATTGAAAACAAAAGAATCATTCAGAAAATTAATGAAATAAGGAGTTGGTTTTTTGAAAAAATAAATAAAATAGATAAACCTTTGGCCAGACTAACTAGAAATAAAAAAGCAAAATCTCTAGTAACCTCAATCAGAAATGATGAAGGAGAAATAATTGATGCCACAGAGATATAATAGTTCATCCCTGAATACTACCAGAGACTCTATGCTCTGAAATTTGACAATGTCAAGGAAATGGATCAATATTAGGAACCACACCCTCTCCCTAGACTTAGCCAGGAAGAAACAGACCTCCTGAACAGGCCAATTTCAAGCACTGAGATTAAAGAAACAATAAAAAACCTTCCAACAAAAAAATGCCCTGGTCCGGATAGCTTCACACCAGAATTCTATTAAACCTTCAAAGAAGAGCTTATTCCCATACTACAGAAATTATTCCAAAAAATTGAGGAGGAAGGAATCTTCCCCAACACCTTCTATGAAGCAAACATCATCCTGATACCAAAACCAGGAAAAGACCCAACTAAAAAGGAGAATTTCAGACCAATTTCACTAATGAATATAGATGCAAAAATTCTCAACAAAATACTAGGCAATAGATTACAGTTTATCATCAAAAAAAATCATACATCATGATCAAGCAGGTTTCATCCCAAAGATGCAAGGTTGGTTTAATATATGCAAGTCTATAAATGTTATTCACCATATCAAAAGAAGTAAAACCAATGAGTATATGATCCTCTCAATAGATGAAGAAAAAGCATTTGATAAAATCCAGCATCCTTTTCCAATTATAACACTGAAGAATATAGGCATACATGGCACATTTCTGAAACTGATCGAAGCTATCTATAACAAACCCACAGCTAATATTTTACTGAATGGAGTTAAACTGAAAGCTTTTTCTCTTAGAACTGGAACCAGACAAGGTTGTCCTCTGTCACCATTACTATTCAACATAGTGCTGGAAGTTCTAGCCAATACAATCAGACAAGAGAAGGAAATAAAGGGTATCCAAATGGGAGCAGAGGAGGTCAAACGCTCCCTTTTTGCTGATGATATGATCTTATACTTAGAGAACCCCAAAGACTCAACCACAAGATTCCTGGAAGTCATAAAAAATACAGTAATGTTTCAGGATATAACATCAATGTCCACAAGTCAGTTGCCTTTGTATATGCCAATAACAACCAAGATGAGAGGCTAATTAAGGACACAACTCCCTTCACCATAGCTTCAAAGAAAATGAAATACCTAGGAATATATCTAACAAAAGAAGTGAAGGACCACTATAAAGAAAATTATGAACCCCTAAGAAAGGAAATAGCAGAGGATATTAACAAATGGGAGAACATACCATCTTCATGACTAGGAAGAATAAACATTGTTAAAATGTATATACTTCCCAAAGCCAGATGCCATGCCATTTCTATTAAAATACCAACATTGTACTTTCAAGATTTTGAAAAAATGATTCTTCATTTTGTATGGAACCAGAAAAAAAAACCCATATAGCTAAGGCAGTTTTTACTAATAAAAACAAAGTCAGGTGCATCAGCACACCAGATTTTAGGCCATAGTCAAGACAGCATGGTACTGGCACAAATTTCTATTTGGAATCAAATAGAAAACCAGGAAATGAAACTAGCATCTTACAACCACCTAATCTTCAATAAGCCAAACAAGAACATACACTGGGGGAAAGACTCCCTAGTCAATAGAATGGTGCTGGGAGAACTGGATATCCACATGTAAAAGACGGAAACTGAACCTGCACCTTTCTCCATACACAAAAATTGATTTGAGATTGATAAAGGACTTAAATTTAAGGCATGAAATAATAAAAATCCTCAAAGAAAACATAGGAAGAACACTGGAAGATATTGGCCTGGGGAAAGACTTTATGAAGAAGACTTCCATGGCAATTGCAACAACAACAAAAATAAACAAATGGGACTTAATTAAACTGAAAAGCTTCTGTACAGCTAAGGAGACAAAACTAAAGCAAATAGACAACCAACACAATGAGAAAGGATATTTGCATATTTTGAGTCAGACAAAAGCTTGATAACTAGGATCTATAGAGAACTCAAATTAATACACATGAAAAAAGCCAACAATTCCATATATCAATGAGCAAGAGTGATGAATAGAACCTTCTCTCAAGAAGACAGACGAATGGCTAGCAAACACAAAAAAATGCTCTTCGTTCCTAATTATTAGAGAAATGTAAATCAAAACCACCCTGAGATACCATCTAACCCCAGTGAGAATGGCCCACATCACAAAATCTCAAAACTGCCCATGTTGGCATGGATGTGGAGAGACAGGAACAATTTTACACTGCTGGTGGGACTGCAAACTAATACAACCTTTTTGGAAGGAAGTATAGAGAGCCCTCAAAGAACTCAAGCTAGACCTCCCATTTGATCCTGCAATCCCATTACTGGGCATCTACCCAGAAGGAAAAAAAAATCCTTTTATCAAAAGGACACTTGTGGGCAGCACCTGTGGCTGAAAGGAGTAGGGCACCGGCCCCATATACTAATGGTGGCAGGTTCAAACCTGGCCCCTGCCAAAAACTGAAAAAAAAAAAAAAAGTGACACTTGCACTAGACTGTTTATCATGGCTCAATTTACAATCGTCAGAATGTGGAAACAGCCTAAATACCCACCAACCCAGGACTGGATTAACATGCTGCAGTATATGTATACCATGGAATGGTATTCAGTCATTAAAAAAGTTGGAGACTTTATGGGCAGTACCTGTGGCTCAAGGAGTAGAGTGCCGGCCCCATATACCAGAGGTGGTGGGTTCAAACCTGGCACCAGCCAAAAACTACAACCACAAAAACAAAAAAATGATGGAGATTTTACATCCTTTGTATTAACCTGGATAGAAGTGGAACACATTTTTCTTAGTAAAGCATCATAAGAATGGAGAAGCATGAATCCTATGTATTCAATTTTGATTTGAGGACCTAGTACACAGTGGGTAGTGGGGGAAGAAGAGAGCAGAGGGAGAGAGAGAGAAGGAGGGAGAGGGTGTGGGAAAGGAAGAGCAGAGAGAGAAGAAGGGAGCAGGTGGGAGAAGGGAAGAGCAGAGAAAGAGAAGGAAGGAGGAGGATGGGGTCTCAGTGTGTGACACACCTTTTGAGGCAAGACACAATCCTAAGAGGGACTATACTGAATACATGCAATCAGTGTAACCTGGTTTCTTGTACCCTCAATGAATCCCCAACAATAAAAAAGAAAGAAAGAAAGAATATCTTTGGAGTTTTTCCTTAGGTCAGGACTCAAATTTCTTCCTCTCTTGAGTTCCAGAATTAGAGACAAGAAGAAAGCGAGAAAAGTTGCAAAGAGTACATCTCCTCTCTCTCAGATGTAGAAATGGAGACCCAAAGGCAGTGGGGTGACCTGCCAGATTGTGGGAACTTGTCTTAGAATCATGGGGCTGGCCTGGTGCCCCAGTGCTCCAGCGGCCTCTGCATAGCTGCCCAGGGCTTCAGATGGTCTTACCAAACACCAAACACAGACTGCAGGGGGACAGGGGTCCCTGTCCTTGCAGCTAGTACAGACCTCAGGGAGCATCTGGAACTTCCTCCCTCTTTGCCTAGCCGTTGCCCCGCTTAGAACTCAAGTTAGTCACCCTGCCCATGAGAGAAATGATGTTGCTATTGCCTCTGAAAGGGAACCTGCCAAAATCAGTATCCATGAAAAACGAATCAAGGTAGGGTTAAAAAAAATTACCAAGGTGAAGACTGGCTCCAACTACAGGTTCCCCAAAGGAGGGAAAACTTCAACTCATGGATAAAATCTTCAGCAGTGCTGAACGAACAGCTGCAGCTGCTGAGCTGCTACCCTTTCCCTGGTTGCGCCCAGGTGGGGAGGTGAGGACCTGGGCACACACCAGGCCCTATGCTCACGCACATGGGCCTTGGGCAGTAAATCCACCCATCTGAGGTGCCTCCCACACTGCGCCATACAGGACTGCAGGCAGGTCCAATGGGCAAAGTCTGCAAGGGGCCCAGCTCTGAGCTCTGCATGAGTTAGTTGTTGTGGGTATTGGGCCAGGTGTGCCTGGATCCTCCCACAACACCCCTAAGCAAAGCAAGCTGTTTTCAGCAGCTAAAAGCAGAGGTTTGGTTGGACAGAATCACCTAGAATTCACATCATAGTTGTCAGAAATGGACAGTCATCTGTCTACCATGGGGTTTTCAGCCTCAGCACTACTGACACTTTGGGCTGGGTGATTCTATCCTGTGCATCATGGGACACTTTACTAGTCTTGCTGGCTACCAGACACCGGTGGCATCCTCTTCTGGCTGTGACAACCAAAAGCTTTCCCAGTCATTGTCAAATGTCCCCAGGGAGGCAAAATCCTCTTGCCGCCTCCCGACCGGCAAGCGGCGGCGGTTTGGGGAGTCAGTGTATGAAAGGGGAAAATAAATAAGACAAGACAGACACATTGGGAAAGGGACTGAGCCGAAGCTGTTTATTGTAATAGGTAGGGGTTTTTATAGGTTTAGTTAGTGGGGGAACGAGGGGTACTTCTAGATTTGGTTATGTATGTAGTCCTGGTTTGTGATAGGCTAGTATTGTGAGGATGAAGTAGGAAGGAGGTGGAGAGTGATATGAGTAAATTTCTTTGGAATGTGTGCACGTGTTAAACCGCCTCTGGTCTTTTGTATCGTTTTTCTTAATCAGCAAGGTCACTAGGCGCCTCCGTCTAAGATGTACTTTCACTGGAATGTGCTGTAATATAGTTGTTAACCCTTACACCTCTTTCAGTGAGAACCACTGGTCTGATGTAATATCTGTAATGAATTTCTTAGCAAAATCACAGAATCTACCTATATTTTCTGGTTTAAAGAATCACCTGCCCAGGATTACCTTTTTCTGTTAAGCCTTGGGAGAACATTCATTTCATGTTTTTTACAAGGACTGCATTCTAGGGAAGAAAACCAGCAAGGGAAGTCATTTGGTGAGCTTATAGCATTGTGGTTTATGAAGCTACTTCTACTATGTGCAGATGCTTCTATTACAGCTAACTTCTGCTTCATAGGGTGGTGAGGGGGGCTGTGGTTTAACCTCTAACCTTGAGCTAGGGCCAGATGTTCACAGGAAGTGCCAGCAGACCTGCACCAGAGCATTCTTTCCAGGGATATTTATCACACTCTAATTCAACCTAACCAAGCCATTGTTCTACTTCCAGGAGCCCTTTAAAAAGAAAATAAAAGGATAATGGGTAGCAGAATGAACTGAATCTCTCCTTTTCAGGTCACCTTCTGATCTTGTGACCCAGGCTCACTAAATGCCTGGTCTCTGCCCTCTCCCCCCATTACAAAGAAAACAGCAGGCTGTGTGAAGGTACACCCTGGGGCTGGGTCACATCTGCTGAGAGGGCTCAGGCCCTTCTAAGACCTGGTGCCTCAAAGCTGCAGAACCCGGTCCCTCCAGGTGCAGGGGACTGAGGTGGCTCCATACAGGCCAGGAGAGGCAACATGGAGACACCAAAAGAGAACCTGAGCCCTGGCTGGAGCCTGGGCCCAGACAGAGGGAGGCAGGGAGTGGCTGTGGTAGGGAAGGGAGACCAACTGGAGCCAGAATTCGCTGAGCACTTATCACATTCCTAGTGCTTCCTTCAAAATCACCTCCTTGTCACCACAGTGTGGAAGGGAGCTATGGTGCCAGTGTCCTCAGTGACCAAACTCAGAGGCATCTGGCCAGCTGAGACCAAAGACAGATGTGTCCCTCTGCAGAGCCCAGCCCTTTGCCACACTAGTACCTCTCAGCTCTGGCAGCAAAGAAGTTACCTGAGAAGCTTTAAAAAACACAGATGGCCAGGTGCCAGCTGCCATCAGGTACATGGGAGTCCTGGCAAGTAAGCTAGCTACACGTTCTCATGGTAAAAGGCCCTCAGTCCGACACCTACCAAGCCCCACACCTACACAGCCCCACACCTACCAAGTTCCACACACTACCCATTCACACACCTACCCAGTCCCACACCTACACAGCCCCACACCTACCCACTCCCACACACTACCCACTCCCACACCTACACATCCCCACACCTACCCAGTCCCACACCTACCCAGTCCCACACACTACTCAGTCCCACACCTACCAAGTCCCACCCACTACCCAGTCCCACACTTACCAAGTCCCACACACTACTGAGTCCCACAACTACCAAGTCCCACACACTACTCAGTCCCACACCTACCCAGTCCCACACACTACTCAATCCCACACCTACCCGGTCCCACACCTACACAGCCCCACACCTACCCACTCCCACACACTACTCAGTCCCTCACCTACCCAGTCACACAACTATTCTGGCCCATACACTACCCAGTATGACAACTACTCAGTCCCACACCTACCTAGTCCAGGCCTACTCAGTCCTACACACTACTCAGTCCCACACCTACCAAGTCCCACACACTAACCAGTCCCATACCTACCTAGTCCATACCTACTCAGTCCTACACCTACCCAGCCCGACACACTACTCAGTCCTACACACTACTCAGTCCCACAGCTACCCAGTCCCACACCTACTCAGTAACATACACTACTTGGTCCCACACAAAACCAGTCCCAACCTACCTAGTCCACACCTAGCCAGTCCCACACCTACCCAATCCCACACACTACCCAGTCCCACATGTACCCAATCCCGCACCTAACTAATCCCACACCTACTCAGTCCAACACACTACCCAGTTCCACACACTACTCAGTCCTATACCTAATAGTCCACACCTACCCTATCCCACACATTACTTAGTTCCACACACTACCCAGTCCCACATGTACCCATTCCCACACCTAACTAGTCCCCCACCTACTCAGTCCATACTTACCCAGTCTGACACCTACCTGGTCCACACCTACCCAGTCACACACCTACCCAGTCCACACCTATCCAGTCCCACACATACATTGTCCACAACTACTCAGTACCACATCTACTAAGTACCACACCTACCCAGTCCCACACATACCTACTCCACACCTAACCAGTCCCACACCTACCTAGTCCATGCCTATTCAGTCACCTACCCAGTCCCACACCTACCTAGTCCCACACACTATTCAGTCCAACACCTACCTAGTCCATACCTACTCAGTCCACACCTACTCATTCCCACTCCTACTCAGTCCCAGACCTACCCAGTCCCACACCTACCCAGTCCTACACCTACCCAGTCAGACACCTACTAAGTCCCACACTTTCTTAGTCCACACCAACCCAGTACCACACCTACCCAGTCCGATACCTACACAGCCCCACACCTACCCAGTCCCACACTTCCCGTATCCCACACACTACCCAGTCCCACACCTACCCAGTCCCACACTCTACTCAGTCCCACACCTACCCAGTCCCATGCATATCTAGTCTACACATACCCAGTCCCATGCCTACCTAGTCCAACACACTACTCAGTCCCACACCTACCTAGTCCACACCTACTTAGTCCAAACCTATGCAATTGCACACCTACCTAGTCCACACCTACTCAGTCCCACACCTACCCAGTCCCACACACTGCTCTGTCCCACACCTACCTAGTCTACACCTACTCAGTCCCACAACTACTCAGTCACACAACTACCTAGTACCACACATTACTCAGTCCCACACATACTCAGTCCCACAGCTACCTAGGCCACACCTCCTCAGGCCCACACCTGCTCAATCTAAAACCAACCCAGTCCCACAGACTACTCAGTCCCACACCTACTCATTCCCACACCTACTGAGTCTCACACCTATCCAGTCCACACCTACTCAGTCCCACACAATACTCAGTTCCACACCTACCCAGTCCCACACAATACTCAGTCCCACACCTACTGGTCCACATCTACACAGTAACAAACAGTCCCACACAATATTCAGTCCCATACCTACTGAGTCCCACACCTAGGCCACACCTACACAGTAACAAACCTACTCTTTCCCACACAAACCTAGTCCACACCTACTCAGTCCCAAACACTAGTCATTAGCACATCTACACAGTCCCACACCTACCTAGTCCACACCTACTCATTCTCACACCTATCCAGTCTCACACCTATTTAGTCCCATACCTACTCAGTCCCACACCTACCTAGTCCACACCTACTCAGTCCCACACCTACTCAGTCCCACACCTACTCAATCCCATACACTACTCAGTCCCACACCTACTCAATCCCACATCTACCTAGTCCTCACCTACCCAGTCCAACACTTACTCAGTCGCATACCTACCCAAACTCACATTTACCCAGTCCACATCAACCCAGTCCCACACCTACCTAGTTCATACCTACTCAATCCCACACCTACCTAGTTCACACCTACTCAGTCCCACACCTACCTAGCCCACACCTACCCAGTCCCACACTGACCTAGTCCCACACCTACCTAGTCGACACTTAGTCACACACCCACTCAGTCCCACACACTACTCTGTCCCACACCAACTCAGTCCCACACCTACACAGTCCCAGACACTACTCAATCCCATACCTACTCAGTCCCACACCTACATAGTCCACACCTACCCAGTTCTGCACCTACACAGTCCTTTACACTACTCAGTCCCACACATAGCCAATCCCACACCTACCCAGTCCCACACCTACTCAGTCCCAAACACTACTCAGTCCCACATCTACTCAGTCCCACACCTACCCAGTCCCACACACTACTCAGTCCCACATCTACCTAGTCCACACTTATCCAGTCCTACACCTACCCAGTCCCACACTTACCCAGTCCCACACCTACCCACTCCCACACACTACTCAGTCCCAACCTACCCATTCCCACACCTACCCAGTCCCACATCTACCCAGTCCCACATACTACGTAGTCCAACACCTACCCTATCCCACATACTATTCAGTACCACACCTACCCAGTCCCACATACTACTAAGTCCCACACCTACCCAGTCGCACCCCTATCCAGTCCCACACCTACCCAGTCCCACTCCTACTTAGTCCCACATCTAACCAGTCCCATATCTACTCAGTCCCCCACACTACCCAGTCCCACATCTACCCATCCCACACCTCCCCAGTCCCACACACTACCCAGTACCACACCTATTCAGTCCCACACACTACTCAGGCCCACTCCTAACCTGTCCCACACCTACTCAGTCCCATACACTACCCAGTCCCACACACTACTCAGTCCCACACTTATTCAGTCCCACACCTACTCCATTCTACCCACTACTGATCCCACATTTATCCAGTCCCTCACCTACTCAGTCCCACACCTAACCAGTCACACACCTATCCATTTCCACACACTACTCAGTCCCACACCTATCCAGTCCCACATCTACTGATTCCCCCACCTACCCAATCCCACACACTACTCAGTCCCATACCTACAAGTCACACACACTACTATTATCCCCATAATACTCAGTCCCACACCTACCCAGTCCCACACACTACTCAGTCCCACACCTACAAGTCACACACACTATTCAGTCCCACACCTACCCAGTGCCACACCTATCCAGTCCCACTCCTACTCAGTCCCACACACTACTCCATCCCACACCTACCAAGTCCCACATACTTCTCAGTCCCACTCCTACTCAGTCCCACACCTACCCAGTCACACACCTATCCAGTCACACACCTATCCAGTCCCACACCATCTACACCCCTCACCTAGGGAGCCTCATAGCTACCTATTCCTAGACCTACCCAGTTCCACACCTAGCAAGACTACAGCTACCCAGTCCCATACCTACTGAACCCACACCTATTATTTCTACACCTACTGATTCCCATATCTACCCAGTTGCAGCCCACACCTCAGCAGGATGTTAGGTGAGTCAGTTGCACAGTGAAGTTGAACTTTACTAGGTAACATATTTCCTTTTTCAGCTTCTGGTAAGTGCATGCTGGACTGGGTAGCTGATTGCCATGAGAAAAAATCTCAAGCTGTCAGTGGCTTAACAGTTATTTCTTTCTAGTTCATATCACTGTGTGACATGAGGTTAAGGAGTTTCAGTCACTCAGGGACCCAGTACTTACATCATCCGCTAAGGAAAGAGAGGTGTGGAAGGCCAGAGGAGAGAGCTCCCAGGGGTGGAAAGTGCTGTTTCTCCTTCCTGCCTGGTACCAGAAGCTAGAATTCATGAGGAGGCCCACCTGACCACAAGCAGTGCCCCATGTGGTCTCCACCTGCCCCCTGGCAAAGAGGAGGAGCCTACATGCTGTAGGCAGGGGCAGGTCCCGCCTCTCATTACCTGATTCCTCTCTCAGCCTCTCCATCCCATATTCCATCTGTCTGCCTTTTGGTGCTAAGTTATGTCCAAATCACTAATTTGCCCTTAAATTGAGTCCAGATCATGGGTTGTCAAATGTTTTATTATAGGGTTAAGGGCCATGGGGGTCTTTGTGGCAACTGTTCAGCTCTGTTGTAGCTCAAGAGCAGCCCAAGACCATACACCAACAAATGGATGCAGCTGTGTGCTAATAAAACTTCATTAACAAAATCAGGCACCTGGTCTGCAGGTTGCAATTTGTTGATCCTGAGCAGACCACTGCTGTGATTTGAATGTGTTTTTCTTGCAAAAATTCATGTTGAAAATTAATCCCCATTGTGGTAGTATTAAGAGGTAAGGTCAGGTTGGGAAGCCAAAGAGAGTGCATCACTTGAACTCAGGAGTTCAAGACCAGCAAGAGTGAGACTCCATCTCTAATGAAAATAGAAAAATAGCTGGGTATTGTGGTGGGTGACCTGTAGTCCTAGCTACTTGGGAGGCTCAGGCAAGAGGATCACTTGAGTCCAAGAGTCTGAGGTTGCTGTTACCTATGATGCCACAGCACTCTACCAAGGGCAACAGAGTAAGAGTCTGTCTCAAAGAAAAAACAAAAGGAGTTAGGGCCTTTGGGGGAGTGATTAAGTCAGGAGAGCTCTGCCTTCATGAATGATTTAGTGTCTTTATAAATGAGGCTTCAAGAGAATTTGCCTGTCTTTCCCTTCAGTCCTTCTTCCAAGTGAAGACACAGCATTCCTGCCTTCAGGAGGACGCAGCAACAAGGAACCATCTGGGTAGGGAAAACTAGGCTCTTACTAAACACCAAACCAGCTGGCACCTGGATCTTGGACTTTAGGACTCCAGAAATAAGAGAGAAATAAATTTCTGCTCTTTGTAAATTACGCTGTCTCACATATTTTGTTATGCCAACAGAAACAGATCAAGACAACCACTATTTAACCCAGCCTGCTGACTTTATTTTAATTACTATATTTTGTATTTTTAAAATTTCATTTCTTGGCTCGAGGCCTGTGGCTCAAGTGAGTAAGGTGCCAGCCACATACACCTAAGCTGGCGGGTTCAAATCCAGCCTGGGCCCACCAAAACAACAATGATGGCTGCAACCAAAAAAAATAGCTGGGCGTTGTGGTGGGCGCCTGTGGTCCTAGCTACTTGGGAGGCTGAGGCAGGAGACTTGCTTGAGCCCAGGAGTTGGAGGTTGCTATGAGCTGTGATGCCACAGCACTCTACCCAGGGGGACAGCTTGAGGCTCTGTCTCAAAAAAAAAATTCCATTTTTTGTTCAAATCTGCCTATTCATTTTCATAAGCTCTTGCTTTTGCTTTATGGATTCTTTTTTTCCCTTTATTTCCTTGAGGTTTATTTCACTTCACTGTATTGTCTATGACTCTCCGGGGGTGATGACAAACAGCTGAGCCTCTCTGTCCACTGAGGTTCCTGCTGCCAAGCTTCCAACGGGAAGTAGAAAGAACTCTTCCAAACAAAGTTTGAAAACCATTACTCAGTCTACATATTATCTCTTTGGCCAGATCATTTTAATGCCTAAATCAAAATTTGCCATATTTTTAATTACAAAATAAGCACAATTAAAGAGTAGTAATCACTAGCTTGTCACAGGGCTGAATGACCTTCTAGTAAAGGGGAGCCCTCCCCAGCACAGAGCAGCCTGTGCAGGAAGGTACTGAGCCTCTTTCAACACCATTTTCATTGTCTATGGGCAAGGTGGTAACAATGCCCACCTTCTGGAAATGCCATGAAATTGAGCTGAAATAATGTGACAACACTTGGCGCACATTAGCTACCAGCCAAACATTTTCTTGGGAAAGCACAATCTGATGTTCGCATCTTATTACTGCCATCATAATCTCATTGGAAATCTCTTCTTGATCATGAGATGTGTTCTACTTCAGCACAGAATGAGTCCGACGCTTCTAAAAAGCCTTCTCATGCAGGTGACCTGTCATATACTCCCCACCAAACTTTCCCCAGAGAAACACCCCCAAGCTACTCCAACGAAACAAAGCACCTGGAAGCTCCTGGGCCCCAGCTGGTCCCACACACAGTACAGCACTAATAACATGCTGTGGCCCCCAAAGACCCCAAGATTGATCTACTCATTCAGCCCTTGTGACAAAGTTCCCCTCATAGATGAGCCCAAAGCTTCCTCCATTATCTGAAAGATCAAGGAACTGTCTTCATCCCCTTCCTGCCCCAACACTGATGGCCGACTCTGTTTTGTTTCAAGAAGCCCATTTTCAACTGTTCTTCACAGTTGAAATCTAGTTCTGAACCTTTGAAGTGACATTTATTGCAATCTTGGGAAAGGTTCAGTGGAGGTGAGAAGTGACAGGTAATAAGTGATGGTAATAAGTCAAAGGCTGCTCAGTTCTAATTTAAGGGCAAACTATCACTGAGTCAGCCTGGCCCCTCAGCAGCCAGCTCTAGCAGCTTGTAACTTCATGTTAACGGTAAACAGGACTGCGATTGTGACAATTTCTTCAGCTGCTAGGATGAGCTGTCAGATTCTGTTCGCTGCTTACACTTGACATCAGTGGCTGGTCAGCAGAGAGGCACGTTAACAAAGCCTTTCAGCCCTTCGGCCCTAATCACAGTCATGAAGCCTTCCTCTATACCTTGTCTGCCCTGCTGCAGGTGCCCAGTAGGGGTTGGAATAGTGTAGAATTGACTGTCCAATATGTGTGACCACGTGCCACACAAGTCATCCAAACTAGGTAGTGAGAATTGACCTGTGCTAAAATAGCAGTGTGAAGTGAAACACACAGGAGTCCAAAGATTTTGTACCAAAAAAAATGTAAAATGCTTTATTCATAATCTTTTATACTGATCCTATGTGGATTAATGAAATACTTATTAAAAGTAATTTCACCTGTTTGTTTTTACTTTTTTTCAACATGCAGATGAGAAAACTTTTATTTTGGTTTAGAGACAGAGTCTCACTCTGTCATCCTGGGTAGAGTGCCATGGCCTCAACCTAGTCACAGCAACCTCAAACTCCTGGGTTCAAACAATCCTCCTGCCTCAGCCCCCAAGTAGCTGTGACAACGCCTGGCTAGTTTCTCTATTTTTAGTAGAAACAGGGTCTTGCTTGTACTCAGGCTGGTCTCAAACTTGTGAGTTCAGACAATCCACCAGCCTCAGACTTCCAGAATGCTAGCATTACAGGTGTGAGCCACTGCCAGCCTATAAAACTTTAAATTACATATGTGGTTTGCATTATTGGCTATTATATTTCTAGCAAACAGGCCTAATTTGGAAGGTAGGGTGGGGAATTAATTGCTGGAAATCCCACATTGCTCTGACTCTTCCTCTCAGTTCAGATTGTGAACAAAGGGCCATCAGAAGCCATTGCTGACTTCACAGTTTCTTTGTTGGTTAGGATAGAACAGTGGTTCCAAACTTCAGTGAGCATAAGTGCTACACATTGAATTGTGTCTCCTCAAAATTCATATGTTGAAACCTGAGATCTCCTCCCTAACTCCCAACTGTTTTTGAAATAGTGAGTGCCTTTAAGGTGACAAAGTATAAATGAATTGTAAGGGTATAGCCCTGATTCAAGTCAAACTGATGGGTACCCTCATAAGAAAAGGAAGAAATAGCAGAGCTCTCACCCTGAGATGTGAGGGCACAGTGAGAGGGCAGCATGCGAGGGCCAGGAGGGCAGCGTGTGAGGGTCAGGAGGGCAGCATGTGCAGGTTGGGAGGGCAGCATTTGAGGGCACAGTGAGAGGGCAGCATTGAGGGCCAGGAAGGTAGCATTTGAGGGCCAGGCAGGCAGCATGAGTGGGTCAGGAGGGTATCCTTAACTAGGGACTTCCCCCTGTGGAGCTTGACCTTGGCCTTCCAGCTTCCAGAACTGTGGGAAAATTAATGTCTTTTGTTTAAGCCCCAAGTTCATGGTGTTTTGTTGTGGCAGTTGGGGCAGACCAAGAGGGTAGGTACCACCTGGTGAGTTTGCTGCACAGGTCCCTAGGCCCTCTTCCTGAGAAACAGTGATTCTACTGACCTGGAATAATCCTGGGAATTCGCTTTTTTAAAACAAACATTGTACCATCTTACATACATGAACCATACTTTGGGATACCTTGGACTAAAAATAACAATTTCCTAGACTCCTGTTGGCACTGTTGCAGCCAAGAATGGAACACCTAATTCTACCCCTTCATAGGCACCAAATTATAATAGTTTGATCATGACCGCCCTCTCCTGGTAAAGTATTTTGGAGCACACAACCTGCCAAACATGTATACTTACTGATACATTAGATATGCCCAACTGTACATCACATACCGAATATTAGTAAAGTTTGCTTTTTAAATAAAATAAACGTAGGAAAGAAGTTATGCTGTGTTCAGTCTGGATCCCAATGGGTTGTCTTCGCCCTGTGAGTAGCATGTCAGGGTCAGGAGGGCAGCCTGTGGAGGTGTCTCACTGAACAAAGATGATACTCTCACATTTCCTTGCCTTTACATGACATTCCCATCTGCAATTTGCACCCTTAGAAAAGGCATATTTAGGGCCAGACACGGTGCCTCATGGCTGTAATTCCAGCACTTTGGGAGAATGAGGCAGGTGGATAGCCTGAGCTCATGGATTCGAGACTAGCCTGAGCAAAAAGCGAGACTCCATCTCTACTGAAAAAATAGAAAAACTGAGGCAAGAGATTGCTCAAGCTCAAGAGTTTGAAGTTCTTGTGAGCTGTGACACCACAGCACTTTATGGAGGGTGACAAAATGAGACTCTGTCTCAAAAAAAAAAAAAGAAAAGAAAAGAAGATACCTATTCATGCCTTGTGATCTGGCTCATAAATCTCCTGTGCAGTTCTGTCCTTCTGTCCACCTGTCACAGGGCAGCTGTTCCCTCTGCTCCCCTTGCAGCACCTCTATACAGATGCCACCACTACTGACTTGTGGATATTCAGATGACTTTTCCACTCCTTACACACATGGACTGGGCTTTACTGATCTGTTACACCTGCTCCTTGTACATAGTTTCTAGCAAATGGTATGAATCTTTCTAATGTTTGTAAAATGAATAACCAAAGAATGAAAATGCAAACAATCCATACTGTCCACAAGCCATCTCCCTCTGTCTCTGTGGAAGAAGAGTCACCCACATGAAAGGGGGAGAAATAACACATAAAAGGATGCAGTGCAAAAAGACTTCTAAAAACTTAGTAATTTTTTTTTCCAAATCCAAAGAAGAGTTTAATTCACAGTTGTGTTAAATTAAGAGGCATGTCCCTTTATTTTCTTCTGTTTTTTCTTTTTAATTTATTTCTCATTGGGGATTCATTGAGGGTACAAGAAACCAGTTTACACTGATTGCATTTGTTAGGTAAAGTCCCTCTTACAATCAGGTCTTGCCCCCAAAAGATGTGGCACACACCAAGACCCCACCCCCCTCCCTCCTTCCCTCTCTCTGCTCTTCCTTTCCCCACCCCTCCCTCCTTTCTCTCTCAAGTCTGGGTTTACAAAAACGTGTATAATTCACAGCCAAGCTGGGAAGAAAGCAAAGGGAACCGTCTAAGTGACCAGCAGCACAAAGAGCAGACAAGGGGGATTTTTAAAAAACCAATCTTTTTAAAATTGTTTAATTGTCCTAATTAAGGTCAGGATCCTCCTGGCAAAGTAACAATGGATAATTTGTGGCAGGTCTCAGTGCATCTTGGAGTCTTTGCAGGGCAGAGCAAAGAAACGTGGGGAACAAAAGTGCTTTAGCATCATTACAAGTTGTTGTCTCTACCCAGGTCTGCACTGCAGAAAATGAAGACATCACCTGGCCCAATTCAAGCCACAGGAGCTGTGTGCCTAAAAGCATCACCCTCTGGAAAAACAGACCTGGCTTGGGGTATAATAGCAGGTGTCTTCCCTAAATTCAGAGCAGCCACACTGCTTAGCGATTTGTCTTGCCTATTCCTACCTGCTCGAGCATCTCCTCTGAGTGAGTGCAAACCAGCTGCTCTGGCTGGAAGAATTCACCAAGCACTTGCAGGTGCCGGGGCCCAGGTCAAAGAAGCAAATATGTTGTCACTTCCTTGTTCACACAAACTGTCCCTCTCGGCAGGGAGAAAGTAAAGTAAATCATACATAATCAGTGTATCTTTTCAGACCCACTTAAAAAGATCAACCCAATGATAAGTTGAAAAGTAAAATATTAAAGTCTGTTTATAAATCACTTTTCAAGGCAATTAGTGTTAGGCCTGGGCTGTGATGGAAAACACCAGTTAACTCCTGGCAAATTTCTGGGCCGCAAGCCCTCAACAAAATGGAGTAAGTCTGTTTCACTCCCAAGATAGATGGGAAAGTACTCACTCACTTCTTGCTTGGCTAACTCCTGGGCCTAGGAAATGAACTGACTCTCCCCAGACCGACCTTTAAAAAATGCCAGGTGGAGAGAATACTGAGACAAAGATATATGAAGGAGAAGTACTGACACTAAAATGTGTAAGAAAATATTAAAACAAAGAATGTATGATGTATGGCTAACCACAACATTTTGCTTTTGTATAATGCTTGCTTGCTACCCTACCCAGATGCACCTGGACAGCCTTCATGCCAACCAGGATGCAGACTAAACCTTAAAAACCTGACTCCTTAAGTATTCGGGGCTGCTCTCAAAAACCACATGTTGGGACACTGAGGCAGTCACCAGCTGGCTCTTCAATAAAAGGACTCTGCTGTAAATTTGACTTGTTAGGCAGTGTGGCCTTTACGGAACTCCCAGACACTACATTAGCAAATAACATTAACAGGTAGAAAGGTTTCAATATTGTTCCCCCAAGAACAGGGTTGCCAGATGTCACAAATAGAAACACAGGACACCCAATTAAATTTTAATTTCAGATAGACAATGAGTAACCTTTCAATATAAGAATGTCCTAATCCTGCATGCTTCCTGCATTTTATCTGGCAACCCAGCCTCAGAGGGGAAAGTCTCTGTTGCAGAGGGGAATTGTTCCTTCATGGGGACAATTTCTCTTTGTGTTTTGGAAATGCTTTCCCATTAACTGAGAGGCACATGTTAATAAAATTTAAGTCTGAGAACTGAGTTATCTGAGTTCTCATCTAGATTACTCACTTGTTCAGTTATTAATTTTTTTCCCAAATATTCTTTGTATATCCACTTGCTACTATGTGCCATTTACTGGGTTAATTCCCAGACTTAAAACTTTTTTTAAAAGGTGCTGGAGAAAAGCACAGTCCCTGGCTTCTTGGAGTTTATGACACCCTTATCCGCTCTGTGTCCTATTTTACCATTCACAGAATGAAGTGGCCAATCACCTCAGGACTGTGCTTCACACAGTATGGTCTATGCTAATAGATGTTCCATCCAAGAATATGTCTGTGGCAAAAATATAATAAATGCTGAGTTTAAAGTTACCGTAAATCTTGTAAACATTTTAATGTGCTTGTGATCATTGGTATCTCTGGATGGTGACTCACTCCAGAACTGTCCTTTCAAGGAAGCCAGTGCCTAAAACCCTTTACAAGTCTGGTATTTTGTGATTCTTTTCTTGCCTTCTCTTCCACCTCTGCCTAAATTTTCCTTCATCCATAAAGATCCAGGCCAAATACCCCCTCCTCTGGGAAGCCTTTCCTTCCTTCCCCATCCCTATCACCAATGCCTGTACCCGCACACCCCACCGAGCAAGGTAGTTCCATCTGGCTCACCTGTGCTTCCCAGCAATAAGCCTGGCCCACAGAGTAAGTTATAAAATAAATCTGCTTTGTAGTAAGTAAATTAATGAATTGCCATGTCTTGCCCCTTTTAGAAGTTTCTTTAGAGAAGGTGTGAAAATGTGAGGTTTTACTCCAACAGGAGCACCGTCCTCCTCCAGCTCTCCAGCACTAAAGAACTGAGTCAACATGGCATTTATGCTGTGTGCTCTGGAGGCATTGGTCCCCTCCCCATAGTGCTGGCTTGAGAGGTGCAGTGACACTGATACAGTAACATTGCTGCCCCAGCCCTCCCACAACTGTACAAAAGCACATACACCCCCTTATTAGATCCCTTTCTGCTCACACGCCTACAGTGAATTTTACTTCTTATTCTGAACCCTGGCTGAGACAGGAATTGCTATCATTATACCCACTCTCTGGAAGAAAGAGCTAAGGTACAAAGAGATTAATTTATCTATTAATCTATTAAGTGCCAATCTATTAAGTGGCAGAGCTGAAGCCAAAACCATTTCTTATGCTCCTCTACATGAGATCAGGCAGAGCAGAGTTACCAATAGAACTCAAGCAGAACAAACTGGCTTCATTGATTGGACAACTACTTAAAACTACCAATAAAATGTAGAACAGGTCACATGAATTATGGCATATCCACATGATGCAATATTATGCAGACATTAAAATAATGTTGAGGCTCAGCGCCTATAGTTCAGTGAGTAAGGTGCCAGCCACATACAACAAAGCTGGCAGGTTTGACCACGGTCTGGGCCTGCTGAACAACAATGACAACTACAACCAAAAAATAGCCAGGTGTTGTGTTGGGCACCTGTAGTCCTAGCTACTCAGGAGGCTGAGGCAAGAGAATCGTTTAAGCCCAAGAGTTTGAGTTTGCTGTAAGCTGTGATGCCACAGCACTCTATGCAGGGCGACACAGTTAGACTCTGTCTCAAAAAATAAATAAAAATATTAATGTTGTACAAAACAAGAATAAAAGAATGTGATGTATAGCTCTGTGTTAAGTCTGAATGCCTGGATGGAATGAGCAATTTTGTAAGACAATATGTATCAAAATTCAAAGAAGTGATATAAGGAAAAAGTGCTTAACAACTTTAACAGCAATTACAGAATTTACAAATGAAAAAAAAAAAAAGGCCCCTAACTTAGATGGATCATAGAGGAAGCCTTTTAAATTTTCAAAGTACTGATCATTCTACTTTTACCAGTTCCAGAGCAGAAAGAAGTAAACCTGTCCAGTTCTTTTCAGAAAATCTGAATACCACTGACTTCAAAACCTAGCAAAATCTGAGTAAGAAGACCACAGCAGCATAATGAAGGAGAGACACATTACATGGGTTTTATTCCAAAACTACAAAACAATCCAATACTAAGAAATCTGAGTCCCCACATTAATAGGTCAAAGGAGGAAAAAAGTGTGATCATATAAATACATGCCTGAAAATGAATTCAAGAAAATTTAAAACTCTTAATGAAGTGGGATGGTATGGATTAGAGGAATTTGTGATAATATTGAACATAGTAAGTATATTTAGAGAGGAAGGGTAAACACATAAATATACAGATCTCAAAAAAGCCAGTGGTGAATTACCATAGAAATATTCCTGTTAGAATCAAGAAGGAACATTGTCTGCCATCTCTGCTACTGTCTAGAAATAGTCTGGCAGTTAATGCAATTAAACAAAAGAACAAATGTGACTTTCAACAACTACAAAACTCTACCACAGAAGGCCAGTGCTCCAGTCGTTGCTCCACAGACTCAGTGTGATGCCAGCCAGCCCTTACATGGTCAAGCCTCCCTCCAGATGTTCACCCTCTGTTCACACCTCCTGAGACCTTGGAATAAACAGTCATGAAATGAAGAATATTGACACTCCTTCTCCACACTGTTAGTCTGAATAGTTTCCCAGCACATGTCCCAGGAGCAGTTTCTTCTTGCTTGCTGGGGATGTCGTGGCTACCCCAGACCCAGCCTGCAGTTGCTCCACACCCAGCTCCACCTCCTCTCACGTGCATAACACACCCCTGCCCTGGCCTTCTTGAGGACCAGTGGGTCAAGATGTGCCTCTTCCCAGTAGCATGTTTTGTGACTAGCAGCTTTCTAAAGCCGAAGTATCTTACCTGATAGGAGTGACACTAGAGGAAGGAATTTCAGGTAATAGTGGGAGACGCATGAGGTCCTTGAGCTGGCAGGGCCCTTGACTGGGCTGTGGTGCCCACCACCATGTAGGTGTAAGGGCATCCTGCACCTGGCTGAGGCTTTTTGTTGCTTACTAATATTCCATCTACTGTATGTACCCCAAATGGAAGTAACTTGAAATGAACAAAAACTAAAATCATCAAAATTAAATATCATGTAAGTCCTGAGCTTCCTGGAAAGTAAGACAAAAAACAAAATGTAGTATGTAATATATAGGTGTCCCAAAGGTAGTTCTACATAGGGAAAGTGGGAAATTGTAGCTAAATGTACCTTGATTTACAAAATATACATTGCAAAATTCAACAAAGCGGCGGCCAACACATATGGAATATTTTGTAAATATTTTGTAAAGTTTTGTCATGAATATTTTGTAAATAAATGTCCATTTGGCTACAATTTCCCATTTTCCCTGTGTATAACCATTGAGACACCCCTTCCTTCTCCTTGCTTGTTAGACTGCACTGTCAGCTTCTTATAAGAAACAAAGCTCTTCTTGTCATCACATTCCAGAAGACAGACACACACACACATCCAGATATCTCCTTCAGAAAAGTCCCATGCAAAGTTATTTGGTAAAAATTCTGCGACAGAGCACAAGGACTCGGTCATAATGAAACTGTGAGTAATAACTCTTTAGAGAGGCACTGACATAGCAGAAAGACAAAAGCAGGTGAGATTTTTTAAAAACTGCCTAGCTCGGTCACAGTGGTAAAAGAGTTAGTGTGTGCACAGAAAGCCGGACACACCTGAATGAAGGCTCCATACAGGGTCTTCTTCTTCATTTTTATTCATCAGTGTAAATGTGTGGCTTATTTTCAATTCTTCTGTGTTGAACTTAGTGAGATGCAATGACCAAGTTCCAAGACAACGTCAAATCATGGGTGCCTCTGATTAGAAAGCAGCATCTCTGTTTTCAGGATTATGTGCTGTCATTTTTTTTTTCAGCCATTACTGATACAGCGTCAAGCTGTGAACTTCTGCAAGGCTGGATGTAATCCATGCAACCAATCTTCTTTAACAAACTAATCACCTCTCCCCTTTAGGAAGTGCATCATACAGAGCAGTGGTGACAACCATGACAAGTAACAGTGTCTGCAAGACCCACTGGGCTTGATGCCATCCAAGTGCAGCTAAGGAAACGTTAACTATGTTTAATGATCTTTCCAATTAACATTCTCACTGAGGCAGGCAGGGCCGGCCACAATCCTTTTAAGACAGTTCTCAAACATTTTGTTCCTAGAAACCCTTTACACTCTTGAAAGGTTTCATAAAGGACCCAAAAGAGCTTTTATGTAAATGTATTGTAAGTGTTGATATTTGCCATTAGAAACTAAAACTGAAAAAATTTCAAGTATGTATTTGTTAATCTTATTAAAGAATAAACCTATTATACACTGACATTCTAATAAAATACAACTGTATTTTCCAACACAAAAACATTAACAAGAAGACAAGTATTGTTTTACAGTCCTGCAAAGGAGACGGTGGACTCCTCTCACATCTGCTTCTGTGTTCAACCTGTGCTGGCATCTGGAAAACCCAACCATACACTCAAGAGAGTGTGCAAGTGAACAGGTGAGTAATGCCTTCGTAGTGTTGTTAATGAGATCGTTCGGCCCTCACTAACACACTGAAAGTGACCCAGAGAAAACTGGGGTTCTCAACACATTTTGAGAACTGCTGATTTGAATAAAAGGAAATTTAAGTTTACTATCTGGAGAAAAAAGCACTAGAATTAGAAAAGTAAAAGTTTCATCCTAGATAATAAGCTAGATGGAAGTAGAAAGCTCTGTTTGCTTTGAGACACCTCCAATTCATGTTGTAGTAGGGTGGTGGGGTTCGCTCCCTCCAGCCTGGCCCTCCTCCCTGGGTGCTCTCTGCAGACCCTCCCCACAGGGCAATCACACTCCTCCTACTCCTGTGTGCTTGTGTTTGGTTGTCCCATGTGCTGTGTTTGACTTGCCATTGTGGGATAAAACCCCACATACTGTGCGCTCACTTTAAACTCCAGAAGCAGACAGACAGACTTTTGTGGAACGCAACTCTGTCAAAGACCTGGTTACCTTGGCCAACATAGAACAGGGCCTGTAGGTTTGGGCCTAAAAACCCACTTTCAGTGACTCTGGCTATGTGGCTATTAAGCCTGTGAGGAAAGGGTTAAAAGCCTTCCTGCAGAGACACAGCCTAGAGGTTGATAGGTATGTGTGCACTTATCAGAAAACAGCATGGCCTCCAGGTTGTGTAGAAACAAGGGCCATAAACCTGCTTTCTGCAATATAATGAGTGCATAGTAAAACTCCAAAGCTTTACTCCCCTCTTGGTAATCTCAAGTCTCTAGACATACTCCCTTTTGTAGCTGTCTCAAGGTTTCAAACTTTGTATCTCTTTGAAGGTTGAACTAACTTTAGAAAAGATTAGTAGTAAGAATGCTTTGCTTGTCAATTAATAGAGTGTACGTGACCAGCCTACTATATAAGGTCATCAGGAACAATAAAGTTTTGCTACTTGCCACCAATGAGTGGGTAGTCTATCTCTATCATTATAATAATTCCAGGAGCAAGTTTATACCTGTGGTGAAGCTGCCTGTCCCTCACGAAACCATCACGGAACATGCCGTGGCCAATGAAATGAGTGGAAGTTACACACCAAACTTGACAAGCTGTCACATTGTTCCTGCATCTCTCTTCTCTCCATGACACCCACAGTGTCTCTTCAGCCTGGGCCTCAAAATGAAGGACAGATGGAGACAGAGTGGCAGTAACCCAGAAGTACAGTGTTTGCAGTGGTTTGTCACTGCAGGAGGTGACATACCCTATGCTGACTGATACAGATAGGATAAAATAAATATTAAAAAGTAAACATTGAAGAAAATACAGTACTAATTATTCCCACACATTAGAGAACTCTATGTCAGTGTCCTCTATTTTTGTTAACAAATATTTAATTAAATGTAAAAAGCTTTATGGAGTTAGGCCCTGAGCTAGACCGTTTCCAATGGAGGGAGTGGTAGGAAGTGTGGCCTTTAACATAGGCCTGGAGGGGCCGCCTCTGAGCTCTGCTACCCCAGCTGCATGATCTTGGCAAGTCTCTTAGAGCCTCATTGCTCTCATCTGTAAAGTGGAGGTGATGACGCTTCAGATAACTGTGAGGACTGAGTGAGATGATTGGGGAGCAGACAGCAGAGAGTTTTGCACATAGCAACATGTGTGCTCTGAGAAGGCCACTTTCTCTTCTGTCTTTCCACCTCCCACACACCCCCACACCCAGATGAGGGTCTTAGGATTGTAAGCTTAGCTCTATCTACAATGTGTTCCACTTACTTTTTTAGAGTTTAATCTTTCCAAAAGTAAAAAGTATATATGTGTTTGTGTGTGTACATACATACACACATTTAGTCTGTCACTCAACTAATACTAAATACACTTATTTATATATAGTATATATACACTTACTAAATACTATTATTATCCTTGCCTTACAAAGGCATAAGGAATGAGAGTGTAGACGGCTCTTCAAGGTCATATGTGAGCATAGACATTCTACTGCATCCTCTGTGATGATTCATCATATTCAACGGTATTGATGCCAATTTACTTTACGTTCCCTTTTTGGTGAAAATTTTCAAGGTGCATGTATGTTTTTTACCATCACAAACAAGAAACACCCTAACATAAAAATCTTGGTGTACATGTGTAACTACGTTCACAGGGTAAGTTCTTAAAATTGCTGTTAGGTCAAAGAGTACAGTGATTTATTTTCAGAAAGTTCTCCCTGATTTATACCCCAGTCCTTGAAAAGATGTGAAAACTAAGACATTGAGTCTTATGACTGTTTTTTTGGCTACAGAGCAACTCCTTAAACATCGTTTTTGTTTCTGTTTTGTGCATATGTGGTGGTTTTGCTTGCTTGTTTTGCCAAATTGTCAACAGAGCTGAGAACACTTTGTTTTCCTGGATTCTTGATTTTCTGTCCTTTTTCAAAATCAGTAGATATATATAGAGATGACTAACACTTGGAGTTCAAGACCTACCAGGCTACATTGCAGTAACAAAGAAGCCCCAAACCATAATGACTGAGAGCCTCAAAGGCTGACTTCACACTCCACACCACAGGCCACCTGGGGCGGGCTGGGCACTCCACTCACCATGCCACACAGGAATAATCCACACAGGGGTGCAGGCTGACAGGACAGCCAGTCACCATCTTGGGGAAAGGGAGCACTCTGAGGAATAGTCAACAGCAGTAAGACAACACAGAAGGCATGCTTGCAACAGATCTGACTCTGAGCCCCTCCTCTGCTTCTCACTGACCAAGTGGATTTGAATGCAGCCTTACAACTGTAGGCTCAGGCTCCTTATCTGAAAAATGAAAATGCAATTTACCCATCAAATTTCTTTGAATAATAAATGAGATAATAACTATAAAGAACCTACCACATACTAGAGGCTTAATAAAAAAGATTTGGGGTTTTACCACATTAAAAGAACACATGCATGGAGCATGAGGGCTCAATGGGATTTGTGTTTTTGCTCACTTTATCACATAATTCTTGAGATATGTATTAATCCCCAAAATCTACGTGTCTCAAAACTCTCACTGCCACATATTGTGGTTTCTGACAGTTTGATTTTGTACATAGGAGATGATGACCTGAAAGTGACTGAAGAACTGATCCAAAGTCACTCCCTGGTCAAGGAGGCACAACACCCTGCTTTGTGCACCCTGACTTTGCTGCAGCCCTACTCCCCCTGCTCTGCCCTTCTTCTGAGGAGAGATGGAAGAACATACCGCAACCCAGGACAGCGTCCTTAAAGCAACCTTTTAGACAAGAATCAAGTGATTCAAAAGATTACTGTTGTCCTTCACATGCGATGATCACTCTTTCCTTTTTTTTTCCTGTGAAACTTCAAGGAAGACTTTAACTTTTCCCCTATTTTTTAAAAATTAAATCATAGCTATGAACATCAATGCAATCATGGGATATAATGTGCTAGTTTTATATACAATTTGAAATATTTTCATCAAACTGGTTAACATACCCTTCAAGGCATTTTCTTAGTTATTGTGTTAAGACATTTATATTCTACACCTAGTAAATTTCACATGTACCCTTGTAAGATGCACCATAG
>NW_003852476.1:372473-374092 GCF_000181295.1 Otolemur garnettii | reverse complement strand
TTTAAGGCTGCATAATATTCCATGGTATACATATACCACAATTTGTTAATTCATTCGTGGGTTGATGGGCACTTGGTCTTCTTCCATGACTTAGCAATCATGAATTGGGCTGCAATAAACATTCTGGTACAAATATCTTTGTTGTAGTGTGATTTTTGGTCTTCTGGAAATATATCTAGTAGAGGAATTGTAGGATTGAATGGCAGGTCTATTTTTAGATCTTTAAGTGTTCTCCAAACATCTTTCCAAAAGTAACATATTACTTTGAATTCCCACCAGCAACGTAGAAGTGTTCCCTTTTCTCCACACCCATGCCAGCATCTCTGGTTTAGGGATTTTGTGATGTGGGCTAATCTTACTGGAGTTAGATGATATCTCAAAGTAGTTTTGATTTGCATTTCTCTGATGATTAAGGATAATAAGCATTTTTTCATATATCTGTAGGCCATGTGCCCGTCTTCTTCAGAGAAGTTTCTCTTCAAGTCTCTTGCCCACCCTGAGATGGGATCACTTATTCTTTTCTTGGTAATACGTTTGAGTTCTCTGTGGATTCTGGTTATTTAAACCTTTATCGGAGACATAACCTGCAAATATCTTCTCCCGTTCTGAGGGCTGTCTGCTTGTTTTACTTACTGTGTTCTTGGCTGTGCAGAAGTTTTTTAGTCTGTTCAGGTCCCAGTAGTGTATTTTTGATGCTGCTTCAATTGCCGGGGGGCGGGAGGGGTCCTCCTCATAAAATATTCACCTAGGCAGATTTCTTCAAGAGTTTTCCTTGCACTTTCTTCTAGTATTTTTATAGTTTCATGTCATAAGTTTAAAACCTTAATACAGTGAGAATCTATCTTAGTTAATGGTGAAAGGTGTGAGTCCAGTTTCAGTTTTCTACAGGTTACCAGCCAGTTTACCCAGCACCATTTGTTAAATAGGGAATCTTTTTCCCACTGAATGTTTTTAGTTGGCTTGTCAAAGATCAAATAATGGTAAGTAGCTGGGATCATCTCTTGGTTCTCTATTCTGTTCCATACATCTACGTATGTGTTTTTGTGCCAGTACCTTGCTGTTTTGATCATGATTGATTTATAGCATAGTCTGAGGTCTGGAAGCATAATTCCTCCTGCTTTGTTTTTATTTCTGAGTAATGTCTTGGCTATTCAAGTTTTTTTCTGATTCCATATAAAACAAAGCATTACTTTTTCAAGATCTTTAAAGTATGACAGTGGAGCTTCAATAGGGATTGCATTAAAATTGTATATTGCTTTGGGTAGTAGGGACATTTTAACAATGTTGATTCTTCCCAGCCATGAGCATGGTATGTTTTTCCATTTGTTAACATCTTCAGCTGTTTCTTTTCTTAGAGTTTCATAGTTCTCTTTATAGAGATCTTTCACGTCCTTTGTTAGGTAAACTCCCAAATATTTCATCTTCTTTGGCACTACTGGTAAGAGAATAGAGTCCATCACTGTTTTTTCAGCTTGACTATTATTGGTATATATAAAGGCTACAGATTTGTAAGTGTTGACTTTGTAACCTGAGACACTGCTATATTTCTTGATCACTTCTAAGAGTTTTGTAGTAGAATCCCTGGTGTTTTCCAGATATACAATCATATCATCTGCGAA
>NW_003852476.1:347659-371477 GCF_000181295.1 Otolemur garnettii | reverse complement strand
TTGGAATGTTCTTCCTTTTCCAGTTGCTTGAGATGTCCCATTAAGTTGTTAACTTCCTCTCTTTCTGTTCTCTTGAGGAAGGCTTGTAGTACTATAAATTTCCCTCTTAGGACTGCATTTGTGGTATCCCAGAAGTTCTCATAATTCATGTCTTCATTATCATTTTGTTTCAAAAATTTGGTAATTTCCTTCTTAATCTCATCTATGACCTAGCTACCATTCAGCAAAAAGTTATTTAGCTTCTATGTTTTTATATGAGTCTGCAGATTGCTGTTGTTACTGAGTTCAACTTTTATCCCATGATTGTCTGAGAAGATGGAAGAAATAATTTCTATTCTTTTAAATTTGTTGATGTTAGACTTGTGATCTAATTTTGGAGATCAATTTTGGAGTATGTTCCATGTGCTGATGAGAAGAATGTGCATTCAGTTTTGTTACGATGAAATGTTCTGTTAAACCCAAATGTTGAACAGTTAAGTTTAAGTCTAAAATTTCTTTGCTTAGCTTCTTATTGGAGGATCTATCCAATGCTGCCAGAGGAGTGTTATAAACTCTGACTATATGGAGCTGGAGGAAATCAAGTTGCTCATGAGAGTCTCTCTTATAAATTGAGGCATTCTGGTTGGGTGCATAAATGTTAATAATTGAAATCTCATCATGTTGAGTTTGCCCTTAACAAATATGAAGTGACATCCTTATCTTTCCTTACTTTTGTTGGTTTAAGGCCTATTGTATCTGCAAATAAAATTCCAACACCTGCTTTTTTCTGATTTCCATTTGCCTGGAATATAGATGACCATCCCTTCACCCTGAGTCTATATTTATCTTTTAAGATAAGATGAGATTCTTGTATGAAGAAGAATATCTGGCCTGAGTTTTTGTATCCAGTTAGCCAGCCTGGGCCTCTTTAGAAGACAATTTAAGCCATTCACATTAATTGAGAATATTGATAAGCCTGGTAGAATTGTGGGTATCGAGTTTTTCAAAAGTCCAAAAATATTTTTAATCCTTTCGCCACTGTGGAAGTTGGAATTTGATCAAGAGTTTCTGAGTGAGTTTACTTTTGTGGTGGAGGATTGTGCTGGTCATTATGAAGGATAGGTCTGAGAATATCCTGAAGAACTCATTTAGTTATGGCAAATTTCTTCAACGTGAATGTCATTAAAGTATTTAATTTCTCCATCATAAATGAAACTCAGTTTAGCTGGATATAGGATCCTGGGTTGAAAGTTATTTTGTTTTAGGAGATAAAAAGTCAATGACCACCCTCTTCTAGCTTGAAAGATTTCAGCAGAGAGATATGCAGTCATTCTAATATTCTTCCCCTTGTAGGTTATGGTTTTCTTATGTCTGGATGCTTTCAAAATTTTCTCCTTCATATTAACTTTAGTGAAGTTAAGTATGATGTGCCTGGGAGGTGTCTTATTTGGGTTGAGTTGTGCTGGGATTCTGAAACTGTCTGCTATCTGAATTTCAGAATCTCTTGGCATGTCTGGAAAGTTCTCCTTCATAATCTCATGAATGAGGCCTCTGTGCCTCAAGCAACTTTGTCACCTTCAGGGATTCCTATAAGGTGAATATTAATTTTCTTTGAATTATCCCAGAGCTCTCTAAGAGAATGATCTGTTTTTGCTTTCCATTTCTCTTCCTCTTTGAAATTGTGGGACCATTCAAAGGCTTTGTCTTCAATGTCAGAAATCCTTTCTTCTGCTTGCTCCATTCTGTTACTGAGGGATTTTACTGTATTTCTCAAATCTTTGAGGGCTGCAAATTCTTGTCTCAATGTGTTAAAATCTTTGGTGATTTTGTCTTTGAATTCATTGAATTCTTGAGACAACTTTTGAACTGCTTCTTGAATTTCTAATTCCAACTTTACCTCCATTCTATTAATCTTATTTGCTACCCAAATTCTGGATTCAATTTCTTATATCTCAGTCATTTGTTTATAAATGGGATCTTCAGTTGTGTCTGCTGTTTTATTCCTTAGGGAAGTTGATCTACTCTGGTTATTCATGTTTCCGGAGTTTTTCTGCTGATTCCGCCCCATGATTATTTTACACCATTTGGCTAGATAAGCAGATAAGGTGAAGTTGGGTTTGGGAGGCTCCTGGAGTAGTGATTAACCAGCCCTTTACCCAAGAGCTGTGACTGGTGTCTGTGTCTTATTCCTAGAGCTTTGCAAAGGACCCATACAGTGCTATGGCCTGAGACACTGGAGACTTACTTGGTGTGGTGGGGCTAAGTGGCTCTGTCTTGTTTTTAGCTAGTCTCTGTCCTACCCTAGTGAATCAATTACTCTGGGTTGAAGTCTCAGCTGTGGAGAAATACCAGCAATTATGTCACCCCACTCCCCCATGGGTAAAAACTGGAAAAGGACAATCAAACCTTCTCACAATCACTCACCCAGGGTACCACTTTGAATAGTCCTGAGGCGATTGCTCCAGTCTGAGATATCCAAATCACTTGTTCAGTCAGCACCAGGTCTCAAGTGGGAGAGTTCAAAAGATCTCTGGCAACTAGATATCAGGGGTCTGCTTACAGCTCATGTATGACTTGTTCTGGTGCTCCATGGAGTCAGAATGACCCCTCCTCCCAGCAAATGAATTAGTCTGTGAAGGTTGATGCCTCCTTCCCCACCTTGAACCTCTGTCACACCCAGGTACTGGTAACCCTGCAGGGCTGTGACTCAGTTCCCTCCAATGAGCAGATGCTCCTCCAGGAGTTTGTACCTGCCTGAGTCATAGGGAGATCTATGGCTTCTCGGCCAGGCCTCCACACTCTGCCACCATTTGGTAGGAGGAGCTGAGGCCTGACAACCTCGGGTGGTTAATGGAAGCTGGGGCAGTTCACTCAGTTCCAGCCCTGATGCTTATTGATGTTGCTGACACTTATATTTTTGCAGAATTTGTGATTCTGTCCTGGCTATATTCCCTTGTGGACCAGGCACTGTTTGAGTTCACAGAAAGTGCAACTCAGCCCTGGTCTGTGCTGCTGCCTGGAGCTGGTGTGTCTGTCTCTGCTGCAGTCTATGTTGGGGCGGGTGCAGTTACAGCTCACACTTGGCTCTGAGTTCCAGCCTCTGCCCACCTGTCTTTGTCTTAGCTATGATCCCCTGAGGGCCAAGTGCTTCTTAGACTCACCAAAGCAGTCCTGGCTCAGCCCTGCCCTGGAAGTATGCCATCTCTGCAGGGGCATCTTCTATTCTCCATCCCCGCTGCACTCCACCCAGGCAGGTACTGTCTCAGACATACCCTTTATTCATGGGACCTGCATTACTGCCCCAAATCTGTCAGTGTCTGCCACCAGAGAAGTGTCTCTCCAAAATATCCTCAGGGGTGTGAGCCCCTATTGATCCCATTGCTGCCTCTGCTGCTCTGTGCTGTGGGGCACCTCCTCTCCCTCTCCCATATGGTTCCTTCAGTCCCCCATGTCCTCCTTACCCCTGTGCCACAGAATCAGCACAGACCTGCAACAGCCCATGCCCTGTCCACACCTCTCGAGAAAATGCCCAAGAATCTGGACTCCATGTGGGAGAGGCTTCTAGACCTCAGGGTGAGAGTGGAGAGGAGTGCTGGGAGTTTAGAATTGCAGGTAGAGAATATGTACAGTTTTCTATAGTTTTGTGCCTGGCAGGAGAGTGCCATGGCACCCTAGTAGGGGAAGAAGGTCCAGTTTTTAGAGGGTTTCTCATGTGGGATAAAATGGGAAGATGTTTGAACTCTGCTCACTTGTTTGTAGAAAGTATACTGCAAGCTGTTCTCTTGGGGGAGGGGACTCCCGTTCTCTTGGCAATTGATTTTGTATCTATTGTTTCTATCCTTGGGTTAGCAGCTCACCTCAGCAGGGCTGTGCATTCTTCAACCTTTTCTCTTGGCTCAGCTCCAAACCATCAGCTTACTTGCTAAACTTCCATTCTTTAACTCTTTTTCTGGATGGGAGCCTGGCCATCTTGCCTCCATCCCTCCTCACCCACCATGATCACTCTTTTCAACTCTCTTTTCTGTGACCAAGTAAGGGAAATTAAAAAGGAAAACAAACAAACAAAAAAAAAAACCCCAGTTACAATTGTAATAATCATAATTAGTCTAACATGAATCTCAAATTCGAAGCTTTGTTCTGTGGAGGCCTGTCCACCAAGTCCATGGCAACCTGCATCATGCCCATAATACTGGGTTCCTGGGACATCTGCAGGCTGGCTCACACCATCTGCCTGCTCCTGGAATACAATGACTCTAGCTATGAGGAGAAGATATACACATTGGAGGACACTCCTGACTATGACAGAAGCCAGTGGCTGAAGGAAAAATTCAAGCTGGGCCTGGATTTTCCCAATCTGCCATACTTAATTGATAGGGCTCACAAGATCACCCAGAGCCATGCCATCCTGCACTACATTGATTGCAAGCACAAGCTATATGGAGAGATGGAAAAGGAGAAGATTCGTGTGGACATTTTGGAAAACCAGACTATGGATAGCCACAAGCAGCTGGGTATGATCTGCTACAGCCCTGACTTTGGCCTGAAGATGACCTCTGCCTACAGACACTATCACCCAAAACCTCTGTACACAAAGATTGCCATCTGGAGCAACAAGTAAGGCCTTGTCAGGCCAGGAGATGGCAGTAAGGAGCCTGTCCTCAGCCTGCTGCCTGGGGCCCTGGAGAACAGTGGACTCTGCACCCTGTTTCAGCCTTCTCCTTCCTCTGCTCCTCTCTTCATTCCTTTCTCATCTCCAAGGCCTCACTGGTGCTCTTCACTTCCTCTAAGACCTGTCTCATCCAGACTATTTCAAGCAGCTCCTCACTTTCCTCCAGTAATGTCCCCTACCACCATTACCCTTCCCTGCACTAAAGCCCACCTGATCCTTCCTGTCAGTGTTGTTCCTGCAGGGCATGGGGTCAGCAGTACCTGGTGCGCAGGCCCTGTTCCCCAGCGTGGTCCCAGCAGTAGGCCTTCCTGATCCCCAGTAAAGCTTCAACCACCTTGAAAAATATATAATAACCATAATAATGGCTAAAATTTATTGAGAATTTACCCTGTGTAAACTCTATCCTATTCTATAAGCTTTTTGAGGATTGCCTCATTTAATCCTCAAAGTTAGTAACAGTTGGTAACATTGTTATCTCATTTTGCAGGCAAGAGAACTTAGGCACCACAAGATAAAGGACCTTGCCCAAAACATCCTATAGAGTAAGCAGCAAATCCAAGAACTTAAGCCCAGGCTATTGCATTTACAGGCTGCATTCTTAGCCTCCTTTGTATGGCTAAAATATGTAGTTATTATTTTAAAATTTCACCAGAACGAGGGAATAGTGGCTATTACAGTCACTCCGTAGGTTGAAGGACTACACAGGGAAAGGCAGGTCCATTCAGATGTCCTGTTAATCTCTGTCCATGATCACACACACACATCTCCCTAGCACAAATCATCCAACAGGAAAGGCCTTGAACACATGAAGAAAGACCAAAACAACAGGGCAAACTGGGACACAGGGAACATGACCAGCTGACACTCACTGAGGAGTGAGTGCCAATCCGTCATCACTAATTGCAGAGGAACACAAACCGCTAATGGTCAACAATAGCCCTATCATGAATGAAGTTCATGATTTCACCATTGTCAGCACTTTAACACAAGCTACACACACCAGATCCTGCAGGCTGAACCTCATCGTACTGCTATCATTTTATAAACCAAAAAACATGGTTCATGAAAGAGGAGGAGACCCATGCTGGACACATCAGGCCTGAGAGGTGTTGTCTCAGTGCTATGGGACCAAGAAGTCAGGAAGAGAATTTAGTGCCTATTATTTTAATATCTACCTAAAGAAAAAATTAAAATTCAGGTAGGACCAAGTGGTTTTCACTAACCCAAGATCTCACAGCTAATGCTCTGTCAAAACAAAACAAATCTCTCTCCAGATGAAGACAATAACATTTAAAGTAATTTGATGTGTTTTGAAATGGATACCCAGTCAGCAATTATTCAGCCATGAACTAACAGAACTTACCAGGTTCCCCTTCCTGATTTCTGAAAAATGTTGGGAATTTAATGGGATGTGATTTATTAGACTAAGCCCATAGGCTATTTCCAAGTCCTTGTTCTTTTTTCTTTTATGTGACATAAGTAACAATCTGTGGGGTGTTCAGAAGGGTCACTATTGCTCAGTAGAGGCTGCAGAGGAAGCAGCTGGCCAGGATGGGGCTTGGTCAGTCAGCACGTTCATATGGTGCCCTTCACCTGTCGTCACATCCCTTTAGCTGGGCCCAGCACAGCTGAGTGGTGAGTGGTATCCACTAGCAGCATGTGCCCAGAGAGCTTGCCAGGGACAATATTCAGTCAGAACTCTTAAGCCCTAGAAAAGTTGTCTAACTGTCATCAAAGTTGTCCATTTGTCACCAAGTCCACTGGGATAGATCGGCTTCATTGTACCAACAGAAAATTAAGGTAAGCCCAAGGGAATCCCTTTAGCTTTTTGACTGTCACAGAATCTTAACTCAGAAGCAATGGCAGAAACTGTCCTATTTGGGTCCTGAGCAGATTTATGGCTCCCAAGAAGTCTTCCTCACCTCTTAGTGTTTTAAGGACTAGGTCATGGTGGTTGTGGTAGAGATGTGTCCCCTACCAGCAGCACATGCACATCTGTGTTATGGGGCCTAAGTTGTTATTTCCATCCAGACAGGAATTGACTTGTATGGAGGCCATTGTGCCTGCACTATTGAGACACAAAAGTGCTTTTGTCAAACAGTGAGAAATATAGTCTTGAACAGTATAATGATTTTGTCGACAAGTGCCAAAATTTACCAGCTCACACTTTCCACCAGCACGGTCTGTCACTGTTCTGTACCGTGAGGAGTCACCAAGGGGCTAGTGGGCTCCTGCCAAGGGCAGAGGAGAACAGTGGAGGCCAAGTGGGTGGAGTCCTATCCCATTCTCAGCCAGGGCTGCCACCTTTTAATGAACTTGAGGATGGGTTTGATTCTTTAAAAAGTTTGAAGACCACTGTTCTTGGAGTTGCCCAGATTATCAGAAAGATAAAGCTGCTATTCAGTAAGCTTCAGCAGGAAGAGGCAGCTGCATGTAGAGGTGTCCTGGGTCCAAGAATTGGCTGACACTGAGCATTAGTTACCCCTCTACACTCCAGGAAGAACCAGAAGCCCTGGGTTTCTCAACAGTGTGTGTGTGAGAGAGAGAACAAGAGAGCCCTTCCTCTATGAACAAAAACAGAAACAAAAAACCCATGTAGGGGAGGAGAAGAGAGACAAGCAAAACAAGTGAAAAGCAGCAGGTCTGAGCCACCATGGAAATTTTGTCTGGTGACCTTGCATCTTGGGAATTTACTCAACCTTCTGTGGACTAAAGGAAAGTTGAGAGACTAAGTGTGCAGTGCAGAGGCCATGCCTGCATTTGGACGGCCCATGGTGACCTGTCACTTCAGTCCTTCTGGGTCTACCAAGCATGAAACTCAACCCTGGGCTGAGTGGTCCATAGTCACCTGGCAGTGCTGGCCAAACAACAGCCAGACTCGCTGGCGCCACAGGCACAACCTAGAAATGCTGGGAATACACATCTGTTTATAAGACTATGTCCCAAAAGGACCAGTTAGCAAAAAGTCTTTGATGCCAAATGCACCAGTTTGCTCCCCTCCTGGTTGTCCCTGTAATACACAGCCACCTGGACATCCGAAGGGAGTGGCTCTGATGTTTGCCCAATAAACAACCAATTGGTGCCTGGGGAACCAGGAAACTCTTCCCAGAAGAGCCCAGACTCCAGGATCTAAAGGGGCCGTATTGGTGCCATAAGTACCTTGTGTGGATCCTTCTGTCCATGAGGCCCCCAAATCTATTCTGTTTTCCGAGGACCAGGCAAGAAGAAAGAGTAATCCAGAGAGGAAATGGGAATTGGAGTTGACAAGGGATGGAGAAAGAGACGAGACCCAAGGCTTGGGCTCCCAGAACTCTGCTTGCTTCTGGCCCTTCTGTGTAGCAACTAATACAGCCTGTTTAGACATCCTGGGCCAGCTCCTGGCCTTACCACTACCTAAATCTTCTGCCTTTCATCACTCCTAAAGCTTTTCCACTGAAGAGCTCCTTTCAGAGTAGGGCCGGGGTGGCGGCCACTGATTCTGAGGCCAAAGCCCCAGATAACATGAGCCCCAACGGTCTTTGAAGACCCCAGAGAGTGTCCATTGAAGTGGCTTATCTCTGTGCACTGACTCCAGGGGAAGCTGCAGTCTCAGTGTGAGGGGCACAGTTCCTCTGCACACCTCGGTCTCACAGCTGCTTACCTGAGGTTTTAAGGAGGGAGAAGACAGAGCCATGGGGGTTCTGCTGGCTTGCTTTCTCTGACCCACAGATACCTATTTCTACCTTACCTGCAGCCTGCCCTGTCTGAGGGACTCTGTAGCTGAGCTAAGGGCTTCTCTTTCAAGATAGAGCTGCTCTGGGTCTGCTTTCACCGCACCTGCCCACCTGCTCCTAGAGCCTGCTAAGGGCCAGCTTCTTGGGCCTCTCTTCCCAGGATGCCCTAGAAGTGACTCCTGATTTTCAGACATCCAGAGCCAGCTGCAGGGAATCCCACCACAGGGGGATCAGATTCCTCATGGAGGGACAAAGGCCTTCCAAAGGGCAGCACCTCATGGCCCCAAACTAGCCTCAGATGGGCAGCCTGAGGAGCTGGGTTGATCCCCAGGAAACATGAAGACCCCGTGGAAGCAGACATCACCTCAGAGCCAGGCCAACCAGCAAAACCGATTGCTTCTGTGAGACCCAGAAGACATGAGACTGGTTTACACAGAGGCTGTTCAGGCTGCAGAAAGAGCCTTGTGGAAAGGAGCCGTCCAGCAGGGCAAAGCCACCACAGGGACACTGGCCTCCATGAGTAACCAGATTTGCACATACAACCAGGCCACTGTGTGGAGTTATAAACCAGGCTGACCCCATCTTTGCCTCTTACCAGAACCACACAGCAGGGCCCCCACACGTCCCCCACCCTGCCTGAGGTGCTCCACCAGGAGTTGTCCTGTGCCTCTGGGTATGCAGCTATCCTGAGTTAGCCAAGGTCAGCCTTCAACCCCTGCATGAGCTTCAGACCTGTGCCTAGCTCAGCTCTGAGCTTCATCCAAACCTCCTTTGCCACCTGCAAGGAGTTCCCGGGGTTCTTCACCCACGTCACACACTCACCTGGCACCTGCTGCCAGCCTCCCTTTCTCCCAACTAGGCTTTTACTAAATATTGCTTTCCCCCAGCCCCTACATCAAGCCCCATTTCTGTCCCCTCCCCACTTCCACCCATCCCAACAAGAAACTCTACTGTGTTGTCAGGATTGAGTCCCTGAGCCCTGCACTCAGGACCCTGACAGGTTTGCCTATCTGCCTTCTAGTTTTTTATCAGAGAAACACATGTGATCAGTGGGTCAGTGCTTGTTAAAATAAGCCACAGCATCCCCCACCAACATTTTTTCACTCCTTAGATGAAGCTTATTTGGGTTGTTTGCCTAACCAATAAATATTTTGGAAAAGAAGATACCATGAAAAGAGAAAGGAAAGGAAAAAGTTACATCCAAGAAAATAAAACTTTTAGAAGATTCAGTAAAAGTCTATTAAAGAGTACAATTAATACCCTCAGAGAGATATGGGATGCTGTTATATCCCTGAAAGACACCATGCACCAATATAAAAAGCTAGTTAGAGATCCATGGGGTGAAAAACAGAGCTACTGGAATACAAAAGATGCTGTGGTTTGACTCACAGAAGGGAAAGGACTGAGAAGCAAATCAGTGAAGTAGACATGTGGGCAGACTGAGCCCCAGAATATGGCAGAAGAGAGATGGACAGTGAGACAAATCAGTCACACTGAGAATCCAGAAGCTGCCTGGTGGAACACAGTTCTACCAAGAGGAGTAAGCATTTGGATGAGAGCAAGACCCAAAGAGACAACAGCTAATGATTCCCCCAACTCCTGAGCAGGATAAAGCAATAACACATACCTGGAAGGAGGGTGAAGAAAAATTCCAGAAGCTGCCTAAGAGATGAGGCCTAAAAGAAAAGCAAAGTTAGGCTGACAGTAGATGTCGGCCTTCGGCATCAATGAATGTGAGAACACAATGGTACACGTCCCCACTCCTTGGAGGGGAAATTACTCTGAAATCTGTGGCTGAAGAAACGTTCTGAGAGAGGACAAGGCCACATGAAGGGAGGAAGGACCTGGAGACAAAGAGCCCAAATCCCAGTCACACTGGAGCAGAAGCACCAGCTCTCCCCACTGATCCTGCATCACTTGAACTCCTCGAGTTTTGAACACATTATGATGATATTTAAAATGAAAAAAAAGAGATTGAGGGAAGTATAGCGGGAAGAAAAACCATGAAGGATGGTATGAGAGGAGAGTTATGGTGACAATGGAATTCTTTTTAGCTAAAATGTGAATCTTGTCTTCAGCCACAGTGTCCCATCACCCACCACTGGGATTCAGACCTGCTCAGAAGTTCCAGGGACAGGTCTGACACCAGTCTGCATGCACAGAAGTCTCTCAGGAAGAACTGAGATCTCTGCCCTGAGAGGCTTTGCCGGGCCAACCACCCATTTGCAAAGGGCTAAAAGAAAAGGGATGGTGCTGAGCACCTGATTGGTCTCTGGTTGTTGACGGTATCAGAGGTTCTTGAGAGGAAGGCTGGGCTACCACAAGAACCCACTCTCCACCTCCCGCCAGCCTGCAGGTGTGAGAGAGCTGAGTTCCATAGATCAGGGGGCTCGGGCAGCACTGCCTTGGGACCCTTCACCTTTCCCTTTGGCAATAGACCTTCTAATGGGCTAAATGATCGTGTCCCCAAAATTCACATGTTGAAGTCCTAACCCCTACGGTGATGATATTAGGAGGTAGGGCCTTTGAGAGGCGATTAGGTCTCAAGGGTGGAGCACTCACAAATGAATGGGATCATGACTCTTACAAAGGGACCCAGAAAGCCCTGTCACTCTCTTCCCACCAGGTGAGGATCCAAGGAGAGGCCAGGTCTCTACAGCCTGCAGCAGGGCCCTTACCAGCATCCAGAATATTGAAAATAAATGTGTGGTTTAGAAGCCATGTGGTTTATAGTACTTTGTTGTACCGGCCCTAATGGACTGGACATCTCCCCACAGAGCTCTGGTTCCCAGGGAAGCCAAAGCAGAAGCTCAGGGTGGGGGCGAGGTGGGAGTGTCCCCCTGCACTTGGTGGAATAGAGCAGGCACCACACACATTGTGAAGGGCTTCTTCACAGGAACCTTGGGAATGACTCTAAGAATATATTTAAAGTAGAAGAGGAAACGGGCTATTTGGACAACTGAACAGTCTTGGCGAAAGCCACATCAATTTGAGCTACAAATAAATAGTCCTTTACCTGGGAGGTAGGCAGGCCATCATCATTACCCCATAAACAAAGATTCAGCGGCTCCGCCACATCTCACAGCCAACTAGCTAGGAAGTGGGACCCGCAACAAATGGGGAATTCCACAAGAATGGAAAGAGCAAAACACAGCAGCAGCACAGGCAGAAGAGTGGGGATGAGAACACCTAGAAATAATCATTGCATGGTCTGCATGCAGCAGCTAAACAGCCAACCTAGGGAGCCCCAGGCTGAGGAACAGATGCCCTCAACAGCCTAGAGCTGCAAACCTCGGGGTAGCAGTGATCAGGCCATGCCGCAGCTCTGCTTCAGACAGCAGCAATCACAAGCAGAGAAAACAGCCCTGGAACTGCACCCAGGAGGACCGAGATGCTCACAGGCAGAAGCACAGGAGGGGAGGGGAGCAAGCATCTTGTGTTCTTCTCTTGGGCAAAAGCCATTACTGGAAAGTGCGCGGGACAGATGAACACCAATACAAGCAAAACCCAGCAAAGTGACACAGCCACCTTGGTGGGGACAGCAGGCAGGCCCCAACACAAACCTTTCTTATGTAGTTTAATCTAAGGTGACCAGATTTTAACATTGGTAAAACATAGGGTGACCAGACGTCCCAATTTTGGCGGGACAGTTCCGCTTTTCAACAATTTGTCCCGCGTCTCGCGGCATTTTAAAAAAGTCTCGATTTTTAGAAAGAATGCACCAACGGGCTGGAGAACAAGAAGGGAATATATGGCTTTCGGCCGCCATATGGCCATTTCGCCAGAATACGAGTTTTATATTATTTTTGTTAATTTTATAATGTTAAACTGTAATAAATAATGCTGAGAAGTGATTATCGAGAACTGCTTATCAAAGTTTGCCTTGTTGTCAGGCCCTGCCCTGCCCTGCCCTGCCCCGTCCCGTCCCCTGTCCTGCGCCCTCCCCCACCCCGCTCCGCCCTCCACCCCCCCCTGCCCCACCCATGTTGTCCCACCTTACAGATGTTAAAATCTGGTCACCCTAGTAAAGCAGGACATCATTGATCCGGGGTGGGGCAGGGGTGGGGTGGGGGGTGGGGCAGAGGAGGGGTGTGTTCTTGATTAAAAATTTGGTCTATATGGAGCAACAAAAATGTTCATAGAATGCAAAAATAGTATTGTAATTTTTTTTAATTTCAACATAAGTACAATTTTCAATATAATACATTAAAAAAAATTATGTATAGGGCGGTGCCTGTGGCTCAAAGGAGTAGGGCGCCGGCCGGTCCATCTGGGTGACCTTGCCCAGGAGGGGAGTAGGGAGTTTACATTAGCCTTTTCATTTCCAAATGCAGTTACATTAACCTCTTCATTCTCAAATGGAGTTACATTAACCTTTTCAGCAGCCAAACCGTATATTCCCCTCCTGTTGTCCGGCCCTTCCCTAGATTGTCGTGCATTCTTTCCAAAAATTGGAATTTTTTTAAAACACCGCGGGATGCAGGACAAATTGTTCAAAAGTGGACCTCTGGTCACCTTAGTTTAATCTCCAAGCAACATTTTAAAGACACATGCGCATTCCTTTGGAGGTTGCTTAGTGCCTTGTCTGCTGCCTCCCCCTAGTGAGTGAAGAGGTGACAGGCCTCGGGATTGTCCGGGTGGCGAGGATAAGAAGAATGCCACCTCTTTCCACCAGAACCACAGGGCCTCAGGTTCATCAGCACAGGTGACCTCATGTGGCTGGGCCACTCCCTGGAAAAAGGGAGACATGCTCTGTGCTCCAACACCCACACCTGTCTGAGACAGCAGGCAAGGGATCTGGACTCAGACCTGCATTCAAAGTCTGGGGCCACCACGCACCCCTTTGTGATTCTGAGCCAGTGGCTTAAACCACAAGCCCCCATTTCCACCCTGACAGAGGGGCTAAGGCCACCTGTACCACACAGCAGTCAGGACTCAGTGGTACTGGCTTCAAGCACTGTGCCTGTGTGAAGTCAGTAAGGCCTTTCCAGATGCCGGGGTGGCATCACTACTGCCATAGTCAATGGCATCTTTTGGGAGGAGCTTCCCGTGCTTAGACTCTGACCTGGCTAGGAGGTCATTCTTCCTATGTCTGACTGGAGAGGCATGCTGCTGCACCCACTTGGATCTACTTTCTCTTTTTCCAGTTATTGTTCCGTGTGTGGCCTGGCTATGGCCTTACTGTTCATTTCTGAAGGAGAAGAACCTTGGCACTATAAGGAGTGCAGTCACAGATGCCCTTTCCTGACGCACCCTCAGATCCTGTAAAAGCCTGTCTGTCCATCTCCAGGAACCCAGACAGCCAAGTACAGTCAGGAGGGTACATTTGGAACGGCTTTGCTTGGAACAATTATCTTCCTCAGAGCCTTTACCTCTGGTGACTAAAGAACAACTAGTGGTCATAATTGAGGGCAGAAACTCAGGCAGGAAACCCAGTCAGTGAGAAAGTTTATGACCCATAGAAGTGTGAACACACAGGCTCACAGCAAGGAGAGGCTCACGAGATGTGCTTGCAGGTAGTGGGAAGACATTCCTGAAGTCAGCTACCAGAAATACTCCTGCCCCTGGATCAGCAGGTGTCAGGATGAAGAGCACACAGCTCTCTCTCAAGCAGACACTATTGACATAATCACAGGTCACAGCCCTCATGATAGGTGTTGGCCTGTCTCGCTTCATGGAGGAGTCAAGGGTCCACCATGTCCTTTGGAGCCTTCTTGGGTAACAGTAGGAGAGAAAGTATAAAGGGCAATCAAGAATCACAAGAGCTCCCTCATCTCCCTGCTCCCACTGCTGCTCCTTACCACCTCCAGGGTAGAGAAGCCCACAGCTCTTTCTACCACCTTCTCTGAAGGCCCATTTCAAAATTGGTCCTCTGGGATGTGAGACATCAGCCTGCACCTGTACATCTGAGGTGGGATTACAGAGTTCACACTCCAGGCCCAAAAGGGCACACAGCAGGCCCCGGCAAGTCTCAGCTCCTGCAAAGCCTCCAGTCTGCTTTGCAAGCCCACCTCATGGGCAGGCAGGACTGTAACAAACCAGGGACCCACCCTGCAGGCTCCCCCAGGGGCTGGGGACACTTGAGGAACCAGAGCTGCCTTTACCGTGCTTGGTGTCCCATCTGCACCATCCTATTTGCACTCAACAAATGTCCATTGGATTAAACAGAAAGTTCTATTCATGAATATTAAGAACCCCTGCAATACTCCACTTTCTCCAAAGACCAGATAAATCTTTTGTCTTTTACTGAAGATTTTCTTTTTTTTTTTTTTTAGGTTTTTAAAATTTATTCAATGTTCTAAAATAATTCCACAGATTGCATCTCATAAAAATCAAAGATCGTTTTACCCTCTTTTCTCCTGGGGAGGATGTGAAAGAATGCACACAAGCTCAGTAACAAAGTGAATTTAAAAACTAAGGTGCTTAAAAATCATGGTACACGGTAATAAATAGAAAGTACAGGATACACTGAGCGTTATCAAACTTTTTTCCACCTTTACTGAGACGTAGTTGACAAAAAGTACATACATATATTTATGGTGCACAACTTGATGTTTTGTTATAGGTATACATGGCAAAATGAGTACCACCATCAAGTTAGTTAACATGTCTAATCACCTCACACAGTTATCTCACATGGTTAAATACTGCTAATGTTCAAAATTTAAAGAAATGTTATATAGTATAGACATGGCAATAAACGATTCCTATAGGGTACTCTAGAACAATGCCTGCATTAACAGTCACAGCTGTCCCAAATACTCTCAATGAGCCCTGCGCCAACCCCAAACAAGGATCCATGTCTCAGGAAAACAATGTGATTTCTCTACAGTCTCAACAGTTATAGCCGCCATTCCCACCCCACCCTCCCAATCAGATTACCACTCCCAAACCACCAGTTATGATGCTTTTGAGACACACAGAAATTCCACATAAACCTAAACTCTGGCCTCTGAGCAATTATAACATTTTCTCTATTATCTGCATCACAAAGACCCTCCACATTTTCCATATTAATTTTAAAGGGCACATATAAAAAGAAAAGAAATCAAATAGGACTGCACTCTAATATATTTTCTTAGTTCTCCTAGTACAGGAGACAGGAAGACTCCAAAATCCTAGAAATGGAGACAGGGAAACTGATAAAGGTTCAGGAGACAGCACTAAAGCTATCCACAGTCAACATAATAATAAATAACTAAAGAGAAAGCTCTGTCAAGAAAATAACTGAGCTCCTGGCTAGGAGGCGTGGGATCCTTGAAACTACTGTGATGATGAGGTGGGATCGTTTACTCTTTCCTGCCCCTGTTTCCTAACTCAAAATAAGGAAGAAACAACCACACAGAATGGAATGACCTAGGCGTGAGTGCCATGCTGGAGAGCAACCTCCACTGCTCAAAAAGTAATCCATCTAACTGCTTGCAAAGGTGAAAGAAACCTCAATCACGTGTTCATTTCAGAGACTCAGATGTAGTTGGCCTGGCAAACAAACAAACAAAACTAATTTAAACTGTATATTGTGTTTTGATTTCAGCACAATGCTTTCTTTTCTCATCTTTTGTTTATGTGTTCAGACTGAGATGGGGTTGCACTATATTGCCGAGGCTGGTGCTGGTCTGGATCTCCAGGCTTCAAGTGATCCTCTCATCTCAGCCTCTTGAGTAGCGGGGATTACACACCTGAGTGAGCTACCACGTCTGGCTTCTCAGCACTCTGTTTTGAATAAATGTTTCTATGAGGCAAACCATAAAACAATAAATTGATGAGGAGGATAAATAAATCTTTAAGCAAAACATTTTCAAGATATTTTCAGATCGGCTCGGCGCCTGTGGCTCAAGTGGCTAAGGCACCGGCCATGTACACCCAAGGTGGCAGGTTCGAATCCAGCTCGGCCCGCCAAACAACAATGACAGCGCCTGTGGTCCCAGCTACTTGGGAGGCGGAGGCAGGAGACTCACTTGAGCCCAGGAGTTGGAGGTTGCTGTGAGCTGAGATGCCACGGCACTCTACCCAGGGGGACAGCTTGAGGCTCCCATCTCTGGTCTGGTCCACCACTCCACTTAAAAGTTCCACCGTCTTTGGATTAGGCTGGCTTTCTCCAAAATGTTCAAATATCGAGTGACAAAGTCATTGGGAAACATGAAAAACTCACCATTTTTTTCAATGCTTGCATACTTCAAAAATATTGTTCTAAGCTCAGCTGGATCTGCTCTCTTGGTTAAAACCACCTTGGCAGCCGCCATGCTTCCCCCAGGTGTGGGCGGCTGCGGGACCCACTCCCTGGCTGGCTCGCACTCGGGGCCGGCGGCTCCGTTCCCTTTACTGAAGATTTTCATGGAGAGGAATGACTTTGAGTCTTAAGCCAATTTTTTGAGGCCTCATTTTAGCAAGGCTACATTAAGAAAAAATATTTTTTAAAAAAACATAATTCTTCCAAAATGATGAAAGGCACAGTAGCTGGAAGTGAGCATTCATTGGGCAGCTTCTACATACCAGGCTGTGCTCTAGGCTTGGCCCACATTTGTCCTGTGTCTGCGCAGCGACCCCATTATGGAGATGCTGTATTCTAGATAGAAACAAAGACTGAGGCTTGAAAGTTTAGGTCATTCACCCATAGCTACCCAGTGGAGGGGCAGAACAGGGCTCAAAACCAAAGCCTGGTCACTGAGAGGCCGTCTGATTACAGCTCTACTATCCCATGAGGCAGCAGGTGTCACTGCTAACGGGAATCATGCCACTAAGAGGGCACACCCAGTAGGGGCAAGCTTGGCTAAAGCAGGTAGCATTTAATAGGCAAGTGGGGGCTTGGGCACAAGTCTTCATGGCCAGTGTTAGGTAGAGGCTGCCTCGTTTGAGACCTGAAGATTCTGTCACTTTAGAGAGCCAAACAACAGAGCCAGCAGAGACTAACCACCTATGGGCTCTGAGCAAGTCATGGCCTCAAAGCTTCTCGGAGCCCTGACTAAGCAGCTGTGTGCTCCTGGGCAATTCAGTGAGTCTTACCAAGTCTGCATGTCCTCATCTGACAGTGGGATAATAAGAATTGGCTTCATTTAGTGGACAGGTAAAATGAGCCAACGAACTCCAAGTGCTTAGCACAGTGGCTGCAACATAACAATCATTCAGCTCACATTAACCATTATTAATACTGCCATTGCAATTATTGGTCATATTCAATGAAAGATAAAGTCTGTAGTGGGTAACTCTGATATTAATTTCCAAACTGTCCTTGCTGGGAATGGATGAGCAGCCTTAGCTAGAGCAAGCTAAAGGAAACATCTTCCTTTTCTTTAGTTCTGCATGTTAGCAGGTTCCATTCTGTGGGATGCATAAACCTCCTTCCTTTCCTCCTCCTTTCTCTCTTCACCCCAATGCCAGGGGAGGCAGAGCTTCCAGCCTGCTTAGTGGACAGCAGCATGATCAACAAAGCACTCACAGGGGCTGTGACAGAGGTCTGGGGTGGTGCCCTGGGGCCCAGGCAAGAGAGCTGTCCACTGCCCTGCTCAGCAAAGCCTCCCCCCTTTCCTGAGTCAGGTCCAGAGCCCTGAATGCCAAGGATAGTAGGTACCTGCCTCAGGCCACGTGCAGGTGTTGGCTATAGACACAGGCTGCATCTATCACACCTTGAAGGGAAAGCACATCTTGCTGTATGCCCCTATTGGCACGTGTGAACAGGGTAGTGTTCATCAGGGTTCTCCAGAGAAATGGAACCAGGAGACCACATGTGCAGAAAGAGATCTAGTGTAAGGAACTGGCTCACATGATCAGGGAGGCTGGCGGATCCCAAGATCTGCAGAGTGACTTGGCAACCTGGAGACCCAGGAGGAACCGGTGTTTTAGTTCAAGTCTTGAAGGCAGGAAAAAGACACTGCCCCAGTTCGAAGGCAGGTGGTCAGGAGGAACTTCTTCTGATCCAGAAAGAGTCAGCCTATGAGTTACATTCGTGCAACTTACTGGGTGAGGCCACTCATATTAGGGAAGGCAAGCTGCTCTGCCCAGCCAACCTATTTAAATGTTAACCTTACCCCAAAACCCCCTCACAGACATACCCAGGATGTTTAACCAAAATATCTAGACACCCACAGCCCACTCAAGATGACGCATAAAATCTACCATCAAATCCCAGGGGAGGTTTTTCTTCTCTGCGCTGTGGCTGTCTCTCCCCCAGCCCCTCCTCAGTCTTCGCCTGTGACTCAGCCATGATGAAGGCTTACACTCTGCTCCTTCTAATGGCAAGTAAATTTCCAGATTGAGGGGGAACCGAAAAACACTTCCTGTAATACAAGGGCAAAGAATCCCGGGGTAAATCCCCTGGGCAGCACTGCCAGGAGCTGCAACAGTGAAAAGAAAACAGCAAATCTCAAAAAAACACAAACAAACAAAAAAAAAGAAAGAAAGAAAGAAAGAAAGAAAGAAAGAAAGAAAGAAAGAAAGAAAGAAAGAAAGAAGCAAATCTCAGTAGCCAGACCCAGTCTCTACCCCTTCCTGGGTGCATCTTGGACATTTTGCTTAATCTTTTCAATCCTTGGTTTTCTCATCCTTAAAATGGGCATAATAATAGCACATTTTTGCAGAGAGTGCAGGAGATTATAGTAACAGGAGTAAACACTTGCCTCTTGGCCATGTATTCACTCCTGTTACTGTAATCTCTTGATCTCTCTTCAAGAAGCTTTTGTCAGGGCTCCTATGTAGTTTGCGTGGGTTCCTGCCCTGCCATTTCCTCCTACCTAATCACACAGGCACCTTAGCAGCCTCAGAGCTAATAGCCCTCACATGTTGGTCTTCAGTAACTCCTGCAGAAATTTGTTAGGTACAACCCTCCAGAGACTCCTACTGTGCCCCAGAATAGTTTACAATTCTTCTCATTAAAAATGAGCATTCCCCAAGCCTCCCAGGAAATGTTTAAAATAATAATCAAACCAGTACAACCAGTTGACTTGGTGTTAATAATTGCAAGCTGTCCCTAATCCCAGTTGTCTTGAGCTCATTAAGTGAATTTCAGTCCCATATTTTAAAGAATCTTTCTTTTCAAGGGAACAGCCAAAAGGTATTTAGCAGCTTGAAGCCACTCTGCTGGCAACCTGAACCCCACTTCCTGTTCATTCTCATCCTCCTCCCTCATCAGTCTCCCCACTTTCTTGCTCTCCTACGGCAGTGATGTCGCACACTTATTGTGTGCCGGGCACTGTCAGGAGCAATTCACATATACTGAGTCACTTAATTCCCACAGGAAACCTATGAAGTGCGTATGGCCATTATCACCATTTTTCAGATGTGGCAACTAAGGCTCCAGCATGTTTGAATAGCTTACTTGAGATCCCAGAACTAGTGGAAGCCCAAACCCACCACATGTTAAAAACCTTCCAGCTGTCTTTCCTCTTCTCCACTCTCTCACCGTGTACCTTACTGGGCCGTGTCTCTCTGCCTCCTACCTAACCCTGAGCCTACCTCTCTCCTGAGACGGTTCTGCCTGACCATCCGGCTGCCTGTTGCCTGGATTCTCACTGCTGTGACCTCTGTGGATGTCCCCTACACCCTCCTCCAGACAAGCGCATTCAGTCTACCATCCACTCACTTATGCAACATCACCAAGTCTAACAAAGTACTAACCAGCTGGTATGTGCCAAACATGCAGGTAGATTTGGGGTCACCAGAATAGATGAGATCATCCCTGGTCCCAAGGAGCTCATAGTATTTGGCTTGGCAAACCAAAAATAATACTCAGTGACAAGGGAATGGAAAACTCTGCAACACAGGAGATAGGAAAGACTACCAGATTCTGTCTAGTTTGAGGTAACAGGACTGATTTTGGCGGCAAATCACTGTACTGGTTTAAACAAAATTGATGGCATTTGTTTTCAGCTTGGGGATTTTTTTATTATTTTTTTTAATACCCAGAAGCCTGGGGATTCCTGCTAAGATTTCTGGCACTCTTCCTCTAGAGCTCCTCTTGGGTATCCTGCCCCACAAATTGTAGCTGCTTTGGCTGCCCTAGACCCCAAAATCTCCCCTCCAGCTCAGGGAGCTTACATGGCTGCCTCTCCCTGCCCTCCACCACATTCTGGGAGGTGGGAGCTCCTTATGTCTGCCCCCTCTTCTGATCCACAGCCCTGTTGTGTGCTGTCCAATGTCTGAAAATAAGGCTCCTGCACTTGGTTCAGCTTCCAGTTACTGACTGAGAAAGGGTGGTTCTACTCCCTCACAGCTGCATGTCTGTGAGTTACTGTTACTTTTATGGTTGCTTTGTTGTTATCTTTTCATTAACCAAATAGTCTTTAGAATTATATTTTATTCCTTTTTTTGTCTTTTTAGCTATGCCCTATATGTGATTATTTTTTATTGTTGCTCTAGAGATTACAATATGCTTCCTTATCACATGAATTAACACGGTGCTGCCCGCGTCCCTTGCAGGAACATTATGAGACCATCACTCCACTTGTCCTCGGCCTTTGTGTTCCTTTTGCCATATATTTTGTATTTACATATATCAGGAGTTTACTTTAAAATTTATTTATCCTTTAAAGAAATTTTTAAAAGAAAAAAGGATAGTCTTTTGTATTTATTTACATATTGGTTTTTTCAGATCTTTTCCTTTCGTCCTGCACATTCAAGTCTCCATCCAGCATCATTTACCTTCAGCCAAAGGGAACCACCTCTAACATTTCTTATGGGGAAGGTGTGTAGGTGGTGACTTCTCTTAGCTTTCATTTATCTGAATGCATCTTTTTTCTGTACCTTTTTATAATTCCTCTATCATCATTTTAGTGGAGTCATAGGAGGGAAGGTAGAAAACACACTCAATACACTTCCTTTAGCTTTTAGTTGGAAGCCTGACTATAAGGGACTCTCTACGTCGGCCCTCCCTACCCTGGACAGTGTGTCTTGGAAAATGCCAACTGATGCCCACAGCCAGGGCAGAAGCCAAGATCCAGATAGAGAGTATTATAATGATCACACAGAGATCCAGGCAGGCTACATTTTAATAACAACAGTAGCAACTAGCACACATTGAGGTTGTATTCCAGACTCTGGTCTGAGTATTTCCGGAATCCTCACTCCATCCTTAACAGCATCCCTTAGAGGCAGGGAACAGGAAACACTACTGACTTCCTGAGGCTGTTGTGAGGATGAGCCATGAGGGGAGGGGAGCAGCATATGGATAGCAGGACAGATGGTTACTACCAGCCTGGCACACACAGGCCAAGAGCACAAAGCTCAGAAGGAACACAGGCAGCTCCAGATGTGGTGGGATTGGCAGGAGGGAGCCAGGGGTGAAGTCAAGGGTGACTCCTGCAGGACAGGGTCTGGTGGGCAATGGGGGTGCTAGTGTGTCTGGACTCCTCCTGCCCACCACCCCCCACCTTATGGCTTATCCTGAGGGACATTTCCAATGTTTAATAACAGCTTGTCATTTTGGTTTATGTGATACTATGAATACTTATATATAAATCTTATACATAAATGTTCATAGTTTTGTAGTTTTGTAACATACAAAAACTGGAAAAATGCAAATATTCATATAAACCATTTGTGGTATGTACATACAATGCAATATACTTGGAAATAAAAAGGGACAGACTATTGATTTTTATTATCCTGAGCAAAAGAAGCTGGACAAAAATAAGTACCTACTATATGATTCCATTTATGTAAAATTGTAGAAAATGCAAACTACCCTATACTGTTAGACTATCAGGAGTTTCCTGGAGACAAGAAGGTAGGGAAAAGATAGATTACCAGGGACACAAGAACCCTTTTGTGGGCAATGACTATGTCCATTACCTTGATTGTGGTTAAGGTTTCATAGTAGATATATTTTGCAAAATTTATCCCTATACACACATGTGCAACATCAATTATATCAATATTTTGTAGAAGTAGTTCATTCTCACTATATTGGCAAAAGAAAATAATTTTCAGAGTAATACCAAGTGTTGGGAAGTTATAGGACAACAAGATCTCTCACGTATTTCTTACGGAAATGTAAGTTAAAACTACACTCATAGAAAGCAATCAAGTGGTTCCAAATTTCTATAAAACTTAACCATGTGCATACTCTATAAACCTAAAGTTCCACTCCTGAGTATGTACCCAGGAAAACTCACATCCATATGCTCAAGGACACAGGAATGGAATGTTCATAAAAGCACTGTCCACGATATGTAAACCTGTTGAGAATAGAATGGAAAAGGTAATTGTGGTGTATTCTCTCGATCAAGCATTATAGTGGAAGATGGAGGGGGCCAGAGAAAGAAGAGAGAAGGGGTCTCAGCTACATACAACCACACTACGACTCTCATAAAACAAAATGGAGCAAAAAAAAAAAAAGGGCATATCACATGAGACATTTATATCATTCCATATTTAGAAACATAAAAAAAAAAAAATACAAATCTAGGCTCAGTGCCCATAGCACAGTGGTTAAGGCACCAGCCACATATGCTGAGGCTGATAGGTTCAAAACCAGCCTGGGCCAGCTAAACAAAAAAATGACAACTGCAACAACAATAACAAAATAGCTGGGCATTGTGTTGGGCACCTGTAGTCCCAGCTGCTTGGGAGGCTGAGACAAGAGAATAGCTTAAGCCCAAGAGTTTCAGGTTGCTGTGAGCTGTGATGCCACAGCACTCTACTGAGGGTGACAAAGTGAGACTCTGTCTCAAAAAAAAAATACAAATCTAAAACAATGTATTATTGGATGTGTAAATCTATGCAGTAAAACTATGAAAAAAGCAAAAGAATAATACACACACAATGTCCCCGGGCAGCTGGGGTTGGTAGGATGAGGGAAGGACATCCAGGGAAATGGGATAACAGCAACTTTCTTCTCTTGAACAGGTGCCCAGTGCTCTCTGTATTCTTGTTATAATGTTTATACCACACATACATTATTCCCAAATCAAATCGGTATTTAATAAAAATGATTAAAAAATAGTTATTACCAAATACTCAACTTAGGCACTGGAAAACTCTAAGAAGATTGCAGAGGATCACCCATGGCAACACAGCTTCCAGGCAGACTAGTATCAGAATGAAACGTGCTTAAAACACTTGCCATGGTACCTGGATAATAAAGTGCAATAAATGTTTGCAATTATTATGATTGTCATCATTTTGTTGTAATCATTATTAATAAATATTCTCTAGTAAAGAATCATTTTTACTGGAATATTAACCATAGTCCAGTTAAAAGTTGGGTGATATGGGCGGCGCCTGTGGCTCAGCGAGTAGCGCGCCGGCCCCATATACCAAGTGTGGCGGGATCAAACCTGGCCCCAGGCGAACTGCAACAAAAAAAATAGCTGGGCATTGTGATGGGTGCCTGTGATCTCAGCTACTTGAGAGGCTGAGGCAAGAGAATCGCCTAAGCCCAGGAGTTGGAGGTTGCTGTGAGCTCTGTGACACCGTGGCACTCTACCGAGGGTGACAAGGTGAAACTCTGTATCTAAAAAAAAAA